>NW_023494795.1:1257500-1482778 GCF_904425465.1 Colossoma macropomum
GGAAGAACTATGGCCCAGAAATATCGCTATAGTAAAGCTGACAACCACCAACTAGTAACAGGGCTTGACTAGGTCATGAGCTGAGACACTTATTACTGCAGCAGCCGAGTTTAACTAGGCTGTAAACCAGGGATTTCGCATTGTGACAACAGGGATTGACTTGGCTTTGAGTCGTTCATTGCAGTAACAAAGTTTTTTAATATGTCGTATACCAAAGACTTTGCACCATGACAGAAAGGTTTGACCATGCCGTGAGCTGGGACACCTTCTCACCACAGTAGTGGAGTTTAACCAAGCCACAAGCTGGCAAAGTTAACTGGGCTGAAAGCCAGGGACTTTGCACCAAGACAGGGGAGTTTATCTAGGCCACAAGCCGTGGACTTCACACTGCGTCAGGGGAGTTTTACTAGGCCGCAAGCTGGGGACTTCACACCAAGACAGGGGAGTTCATCTAAGCCGCAAGCTGGGGACTTCACACTACGATAGAGGAATCTGACTAGGCTGAAAGCCAGGGACTTCACACTGCGACAGAGGAGTCTGACTAGGCCGATAGCTGGGGACTTCACACTGCGACAGAGGAGTGTGACTAGGCCGAAAGCCAGGGACTTCCCACTGCGACAGAGGAGTTTGACTAGGCCGATAGCTGGGGACTTCACACTGCAACAGAGGAGTCTGACTAGGCCTATAGCTGGGGACTTCACACTGCGACAGAGGAGTCTGACTAGGCCAAAACCTGGGGACTTCACACTGCGACAGAGGAGTCTGACTAGGCCAAAACCTGGGGACTTCACTCTGCGACAGAGGAATCTGACTAGGCCGAAAGCCAGGGACTTCACACTGCGACAGAGGAGTCTGACTAGGCTGAAAGCTAGGGACTTCCCACTGCGACAGAGGAGTCTGACTAGGCCGATAGCTGGAGACTTCACTCTGCGACAGAGGAGTCTGACTAGGCCAAAAGCTGGAGACTTCACTCTGCGACAGAGGAGTCTGACTAGGCCGATAGCTGGAGACTTCACTCTGCGACAGAGGAGTCTGACTAGGCCGATAGCTGGAGACTTCACACTGCGACAGAGGAGTCTGACTACGGCAAAAGCAGGGGACTTCACACTGCGACAGAGGAGGCTGACTAGGCCGGAAGCTGGAGACTTCACTCTGCGACAGAGGAGGCTGACTAGGCCGATAGCTGGAGACTTCACTCTGCGACAGAGGAGTCTGACTAGGCCAAAAGCTGGAGACTTCACTCTGCGACAGAGGAGTCTGACTAGGCCGATAGCTGGGGACTTCACACTGCGACAGAGGAGTGTGACTAGGCCGAAAGCCAGGGACTTCCCACTGCGACAGAGGAGTTTGACTAGGCCGATAGCTGGGGACTTCACACTGCAACAGAGGAGTCTGACTAGGCCTATAGCTGGGGACTTCACACTGTGACAGAGGAGTCTGACTAGGCCAAAACCTGGGGACTTCACACTGCGACAGAGGAGTCTGACTAGGCCAAAACCTGGGGACTTCACTCTGCGACAGAGTAATCTGACTAGGCCGAAAGCCAGGGACTTCACACTGCGACAGAGGAGTCTGACTAGGCTGAAAGCTAGGGACTTCCCACTGCGACAGAGGAGTCTGACTAGGCCGATAGCTGGAGACTTCACTCTGCGACAGAGGAGTCTGACTAGGCCAAAAGCTGGAGACTTCACTCTGCGACAGAGGAGTCTGACTAGGCCGATAGCTGGAGACTTCACACTGCGACAGAGGAGTCTGACTAGGCCGATAGCTGGAGACTTCACTCTGCGACAGAGGAGTCTGACTAGGCCGATAGCTGGAGACTTCACACTGCGACAGAGGAGTCTGACTACGGCAAAAGCAGGGGACTTCACACTGCGACAGAGGAGGCTGACTAGGCCGGAAGCTGGAGACTTCACTCTGCGACAGAGGAGGCTGACTAGGCCGATAGCTGGAGACTTCACTCTGCGACAGAGGAGTCTGACTAGGCCAAAAGCTGGAGACTTCACTCTGCGACAGAGGAGTCTGACTACGCCAAAAGCAGGGGACTTCACACTGCGACAGGGGAGGCTGACTAGGCCGAAAGCTGGAGACTTCACTCTGCAACAGAGGAGTCTGACCAGGCCAAAAGCTGGAGACTTCACTCTGCGACAGAGGAGGCTGACTAGGCCAAAAGCTGGAGACTTCACTCTGCGACAGAGGAGGCTGACTAGGCCGGAAGCTGGAGACTTCACTCTGCGACAGAGGAGGCTGACTAGGCCGGAAGCTGGAGACTTCACTCTGCGACAGAGGAGTCTGACTACGGCAAAAGCAGGGGACTTCACTCTGCAACAGAGGAGTCTGACTAGGCCAAAAGCTGGAGACTTCACTCTGCGACAGAGGAGTCTGACTATGCCAAAAGCTGGAGACTTCACTCTGCGACAGAGGAGTCTGACTACGCCAAAAGCTGGAGACTTCACTCTGCGACAGAGGAGTCTGACTATGCCAAAAGCAGGGGACTTCACACTGCGACAGAGGAGTCTGACTATGCCAAAAGCAGGGGACTTCACACTGCGACAGAGGAGTCTGACTATGCCAAAAGCAGGGGACTTCACACTGCGACAGGGGAGGCTGACTAGGCCGAAAGCTGAAGACTTCCCACTGTGACAGAGGAGTTGACAGGACAGCAGGGAGGGGGAACCCCGTAGCTCTGCCCACAATGACAGCATTCCACATCTCCCCATATACATTTAAAACATTTACTTTACTCTAACTTTTTATTTACTGATTCACCAGAACAGCATGGTAGATTTCAAAATCAAGTATATTTAAACACATTGCGCCCCTCTCTCTTTTACATCATTTCCAGATGAACAAGTATATTATACCCTTATTACCAAATATGAGTAAACTGAAAGGCACTAATTGTGTTGATGTAGCAAATTTTATTCATGTGGAAATAATAAATGACACATTTACATCAACTAAATTTAATGCACCTCTTTATTTCAGTTTGTGCTTGATTATTTATAGTGTCTTTCTGCAGTAAATCACTCCGGAAGCGCTGCAGAACAGGGGAGAACAATAACTCTTTGTTGTCTGACTTCTTTCTCTCTCTCCCTCTCTCTCTCTCTCTCTCTCTCTACTCTATACCTCTTAATTCCCTCTCTCTTTCCTTCTACTCTCTCTGTATCTCTTTCTCTTGTTCTCTCTCCTTATATTTTTCTCCTTCTTCTTCTCTCTCTCTTTCTCTGATCCATGCCTGTATACACTATATGCATAAAAAGAAAGAGAAAAAGAAAGAGACAGTGAGAGAGAGAGAGAAAAGGAGAGTGAGAAGGCGAAAGAGATAAAAAGAGAGATAGTGAGGACAGAGGTGAAGAAAACAAAGCAGATGGGGGGGCTCCTCCATTAAAGCTGTAAATGTGGACTGTCACTCAGGAATTCAGGGATGTTTTTACACACACACACACACACACACACACACACACACACACACACACACACACACACTCCAGGTATATGCTTTCTAAAAGCTGGTCTCTCTCTGTGTGTGGAACATTTATTATCAATGTCTGTTTTCTATTTCTTTTTCTTTTTTTTCATTCTTTTTTTTTAATAATTAAAAAGTTCTTTACATGGTGTGGAGATTTCATGACGACTGGAACATCAGAAACCCTCTGTTTACAATGACTTACATTAAAGGTTAAGAAAGTTTTTTCCCTTCTCCTGAACATGAGATATGAGCTTTGATTCCAACAGTCACAATACTCCCTCTCTCTCTCTCTCTCTCTCTCTCTCTCTCTCTCTCTCTCTCTCATACATACAGAGTCAGTCAGTCTGTCCTGTGTCTGTTTTCACAGTCCGGTAGGAGTCTTACAGGAAGGTGCTGCTGGCGAAGTGTCCTGTATTCAGAACGTTGGAGAGCAGAGGTCACTTCAGTTCAGACTGGACACATTTCAAACTTTCACTTTTCATTTTTACTTCATATTCTCATACGGTCTTTAGCTTTTTATAACACTGTGTGATTTTGCAGTTACTTATTTATTTATTTATTTATTTATTTATTTGTAGTAACCAATATGAACTATTCAGTAAGTAAAATACATTAACTAGTAAGTACTATAGATTATCCAGTAATTACTATAGATTATCCAGTAATTACTATAAATGAAAACTTCTATGGGTCACTCAGTATCTACCGTGAATTAATCTGTAACTATTACATATTATTCAGTATCTATTTTAAATTATTCAGTATCTACTATGAATTATTCAGTATCTTCTGTAAATCGGTCGTGGCACTAATGTGTAAGTTTTGTAGTAATGACAGTGAGGAACTGAAGTGCAGACCCACATGTTTAATGGGGAAATGTATGTGTTAAACACACACACCCACACACACACACACACACACACACACACACAGACAAACACACACACATATGTAATCAGTCTCTCAGCTGTCTGAGTGGTACTGACACTTTACATTTCCCTTAGAGTGTTTGTGTGTGTGTGTGTGTGTGTGTGTGTGTGTGTCTGTGTGTGTGTGTGTGTGTCTCAACTACAGATGGAAAGCTATGCAGTGCTATTTAACAAGTGAGAAATAATCAAGTTATGAAACCCCAATAAAATGTAATTAGGGATAAAAACAGTAAATAAAAAAATATCAGTTTAGAACATAAAAATTTCCAATAAATGTCTAAAAGCTGATGACTGACAAGATCACCTTGCTTCAACTGCTGCTGTAAGTGTATATATATATATATATATATATACACACAATACACACACAGACGCACACACACACACACACACACATATGTAATCAGTCTTTTAGCCGTCTCTGCTGAGTGGTACTGACACTTCACATTTCCCTGAGAGGGACCCACCCCTTGATCTTCACTCACTGTTTACCAAGCTCTCTGTGTGTGTGTGTGTGTGTGTGTGTGTGTGTGTGTGTGTCTCAACTACAGATGGAAAGCTATGTAATGCTATTTAACAAGTGGAAACAAGTCACGACACTCCAATGAAATGAAATTCCGAATGTAAACAGTAAATCAAAATATTAGTTTATATATATATATATATATATATATATATATATATATATATATATATATAATAACAAGTCATTTTGGGCCATTTCTTTTAGTCCATGTACACACAATGTAATGGGCAACAGGCATTTTCAAATGATGTCAAAAACAGAAAAACAACAAAAACGGAGATATGAGGTTTTGTTCCGACAGCAGCGATTTCTATTGCATAATGCAACATATCCAGTCAGATGTGGAATTCCTTCAGGCATTCGACACCAGAAACAATTAAGTGGCGGTTCTTTAACCTGTTGAGCCATGTGTGCAGACCTACCGACGCACCTTATACAGAGCCATAAAACTGTCACAATATCAGTGCCGGCTTTGGTTTTTATTCTTCAGTATTTGCTAGATTTGCTAGTATTGGCCAGTCAGTCTGTAAAGCATCTTACAGCCCATCTTGTTTGTGGAATTCAATTCTGATTGTTTCTGAATTGATTCTTTTGTTGGGGCTTTTGACTGGTTAAATCGTATTTATAATGCAAATGCAACTTTAAAATTGCTCTAGTGCAATGCAGTACATTACTATACATAAATATTACAGTATGAGTGCTATGAATATGAATAATAATAACTTCACTGCTAGTAAGATCCTGTAAATGTAAAGCACATATTTTTATAATGCAGGAAACAAATCTGTGTCTGTCTAATAGTAACTCTAAACAACGTAACTTTTTTTTACTGTATTTATGTTTATTTATGTTTATTCTAATGCTATGCAGTGTATTTACCAGCTGAAATTAACAGTTTTAAACAGTTTCTCGGCGGCCTAAGACTTTTGCACAGTACTGGTTGTTATTAGGTGCTGTGTTATGAAATTAAATTGCTGGTCTATGAGGCTGTGTGCGTCTGACAGCAGGTAAAATATAATAAAGTTTGAGATTGCTGGTGTATGAGTCTGAGCATTATGAACACACGGCTCAGCCTGTGTGTGTGTGTGTGTGTGTGTGTGTGTGTGTGTGTGTGTGTGTTTAGGAGAAGTGTCTAAGCACCTATCGCTCCAGACAGACACACACCTTTGCAGACAAAACAATGAGCCGGGAGGATCTGCTCAGACAGAGCTCACCTGCCTCTCCACAGCGTGGGTGTTTAAATGTAAAGGGGCTCAAGTGCAAAGTGTGCAAAGTTTACTGCAACGGTACTTAACTCAAATGAGTTAAAGGGGAGTTCCACCAGTTTTTTCTAAATTCATAAATAAAGTCACTCAGAGTGGTTTGGTGTGAAATGCTCTGTTCTAGAGAAACTTACAGTCAGAATTGTTCACAGTGGTGGTGATGGGAACCAGACGTCTGAGGAGTTTAATACCTCTACAAGCTCCCGTACAGAAAGCTATCGTTTTAGTTTTGACCTAAAATGTATTTTAAAATTCCGCTCATGGCAGATGTGTACACGCATGGTGTTGTCAATAAATGAGTCTCTGAAGAAAACATATTTTTCAGGTGTATCACCATTTTATCTTTTTCAACAATACATTATAAAAACTCAGAAGACACGTGTAGGTTCACTGGTGGTTTTGGATAGTAAATGAAATGGCTGTATTTATGTTGTAAACATCATGACCCCTGGTTCCAAAGACCACCACTGCAAGGAAACCCTAGTTACGTTCCTCTACAATGAATCATTTCAAATTAAACCACTCTGAGTCACATTGTTTACATCTCAGTGATTGCAGTATGCAGAAATTTTGAAAAAAATGTGTGGAATTCCCCTTTAATCCAACTTTCAGCTCACTAACTGTTCAGAGTCACTAATGTTTAACGTATTCCTCTAATTAGGGGTCTCAAATTCAAATAGACTGAGGGCCACTAGCCAGGTGGTCGTCACCAAGCATGGGTAGTTGAAAAAAATGCAGGGAAAAGGCGTCATTTAAACCACACACATACACTCATTTAAGCACATGGTCAATGTTTATTAGCAATTCAACACAAACCACAACAACTACTACAACTGATACTACTACTACTACTACTACTACTAATAATAATAATAATAGTAATAATAATAATAAAACAATAATAATAATCATTATAATATATTAACAATAATATTATTACTTGTAGTAGTAGTAGCAGCAGTGGTAGTACTAATAAAATAATTGTTACTATTAATATTATTATTTATTAGTGATTTATTAGTGTGCATTGCAATGCCAAGTGGAATACTATAGCAACCACCCTAGAAACCACCTGGGATACCATAGCAACCTTCTAGAAACATCCTAGCAAACACCTGGAATACCATAACAACCTCATAGAAACACCCTAGTAACCACCTGGGATACCATAACAACCTCTTTGAAACATCCTAGCAACTGGAGTTGAAAGATTAATCATTTTCATATCAAAATCGCAATTTAACAGAGTGCAATTTTCAAATCGCAAGATTTTTAATTATAGCTTACATTATCAAAAAATGTTTAAACTACTAACAAAGAGCTTGTGAACTGCCTGTAGATGAGTTAGACCAATCAGAGGCAGCTAAACCTCTGTGTGTTGTGACATCACATCCACAACTTACTGGCAATCTGGCACACTACATTCAGGGGTCGAGCCTCAAGCTAGAAAAAGTGGATATTCTGGATTTCTTGGTGAAAAAAAGCCTGAACCTTAATTTATAAAAAACAATCGCAATTTAAATCGCAGTCGCAATATTAGTCAGAAAAATCGTAATTAGATATTTTCCCTAAATCGTACAACCCTACTAGCAACCACTTGGAATTCCATAGCAACCACCGAGCAACACATTAGAAATTACCCTGGGAAACATGGCAACCACCTAGCAACCATCTAACAACAACCTAGGAAAAACACTAGGAAAAAAGCAGTGCAGCCAGAAAATGCATTTTAGTACTAAACTAATTAGAAAACTTACATTTAATAGCAGAATTAAATGGGACTCAGAGCTTATATTGGCTTATATTGGCCAGCCAGCTACACTGTCTGGTGAGTAAATCAATTAACCACAGAATAACAAGAACAAAAAAGGCTGGGTTTAAGGATAAACTGAAAATATATGGCAGGTCATGTGATGCAGTTTGAGACCCCTGCTGTAAATAAACCTGTTTAGGCTTTAATAAGTTATTAAGAACTCACAAAGAAAACATGATCATTCATATTGTGAAAAGCTGTGTGTCCCCAAACCTCTGATGGGCAGTCTATGTGTGTGTGAGAAACAAAAAGAGAGAGTGTGTGTGGGTGAGGGGGCACAGAACAAGGAGGACGGTTGAAGGGGGGGTCTTTCAAACAGACAGAAGGCGTGGGTATCAGGTTCCACCTCCGGAACTCTCTTTAAGTCAGACAGCACCGGCTCTTCCTTCCTTGTCCTGTTGTTAAGAAGTGACCCCTGAGTCCCGGGACGTCTAAGCCTGGGGGATCTACAGGTCTACAAAGCAGCTTCTTTCTTCCTATCTCTATAAAGGAGGGAAAGATTGGCTCTTATTTCTGACAGTCTGATCTCAGACCGCATTATAATCTGATCTTCCGTGCAGATGAGCAGGAGTGCTCTAAGCTACAATGCAGTCGGGGCTGGACTATTCCACTAAGAATAAAACTGTAATTAGGTCATTATAATATATAACACAGGGGTCGGCGATCCAAATGCTAAGAAGAGACATTTTGTCAAGTTTCAACAAAAATCAAACCACCTTGGGAGCCACAACATTTCGTGTCCATTTTATGGAAGTAACGTTTCACCGTCTTGGCTGTAAATATGTCTCATTATGTGCTGATGTACTAGTATAGGCTAAAAACATAATATAAACGAAAACACAGACTTACTTTGCTCTGCTTTAAGCTTTAGCTCAGCTATAGCTGCTTTTCTATCATCTCTGGCAGGAAACTTTCCCTCAAAAGTAGAAGAGTTTCTTGTAAAATGTCTCTTAATGTTCGACTTTTTACAAGACTTAAGTCGCTTCTCATTCGCCAGCTTCTTCGAATTTTCCCGTTCCACCTTTAATGGTGCCTGAGGCGCCAGAATTTAGCTAACTGTGTAGCTAACTACTGCACCAATTAAGGTGGAACGGGAAAATTCAAACAAGAAGCTGGCGAGCGAGAAACTTCAGACTTGCAACTTTTTTGTGTTTGACAGTTTCTCGTTGCAGATTAAATGCATCAGGAAACCAGCTGGAGTGATTATAAATGCAAATATATCCATTCGTCTCCAAATTATGGATGTTTGTCCTACCTTAAAATCTAAAAGAGCTGCATGCGAGTCTGGAGCCGAGTGTTGCCGACCCCTGATATAACAGGATATAACCTCATCTATGTCAGTGGTCCCAGCCCTGGTTCTGGAGGACCCCCTGCCCTGGTCGTTTTTGTATTTTCCTGCCAAACACACCCACTTCAATTCACGAAGGGCTTGTTAATTAGCAGATTAGCTGGATCAGGTATGTTGGGAGCAGGATAAACACTAAAATGTGCAAGGCAGGGGGTCCTCCAGGACCAGGGATGAGACCCACTGCTGTATGTGATACACAGATATACACAGCACACCCTGAAGAAAGCACTAGTCTTTGTGTAGGTGAGAACAGGGGTGGTTGGCACAGAGGCTAGTTGGCATTGTGTTAAATTCTGAGTCAGTAGGTAAACTTTCACAAAATTCATCTGAACATTACCCTCTGTTGAGGTGGGACAGGCTTCTCTCCGAAGACGATTCTCTCCCTGAGCAAATACATCAGAGAAGAGTTTTAAAGATATTGGAAACATATTTGATTTTAGTAAGAAGAAATGGTAATAAACTATATTGTAATATATGATTTGAAAGCAGAGTATGAATAACGTTAGCTAGCTAGTAATGAAGTAATTGCGGAGTTGTGGGTGGGGTTGGTTGGCACATGTTGAGTCTGAAGATATTGAGTCTGAACATAATTCTGGACCTCATTCTACTAATTAGGTAAGAACCTGTTTTTTGTTTAAACGGAGGGGCTGGCGACTTATGTTCTTAACTAGCACCAGGCTGGTCAGCTAGCTAACAGGGCGACCAGCACGAGAAGAGGGGTGCCGCTGGACTGTATATTTTATATATTCATAATTGTAATATTTATAATATTAAATACTGTTGTAATATATTTGTGATATATTTATTCATTTACTTATTTATTTATAGTTATAAAGTTACGTGTGTGTGTGTGTGTGTGTGTGTGTGTGTTCAATGTACTAAATAGGAAAGCTGTTCAGAATGAATTGAGATGTTTTAAATCTCATTATTGTTCTTTTATTACTTAATGCAGTTCAAGCCAATGATAAAATCAATAAAACACGTTTGAAGTTTTGTTGCCATTAAATGTTTATATTTGTGGTTTGGATTGAATTAAAAGACTCTGACTTTTCCGTTTGTTGCTACTTTCTTTAAACTGTAGCCTTTTAATGTTGTGCCAACCATCCCGATAACGTGTGCCAACCTGTGGTGAATGATCTATTTTCATCATATCTTTATCGGTATAATGTTTATTTTGCATTTGAGACCTAAACATTGAGTCACAGCTTCTTCTCACAGCCTGTACGTGTGACGTTACTACGTAAAGAAGGAAAAACACTCGACCCAACACCTCTAAATGATCATTTCAGGCTTTACAGGGCGACTTACAGCAGGACACACTCACCTGTTTGTATTCTCCTCACTCAGTAATGCTACTTCTTTCAGTTTGAACAAAAAAAAACATACATAGTGCAGCTTTAAAGGCTGCTTTGACTGAACTAAATGCATGAAAGGTGGACTGTAATAAATTGACTGTAATAAATGACCAGAGAGTCAAAATTATATGTGAACTGTAATAACACTGTGAATGTAGCATTAACGACACAGCAATTCAGGCCCTCATATCAAAGAGAGAGAGAGAAAGGAAAAGAGCCAGAGAGATAAAGTTGGGGGGGGTCACTCTGTAATCATTTGCGGGGGCGGGACCCTTAAAGTGGCTTGACCTCAGTTGATCTTTTGACCCTTTTAACAGGCACAGATGCCATTGTATGGCTAAAGGAAATCTCAGCTTTCACTGTAGCACCCCGGCGGGTCCCTCTCAGTACTGTCCACACACAAACTGACCCACACAAAGGATGCTGTTCGTGAGCCTGAGTAAGACCCTGTGGGCTAAAGTTCAGGCCGGTCTCTCAGCAACAGATGTTCCGTCTCCATCGGCAACTTCTGTCGCCCAGTCCAAGCACCTGCCAATCAGACGGACATTCTCCGGTCTCTAGGGAAACGCTACTGGTTTAGAATGCCTCAGACAGAGATCCAACTGTCCAGCCGTACTCCAAATTAGCCTTTTCAGCCCGGCCTGAGGGCCAAAAAGCACTTTCAGAAACATCCTTTAACTCTTAGACGCCTCTCAGGCGCTACAAAAATTATGCTGTAATTTTATATCTAATCTTTCTAACATATATAAGCTTATTAAAACAACCATATGTTCTGTTTAAAGAGCAGATTCTAAACTTTTAATGCATGGCCAGTTTGTGTTTGTAAGTAAAAGAGGAGAAATTTTATTACGATTTGAATTTAAAGGGCTCATACCAAGGAAAATTTTCCTTGTTGTCTTTTTCCGATGTAGCACGTAAGCACTGCATGTATACTGTTCACTGCCCAGGCCATACAGACCATATAGGAAAACAAAGTTGCAAAAAAACACCAGTTTTGAATATACTGGTTTTGCGATGTCACAAAAAACAACACATATCACTGTTGTCGGGAGAAAACCTCGTATCTCCAAAATGAGAACTTTACAGGAGAAGGAAAAAACCTACTTTACTTTTAATGTAAGTCAATGGAACCAGACATTTTTCCAAGTCATTTTGGGCCATTTCCTTTGGTCCAAACGACAACAGACACTTTCAAATAATGTCAAAAACAGCAGTGATATGCGATATACATATGAACTTCCTATTCAGGCTACAGCAATTTAGCTCCGCCCCTTCACACTGAAGTTATAGGGAATGTTTAAGCATGGGCGGCTTTTTAAACAAGGCACAATACTGGGCAGCCAATCAGAGCAGAGCTCATTTACATATATCAGCCTTAAAGATACAGTAATAAAAAATGGCCTGTTTAATTGTAAAGGATAAAGAGAGATTTATGTAAAAATGAATTATGACTCTTTTTGGCTCATAGAACCACATAAACGTCATAAGTGGGACAGGGCCGCTTTAATGAACAGCTATTGTTGTTGAAAACCAATGAACCCAAAGCGTTTATTTGTCTGCAGAGCTGGGCGTTAAGAGATTTGAGGCAATCGACTCCAGACTCAGTGTGGATGGAACTGTAATCTTCAGTAAGAACTCAACTTACACAGCAGGATCACTAAGGTTCCTAACATAAGTTCACATTACAGGGTTGAAGGGCCACAAATGGGCTGTCTGGACTGTCTGGACTTCATCAGTCAGATCTGAGCAACTTTCATAGGTGCTTCTAGATCAGACACTGATACGGACCAGGCTGTAATGAAGATGATCGGATCAGATGGTCAGCAGAGAGTCGAACTTCAGAGTCTAGACCCAGACTCTAACCTTAGGGATTCGACCCAGACTCAAACCTCAGACTCACCCCAGACTCAAACCTCACAGACTCGACTCAGACTCAAACCTCGGAGACTTGAACCTCAGAGAATCGACCCAGACTCAAACCTCAGAGACTCGAACCTCAGAGACTCGACCAAGACTTGAACCTCAGAGACTCAACTCCGACTCAAACTTCAGAGACACGAACCTCAGAGACTCGATCCAGACTCAAACCACAGAGACACGACCCAGACTCGAACCTAAGAGACTTAACTCCGACTCGAACTTCAGAGACTCGAACCTCAAAGACTTGACCCAGACTCAAACTTCAGAGACTTGACCCAGACATGAACCTCAGAGACTCAACTCTGACTTGAACTTCAGACATTTGATCCAGACTTGAATATCAGAGACTCGAACCTCAGAGACTCAACCCAGACTCGAAGCTCTGAGACTTGAAGCTCTAAAACTCGACCCAGACTCGAACCTCTGAGGCTCGAACCTCAGAGACTCAACCCAGACTCAAAGCTCTGAGACTTGAAGCTCTGAGACTCGACCCAGACTCGAACCTCTGAGACTCGACCCAGACTCGAACCTCTGAGACTCGAACCTCAGAGACTCAATTCAGATTGCAACCTCAGAAACTCAAGACTTGACTCAGACTCTTGCATACATCATTTGTGTGAATGGAGAAAAACATTCTAGAAGAGTGTAAATTGGGGTAAACATTCTAGAATAAGTGTGGGCTACAGGACCACAACAGGGGAAGCACTGCTGTAAGGCTACCTGCTTGGCTGGAAAAAAAAAAACTGTTTCCCCCACAACACCATCTAATGCGCTCCTCAACACACGCAGGGCTTTCACTGCAGAGCTGTCACTGCTTCAGCACTTCATCATCACCATCCATCACCCTCATCAGGAGCTGAAAATGGCTCCCTCCCCTATCTGCCCCAGATCCTGTGAGCCTGGCAGACAGAGTCCCGACTGCGCAGCACGGCCACACGAAGTTAAACGCTCCTGTTTCCTTTCTGTCTTTCTCTGTTTAAGTGAGGACGGAACCCTCTGTTTACATATTTAAATCCTGATGAACTTCTATGTTTATGCATTTAAATGAGAAACCAACACTTTATTGAGAGAGTACACCTTATTTACACGGACATAAGTATTTAAATAAGGTTGGAACGATTTGTTTATGTATTTCACAGCTTCGTCTATATCCTTAAATCATAATGAAAACTTTAAGTATTTAAATGAGGATAGAATGCTTTGTTTCATGTATCTAAATGAAGATATAACACTGTCTCCTGCCTCAGTGAAGACAGAATGCTTTGTTTACGTATTTAAATGAGAACGGAACACTTTGTTTTTGTAGGCTATTTAAATGAAATCACTTTGATTAAGTATTTAAACGAAGCTGTAAATGAGAACAGAATGTTCATTTATGTTTTTAAGACAATACATTTTGCTTATGCCTTTTTAAATGTACAGAGAATATTTTATTTATGCATTTAGATGAGGATGGAATGTTTTGTTTTGTGTGTTTAAATAAAGATATATCACTTCATTTGTGTATTTATATAAACATAGGGCACTTTCTTTATGTATTTATATAAGCATAGAACACATGATTTATATATAAGAACTCTGTGTATTATATTTAGGCAGAATATTATGTTTATGTATTTAAATTTAGGCAGAATGTTATGTTTATGTATTTAAATGAGGATGGAATGTTTTGTTTTGTGTATTTAAATAAAGATATATCGCTTCATTTACGTATTTATATAAACATAGGGCACTTTGTGTATTTAAATGAGCATAGGACATTTTGTTTATATATTTAAATGAGGAAGGAACTGTTTATTTGTGTATTTACATTTAGGCAGAACTCTTTGTTGATGTATTTAAATTTAGGCAGAATGCTTTGTTTATGTATTTAGATATAACACTTCATGTACGCATTTATATAAGCCTAGGACTCTTTGTTTATGTATTTATATAAGCCTTGGACACTTCGTTTATGTATTTTATAAGTTTTGGACACTTTGTTTATGTATTTTTATAAGCTTTGGACACTTTGTTTATGTATTTATATAAGCATAGAACACATTATTTATATATAAGAACTCTTTGTGTATTGTATTTAGGCAGAATACTATGTTTATGTATTTAGACGGGGATGGAACACTTTGTTTACATATTTAAATTAGCACGGAACACTTTGTTTACGTATTTAAATGAGGATAGAACACTTTATGTATTTAATGAGCATATAAGGTTTCACGTATTTCAATAAGGATGGGACGCTTTAATTATATATTCGAATGAAGACATAACGCTCTGTTTATACATTTAAAAGACGACAGAACGCTTTGTTTAATTGTTTAAATGAGGATGGAACGCTTTACGTATTTAAATTGGGATAAAGTGCTTTGTTTACGTATTTAAATGAGGATGGAGCGCTTTGTGTGTGTATTTAAATGAAGACCGAGCGCCGTGTTTACGTATTTAAATGCAGGCTGAAGAAGGTGCGTAAGCGCCTACACGCAGTTCTACTCCCTGCTCTTGTTGTTGAACTGCGGCGGCCACCATGTGATTAAGCGCATGTTTTAGAGAAATGAGCGGACAGACTGCTGTAAAGTCCGGCGGAGGTCAGACAGAGTCTCGACTGAGAGTCTCAGTTTCAAAACGCTGTATAAAAACGCTCGCACGAGCGAGGTCAGAGGCTCGCGAGCAGAGGCTGAGAGAGAAAAGCACGTTTTCTAACCTGAGAGCTCCGCTGAAGTCTTGGAGAAGATGGCCAGGCACGTTATTCCCAAAAAGAGCGCGAGGTTTCTGCCTGAGGAGGAGGCATCCGGGCCGGACATGCTGGAGCGCGTGGGGACGGTCAGGCGGGGAAAGGCGCGAGAGGAACTGAGCTGATGCCCGAGCCCATGGCTCATTCCCGCGGACACCTCACTGAGGCTCTGGAGGAAGGCGCTGCGCGCGCGCGGGTGTGTGTGTGTGTGTGTGTGTGTTCAGCGCTGACTACCTGTTGGAGGAGACCTCCCCCTGGTCCCAAAGCCTGGAACTTTCTGAGAAGCACTTTTGTTGTTGCTTTATTTTCCTATTAACACTTTATAAGAAACCCCTACATAATCCTTCCGCTCACTGGCCACTTTACTAGAAACACTTACCTTGCATTTCCACTAAGTGGCCACTTTATTAGAAATACCTACTTTGTACTTCCACTAACTGGCCACTTTATTAGAAACACCTACCTTGTACTTCCACTAACTGGCCATTTTATTAGTAACACCTACCTTGTACTTCCATTCACTGGCCACTTTATTAGAAACACCTACCTTGTACTTCCATTCACTGAACACTTTATGAGAAACACCCCTTTGTCCTTCCACTCTCTGGCCACTTTATTAGAAACACCTACATCGTATTTCCACTCACTGGCCACTTTTTTAGAAACACCTATCTTGTACTTCCACTCACTGGCCACTTTATTAGAAGCACCTACCTTGTACTTCTACTGTCTGGCTACTTTATTAGAAACATCCACTTTGCAGTTCCACTCACTGGCCACTTTATTAGAAACACCTACGTTATGCTTCCACACACTGGCCACTTTATTAGAAACACCTACTTTGTACTTCCACTTACTGGCCACATTGTTAGAAACACCTACCTTGTGCTTCCACTCAGTGGCCACTTTATTAGAAACACCTACCTTGTACTTCCACTGACTGGCCACTTTATTAGAAACACCTACCTTGTACTTCTACTCAGTGGACACTTTATTAGAAATACCTACCTTGTACTTCCACTCAGTGGCAACTTTGTTAGACACATACCTTAAAGGTCAACTACACATGGTGTACAGTCTGTGAATTATGCCTGTGATTAGTTTGTGTGGTAGACTGCAGTTACTCACCGAACCTTAGAAGTGGGAAACACTTAACTGTTTCCTCCCCAGTGAAATCCTACAGGATGTACTATATGTGGCTAGTATTAGTTTTAAAGTATGCATTTAAAATGATTTTTAAAACACTCCCTTTTGAGTCATAACGTTTGACTTATCTTGTTCTCTCAAGGTGCTATATCCTATATTTATTTTCCCCCCTACTTTTAATGTCTGTGTGTATTTATGTACCAAAAGCAGTCATAATTCCCTTTTACATGGCCATTATATATTATAACATATACATAAGACAGCGATAAGGTAAAATTAACCAGATCATAAGAAAACAGTACATTACAAAACATAACTGCTTTGCAGTATTTAAGAAAGTGTTGTACTGGTTAAAGTCTTTAAAGAAATGTAGACATTAAATATGACATATAAACGAAGCAGTAAAAATAAATAAAAGGATAAAAATATGAAAACGTTGCACAACAAAGCACTCATTAACATCTACGTTAACCTTTTCAAAAGTAAAGACTATAGAATAGGTGGAACACATACCATCGTCTTTTGGACGACGCTGCGTGGCAACAGCGACATCTAGTGGCCGATGTTTGTTATCGCACTGAAAGCTTCACTGCGCTTTATCCTTTAGATAGTTGGAGCGAGTATATATTTCATGTAATTTGCCACTATATATTTTATGCTACATGCTTTTGTGTTACATATTTTTTATGTTTTCGGATTATTTTGTTTTTCTCATTGCACGTAAGAGAAACATAGACGAGCTGTGCCTCTCGCGGTTTGTCCCTCTCTGGCCCCCGTCCTCCACTCACGTGTTCAGCACTAAACATGGCGACGTCCTCAAGGAGAGCAGGAGGAGTGATGGGCTCAGTGCGATTATTGAGAAGTCTACAGCATCAGAATGGACGTGAGTGACTGAGGTTTAGTGCTTTTGTAGCCAATGCAGTGGTAATTATATAGAGACTGAACAGGAGACACTGAGGGAGCAGCTAATGCAGCGATATAAAGCAGCTAACATTAATAGCCTTGACCCAGCTGCATGTATATGTACGGTTTTTGCTCATTTTAATGCTCAGTTTGTTTATTTGTTTGTTTAACATATTTGAAAAAAGGTTTGGCACGTGCCACATGTCATGTTTATTTTTTCCCAGCATGTAAAATTCAGCAAATGAACAGTGATTGTCGATACGTACCTGTTTTCACTTATGAAACCAACAAAATGAGTAGGGGTACCCAAACTTTTGCACATGACGATATAACTAACTATACACAGCTTCTTTAGTTTAGACGAAAATCTGAACATATTCTGTGTTTATTTTTGTCTTGTCATACTGAATTTAGCTGCTGTATGTAAATAGGCTGAGAATGTAATGATGGAATTATATATTCTGTTTTCTTCAGGGTTGTTTTCCACCTCAGTGGCTCGGCACACTGCAGGCTCTGACGGTCAGCCTCCCAAATTCGTTCCTCCGTCAAAACCTGTCATCATCGACAAAACACAGTCACAGGCCTCACTGAGACGGTGAGATACTGACTCCTCTACAGACTGATATACACCGATCAGGCATCACATTATGACCACCTCCTTGTTTCTACGCTCATTGTCCATTTTATCAGCTCCACTTACTATATAGGTGACCTTTGTAGTTCTACAGTTACAGACTGTAGTCCATCTGTTTCTCTGATACTTTCTTAGCCCCCTTTTACCCTGTTCTTCAGTGGTCAGGACCCCCATGGAGCCCTCACAGAGCAGGTACTATTTGGGTGGTGGATCATTCTCAGCACTGCAGTAACACTGACTTGGTGGTGGTGTGTTAGTGTGTGTTGCGCTGGTCTGAGTGGATCAGACACAGCAGTGCTGCTGGAGTTTTAAAACACCTCAGTGTCACTGCTGGACTGAGAATAGTCCACCAACCAAAAATGTCCAGCCAACAGCGTCCTGTGGGCAGCGTCCTGTGACCACTGATGAAGGACTAGAGGATGACCAACACAAACTGTGCAGCAGCAGATGAGCTATTGTCTCTGACTTTACATCTACAAGGTGGACCGACAAGGTAGGAGTGTCTAATAGAGTGGACAGTGAGTGGACACAGTGTTTAAAAACTCCAGCAGCACTGCTGTGTCTGATCCATTCGTACCAGCGCAACACACACTAACACACCACCACCACATCAGTGTCACCGCAGTGCTGAGAATGATCCACCACCCAAATAGTACCTGCTCTGTGAGGGTCCATGGGGGTCCTGACCACTGAAGAACAGGGTAAAAGGGGGCTAACAAAGTATGCAGAGAAACAGATGAACTACAGTCTGTAACTGTAGAACTACAAAGTGCACCTATATAGTAAGTGGAGCTGATAAAATAGACAATGAGCGTAGAAAATATTATTCCTGATTGGTTGATTTGCATGGCTGTGGTGTGTGATTGTGTGTATTATGTATGTCTTTTTAATTGAATGGTGCCCACTAGGAGGTCTGTTATGATGGTCTGTAATGCCGACTGTGAACACTAAGAGTGTACGTTGTGATTCTGACTGTTACAGATTTCTCAGTCCGGAGTTCATCCCTCCACGTCAGCGCACGAACCCGGTGAAATTCGCCATAGAGCGCAAAGACATGATACAGAGACGCAAAGCCTTCAACATTCCTGAGTTCTACGTTGGTAAGGATCATTTTGGTGGAGCTTTGATGCTTTAATGTTAAGGTGCTGATTCAGCTACACAGTTGGATTATCATCGATTATAATAATATTTGCCCCAAAAAATTCTCTGTCCAAATTCAGATCTTTTCCAGTTACTTTTGAGTATTCAGAGCATTTTTAGTGATGATTCTGAGTCTGAATAAAACAATCAAACTGTATCATAGCGGAATTTGAGCTCAGTACTTTGACTCATTTACTGAAGAATTCTAGTCAAATTGAATTATTGTAAGATCAGAGATGTAAACCACTCTTACAGATCTGCCTGGCTGGGAGTCTCTTGTGTAGTTTTCTCTCTGCCGTTTCTGTCTGCAGGCAGTGTTTTGGCGGTCACCATGTCGGACCCCCATGCGGCCAGCAAAACGAACCGCTTTTTGGGCATCTGCATCCAGCGCTCTGGTAAAGGCCTGGGAGCCACCTTTACCCTCAGAAACATCGTCGATGGCCAGGGTGAGTTCACCGTCATTCTGTAGAAAAACCACAAAACCAGGGGATTTATTATGTTCCTTACCTCTGTACTTGTTAGAGCACCTATCCAGCAAATTTATGTCTAGTCCTGTTCATAAGTATAAGGGCTGCCCAGTACATAATCTGTTAAAGCTGCACTGTGTAATATTTGGGGATTTGGAGACCTCTCTGGTGAAAATATGCAGTTGCACACAAAGTGACTCAGAACATTTTGTGCACTTCACCCCTCGTACCACATGTAGTTGATTAGCCAATACATGTTTGGTAACTGAAGTTTGCTTGTTTAGTTCTGACCTGAAACAGTGGACAAAGTTCAGGATTCAAGGTGGCTGCTATTGTTTTTAGCTATGCTAGCACACATTTGTCCATATTTATAGATAATAGTTTGTCATACAATGTCAGAAACCACATAGGCAAGTTTACTTGAGATTGCTTAACAACTCGACTCAGTTTAAGTGTGATACAGTTAGCCTGATGCTAATTGGTGGGCTATAGGTTTCCATTACTTGTTAGTATTAGCCTCATAGCTTAGTAGTATAGAAGTAAAGAAGCAAACTTTGAACAATAAACGTGTCTCGGCTGGTCAACATATGAAGTGAAAAGGAAAACTGAAAATTAGTTTTTTTCGCCGAACTATCGCTTTAAGGCTTGTCTCATGGCCGATTGTCCATGCTACTTATTCACAGTCTGATTGATTAAATATGGGTAATATAAGCTGGCTCAGAGTCCTGATTGGCTGTCAGTCTTGGCCGCTGCACTGTTCATGCCCCGTGATTGGCTGAGTGTGTTGCGTTTGTGTTGCAGGAGTGGAGATTTGTTATGAGTTGTACAGTCCGCGGCTGAGACACATTGAGGTCCTGAAGCTGGAGAAGAGGCTGGATGATAACCTCTTGTACCTGAGAGACGCCCTGCCGGAGTACAGCACCTTCGACTTTGACATGAAACCTGTCCATCTTTCCCCCACCCAGGACGTCCCTGTCAATCAGGTGGGCATAAGCCGACACGGCTTAAGCTGAAGTATTACGAGCTGTCTTCTAGATCCCCCATGACATAAATCCTTAGGATGCCTGATCTGGACAATAGGCTTTCAGCAGAATCAGATAGTGAAATAAGCTATGGAAACCAATGAAAACAAAACAAAAGAATTCCACAAATAAAAATGAGTAAATTCACTTAAAAGTTTTGTGCTACATACATATCATCGCTGTCCAAAAAAGAAGCATCTCCATTTTTTGCAATTGTTTGAATTTTTTGCAAATTTCATGATGAATGGGTGAAAATGCTCCAAAATTGCTTCTAATAAAATCTTTTTTCAAATTTATGTTGAAAATAAAGAACGCCCTATCCTGTAAAGTCCATTTTGGAGACTTGGATTTGGGGTTTTTGGACTATTTTTTTTTTTTTTTCATTTTCCCCAATTTTCTCCCCAATTTAGTCGTCTTCAATTCCACTCACTAGTTAGGACTCCCCCGCTCACGCGATACCACCGGTGCTAGGAGGGCGAAGGCTAACACAGACTTCCTCTGAGACCTGTGAAGCGCCACCGCATCTTTTTGAACTGCCACTAATGCAACGTTATTGGACAGCTGAACTTGTAAACGATTGGCCAATTGCAAATAAACCATCGATAGTAAAAAATTCTTCAGGTTCTTTTTTGACTGGTCTTTCTATCAAGCAAAGTGAATTAACTCTGTAAAATTCCCTCTCTCTCCCTCTCCCTCTCTCTCGCTCTGCAGATAAAGGTCAGGATGAAACCTCGTCCATGGTCCAAACGCTGGGAGCGCCCCAAGTTCAACATCCAAGGGATCCGCTTTGACCAGTGTTTGACCCCTGAGCAGATGGAGCATGCTCAGAAGTGGGCGGAGCCTTGGAGACAGTACGACATGCTGAAGGAGTACGACACATCCTCCATGCAAGAGAAGATCTTGCAGGAGGTCCAAGCTGAGCTTAACAAATGAGTGACTCGTATCAAGACCCTCCGGACTGGGGAGAGACATTCACAATATTATGGGGTGTGTTCCAGCACCAGGGCTGGAAACTACAGCTCTGAAACCACCATCCAGGTCTCCACTCTGGTCCTGCAGTTCCCTTCTCAAGCCCACTTTCCCTGCTCTGTAAGACACCCTGGGGTCAGGATTTTTTAAATTGAAATTTGAGCTAAAGTTTAGGATTATACAATAGAAATGTCCTTTCGCTCTTGTTCTGTTGGAGAAGCTTGATTTAAGTTTCTTCACTAACTGAGAAATCTTGGTTTGAGGGACAGTTTTGGGGTCGTTGCTCAAAAAAAGTGATCCGTTACAGGTGACTAGTTACCTCTCTCAAAATGTAATGGGAATACATTACATATTACATATTAGCATGATTAGATGACTCAACAGATTGTTTGCTTTCTGCACTGCACACTTTCACAATCAGATTAAAGCAGTCAGCTAACGCAGGTAGCATGTGCACACACAAATTACGTAAAAGGACATTTAGGGATATGGATAATAGCTATGGGCAATATGACAATTTTATCATTATCATGATAAATTCTGTCACAATATGTTTTTCTACGCTTATCGTGGACGCTGGCTAACTACATGTTTCATTACAAAGTGCGCACAATTAGGCTTAATAGGTTTAATGAGAATTAGTGCACTGCAGTTTGTAAAATAGAATAGAATTCCTTGTAGTTGTAAACCTATTATTATTAGTAGTGTTTTGTGGTACTACAGGTTCTGTTTAATTTGTTCCAACATGTCAGAAAAAGTAAATATATATCAAAGAAGAACAAGTATCTCCAAAATAGTAACTTTACAGAAGGCAAGAACGCTCTTACCTTTCAGTGTAAGTTAATGTAAAGAGACTGTACTGCATTACCCCAACACTGTTGACAAACACCCACCTGATCCAGCTAACGCAGGGGTGTCCAGTCTCATCCGCAAAGGGCCGGTATGGCTGCAGGTTTTCATTCCAACAAAGCGGAAGCACCAATGATCAGTTGACTGATTGAACGACTGGAATCAGGTGAGCTCCTGCTTCTTCGGTCTGAAAACCTGCAGCCACTCCGGCCCTTTGCGGATAAGATTGGACACCCCTGAACAATTGAATTCACAAGGCTTTACCACGTTTAAGTGAGCGTATTAGAGCAGGGAAAATGAAATCGAAATTACATTAAAATGTATAAGGTCACAGCTGGGAACTGGTTCAGAATGAGCACTAATGTGGACTCTCGAAGATGGAGCTGTAAACTTATTGTGTGTATAAAAATACGTGTTGCTGATTGTGAAGCGGAATAAGGAATAAAGTTCATGTGTTGGCAAAATTGTATATTTTTACGTTTCTCATGTGAACATTTGTCAGTTCAGTTGACTCTAACCTTGTGTTGACTTCATGCTATATTAGGTTACTGTAATACCAGCGAATTAAACCAACCTATGAATAGTACACAGCATTCATACCTGTAATGAAATGAACCTTTTAGCCAACTGTGTCTGAACACATCGGAATCAGACCTCCCCATTTAACCCGTCCGTGCAGTGAAACACCACATACACACTAGTGAACACACACACACTAGGGGGCAGTGAGCACACTTGCCCAGAGCAGTGGGTAGCCCTATCCATGGCGCCTGGGGAGCAGTTGGGGGTTAGGTGCCTTGCTCAAGGGCACTTCAGTCACGTACTGTCAGCTGAGGGGATCGAACCTCCAGCCTAACGATAGACACTGTAACAACAACTGAATGATTGCAGTGTACAGTTACCAACCATAGTTTTAAAGACAGTACAATTACAGAATGCATTTATTGTCAGTATGAATGTGACGTACAGTTACAAACACTTTTGGCATTGATCTGACTCCAAACTACAGCCTTTGACTGTCAACACTTTCTGTTAAATGGGAGTTCTGACCATTTTTTTTTTAAATCCTGTATAACAAAGTGAGGTAAGATGTAAACAAAGTCATTCAGAGTTTAAAGTGTGAATTAAAAGTTCTTTGGAAACCTGCTGAGTGGTGGGATAGGAACCAGACATCTGAAAAGCTCTAAAAGCCCCCCTTGTTTTTGTTTTATGTTTACATTGTTTCATGATAGTTTTGCTCTATGTTTTTGATTAGAGTGTCATTTTAAAATCCGTTCATGGTAGAGAGATGCATGCAGAATCTTATAAAACCAAAGAGTCCCTAAAGAAATCGTATTTTTTCAGATTTACCACTATTTTACCATCTCATTGTGTTCACTGGTGATTTTAGATAGTGAATATAGAAGTGCTGTATTTTTACCTATTTTTTAATTATTTATTATTATTTATTCTCTGATAATCTTTAAAAAAGGCCAATATCATACTTATTTGTATTTTATTTGTTTACCTTTTGTCTTCTTTTGACAGTGTTTTAATGTAGTTCATAATTCATAGTTTATTTTTGCACAACCATTCTAACCTCGCTTTATTCCTTGGAAACAGCCTGGTTTGTTACTGTGCCTTAAAGACTGGTATATGTAAATTGCCTCTGTTCTGATTGGCCTGTGTTGTACCTCATTCACAAAGGAGCTTAAACACCCTTAATAACTTTTTTTTTAAAGTAATATTTTAACAGATTTAACCTACATGATCCACTCCATCAGTCTATCATGAGCTGAAATTGTGGTTTAAGAGCACTACACTAAATTCCATTCCCTCTGACCACAAGGGGGCAGCAGAACCCAGGGCTCTGGCCCTCATTTGAATCTCTAATTATTCTCAGCTATTGTAAACTCGTAATGACTCCAACTAGATTCCTCCTCAGAGAAACTGCTACATAAGATTGTATCTAAATCACTAACTACTCCAATAGAAACAGTAGATTTGTTATTACACTATAAAATAAATGTGTTTTGAAATTTCAGCTTTTCATTGTGGATAGGAATTCTCAGAAATCTGCTTGCTGGGTTTTTTTTTATCATTTCAAAGTGCACTCTCTCTCTCTCTCTCTCTCTCTCTCTAATACATCTGCACTCATTGGTTCAGAATGCCTGGTGCGAGTCTCATGGGAAAGGATAATCCAGATAAATCCACAGTCAGTGGGACCACATTAAAATAAGTGGTGCTGTCACAGTCACTGTGGTTTAATAAGAGGGTTTTTTTATTATCATGTACTCTAGAACTACAAACCTAGAACCACAACACACAATAGCGTTTGTCTTTAAGTCTAAACCAGGGCTGTTTATAAAGTTTATTTGTGTGTATGTATATATATGTATATGCACAGGCCATATTTGATGTGATTTTGTTTATTAGTCAATAAACAGTAAATAGCATGTATATATATATATATATATATATATATATATATATATATATATATGTGTGTGTGTGTGTGTGTGTGTGTTTGTCTCTTATATATACGTTTTATAAAATAAAATATATAAAACGTTACTGTTTATTTGCTAAATATTACATATGTGTCGAAAAGAAACCAGAAGTCTAATAGAAAATAGAAAATTACAGTTACTACACTGAATAAATACTGAACATTTATTTAATTGTTTATTTATTCAGTCCTGTGCTCCGTCTCTTAGCTGTCAATCAATCCAGCTGTTGCGCTGCGGCCCCGCCCACTTACCCTCTCCGGCCACGCCCACTTTCTAGTGACGTCACTGCGCTGGCACTTGTGGTAAAATACAGCAGCAGCAGCAGCAGCCGAGCACCTGGACGCGGAAAGCCCATCTCTGTTCTTTCGCCGTATCAGGAGGCGGTCTATCCTCTTTTCTCCTTCTTCCTTACGGTAAGAAACGATCGCTACGGTCTTCTCACGCTTCTCTTTAACCCGCCTCCTGTTCAGCGTATTAAAATATGTGCGATAGATCTGCTTATTCTGTCTTTCTTATTCTCCTTATGAGCGATAGGAGGGTTTTCACTGGACCTGTCTTAAGCCATCAGCGTTTGCTAGGCTAAGTTTTCACAGACAGAGAGAGTGAGAGAGAGAGAGAGAGAGAGAAGAGAGAGAGAGAGAGAAGAGCACATGGGGAACAACAAAAGCTCGAAACCTAAAGCCAGCGAAAGAAAAGCACTTGACCCCCTCCCTCCTTCTCCTTCACTGCTGTTGTTTTCGGCTCCATCCTAACAGGACTGGCTGTGCAGGTTAAAACCCTTACATCCTTTATTTCACTGCAACACTACACCTTTGGCATTTGGAGATTTCCCTTTTGGGGGGAATGCTACACCTGTCCTGGTCAGCTTTGGGCACCTGCTGTAATCCGGCCAGGCTATCTGATGACTGATCATTCAGAGGGATGACAATATTAGTCTGCTTTAACCTGCAGTTTCCCAGTAGGGCTGTGAAATAGATGCTACTTTTCTAGGTTGCTGTCCTTTTGTTAAGGCGGACCTCAAAGTGCTTCTTTCTCACTGTGGGTTCAAACCCAGTTCAGCCTGTTTGACAGTGTTAAATGCCTTTGGATCAGTTTCCCAAACCCAGATTAAGCCCAGACCTGGACTAAGTGTGTTTTTTTAAAGGTATAGTACACTGAAAAACATCTAATTCCACCTTAACACGAATGTGGACATATTTGGAGTCTGAAGTTTGCTTCTTTAGTCTTGCAGTGGAGCAACGAGACTAATGGACAACTGGCGTCAAGAGTATTAACAGCCTCTACTGCTTCTACTAGGTGTTGGAACATTGCTGTGAGGATTTGATTGAGCCTTAGTGAGGTCAGGTACTGATGTTGGATGGTCTGTTTTGGATCACTCCAGCTCACTCCACACTCCAGAGACCACAGCTCCACCACTTCACAGCCCAATGATGGGGGCTTTACATCCCCCTAGCCCACGCTTGGCACCGAGCATGGTGACCTTAGGCTTGTCCCATTCAGTTGGTCACTGCTTTTCACAGCTGTGTGTGCACAACTGACTACACGTGTCACTGATTGGTGCACTTCGAAGTAGCTGAATTCACTAATTAGAAGGGCTGTCCGGATACTTTTGGACATCTAGTGTACCAAAACAGCAATCGATCTGTTGTATTACCTTCGTAGTCCAGTTCAGAAAGCCATCCTTTTGAGTTTAGCTGAGTTGATATTCTTACGTTATTGATCAGTCTGGGTAGGTTAAGTGTGGTGTTGAGGCAGTAGTGACCTCTGTGCATGCTGGACGTCTGGTGTGTGCTGTGATTGTGCTGCAGACCTGAATCTGATACTTTGAGTGCTGTGTGCTTCTCTTGGCTTTACTTCTCTTCACACTGCTGATTCAGGCCTCTGCTCAGACTGACTGACTGATACAGTGACACTGCAGCAGGTAGCTGCTGCCAGCTGAGACAGTCCTGTTATATCTGTCCCATCTCTGTGTAGAGAAGTAAGAGTAGTACAAAGCTAATAATAATATCAATATCATTATCAATATCAATATCAATAATGATGATAGTATTAGAAGTACTAATACAAATAATGCTACTAATAATGTTATTGATCTAAACCTTTTAATTGTTTATCATTATGTAAATGGATTATCATTTGTTTATAATGTATTTTAAACCAACATAAAATTAAATAATAATAATAATAATAATAATAATGAAGCATTATTATTAATAATACATGAAGCATTATTATTTATATTATTATTAACATTATTTATATACATATTTATTATTATGTATTGATATAAAAATATTAATTACTTGGTATTATTATGTATTATATAACATAGATTTTATATAATACAAAATACATACATAATACATTATGTACATTTATTATTTACATGAGAAAAATGTAATAATAAATTACAAAATAAAAAATAAATATAAACATATAAAACATAATTTTATGTGTGATACAAATTATATGTACTTATGATATATAAATATAATCAATATTAATAGAACTAATGGTGAATGCACTTCATTGTTATTATTATTATTATTATAAACATTATTCTTATATAAATATTTATTAGTGTGACTGTTATAATTTGTTATTTATTACTATATTATTCAATAAAACGTGATAATTTCAGAGTATTTTTACAAAGTGAAAACTGAAACAGGCGATACAGACAAAATAACAAAGGAGAAAATGACTGACAGACAATGACAATAACATTTATATTAAGATATTAAGATCCAAATGGAGAGCAAAAGGAAATCATAAATGAAAATAGAAGATAGTGACCTCTAACTGTAGGAGGGCCCTGATCTTATGTAAAAGCAGTGCTGATAAGTGTGTGATATCTGTGGTGATGACGGGTAAAGGATGGAGCGTAGCTGTATCTGTAGCAGGCAACTGATATTACTGTCTGCTTCAGCTCCTCAGGCTGTGTAAATGGGCCACGCCGGCCAGGCCCGTAAATCCGCTGTTAACTGTGCGACCGGATGGACGTTGTGTGCTGACCGCTGTTCCACTCTGTTATCAGCTCTACGATAAACGCTGGAGTCTAATATACCGCTGAATGACATCGTCGCTGTGAGACGTATAGAAAGAGTAAACTCATATACTCCCAGCAGGAGGGAACAGGTGCTGTGTGTGTGTCGGGGGGTGGGGGTGGGGGCTTTTAAATGAAATCTGCTCTGAAACAGCATCGTGGATGTGTCTGAAGCCGTCTGTAGCTCGATTTATCTCTGAATAATATCCTACAGTAATCCTTGTGCCATAATCTATGGCTTGGTAAACATTACTGTGCGCCTGTAGTACTGCGGTAATACAGCAGCAGTGCTGTTAAAGTGATAGTTTGACAGAAAATTTCATTTCCCTTATATCCCAGGTGTTCAGCCAAGATACGTTTGGTGTCTGAAGTTTCAATTCTTTAGTTTTGCACTGGAGCCACGAGGCTAATGTGAAGAAAACGTATAGCCTAGCAATTAGCATAGTGCCAACTGCCTGCCTGAATCATCACACTTATCTCAGACTGTGTCGAGTTGTAGTAGTAATCTGTAAAATAGACTTGCTTATGTAGTTTCAGACACTGTAAGACATGCTGTTGTCTGTAAAAGTGGACGTCAGTGGGTTCGCATGGCTAAAAACAGTAGCGGCAGCCAAAGTACCTTTTAGCAGCAGCTCAAAAAGCTGCTTAGAGAACTGTAGTGGAACATCTTAGTACATCCAGCATGTATCAGCACAGGAACTGAGCTTTGTTGGACTATATTCTTCTCTTTTTTGTTCGAAAATGAAATGCTAAAGCTCTAAAACGAGTGGTCCAATCACAAAGCAGTGCAGATGCTAACAACATTGTAACAGAATGAAATAAAAACCAAGAAAAGTAAAGAGTAACTAAATGCTGATGATTAAAGAGTGAAGAAGACTCCTTTCCTCAAAAGTATGCTTAGCTATAATCATTATTAGCTACACTATATAGACAAAAGTATGCGGACGCCTCCCTAATTATTGAGTTCAGGCGTTTCAGCCACACCTGTTGCTAAAAATCAAGTACATAGCCATACAGTCTACATAAAGCCTTAAAATGTGGCACTGTCATAGGATGCCATCTTTGCCACAAGTCAGCTTGTGAGACGTCTGCCCTGCTAGATCTGCCCCAGTCAACTGTAAGTGCTATTAATGTGAAATGGAAGCATGTAGAAGCAACAACGGCTCAGCCCTGAAAACTGACAGAGCGGGGCCGCTGAGCGCTGGAGCGCATAGCGAATAAAAATGGCCGATCTTCTGTTCTGTCACTCACTACAGAGTTCCAAACTGTCTCTGGAAGACACACCAGCATGAGAAATGTGCGTCTGAAGCTTCTTGAAATCCTCAACCAAAGGAGGACGGCTTCCCTTTTGAGTCTTGGTTCCTCTCAAAGTTTTTGCTCTTAGGGAGTTTTTCCTTGCCACTGTTACCGTTGGTTTGCTCATGGGGCCTTGGACCCGGATTGTTCAGTAAAGCTGCTTTGCGACAACGCGCCTGTTGTAAAAAGCACCATATAAATAAACTTTGTCTTGACTTGTTTCAATGTCCAAGTAGCTGTACACAAGGCTAAGATCACTATGTGCAGCGCCAAGTGTCTGTGGGAGTGGTGTAAAGCATCCCACCACCGTAGAGTAGTGGAAGTAGTAGTGGAAATGTGTGTGGCAGTCTGCTGGACAAATCTGGGTTTGGTGGATGCCAGTAGAACGCTACCAGAATGCGCAGTGCCAACAGCACAGTTTGGTGGAGGAGGGATAATGGGCTGGGGCTGTTTTTCAGGGTTTGGTCTTAGTTCCAGTGAAGGGCAATGTTAATGCAGCAGCACTCTGTGACAACAGTTTGGGGAGGGCCCTTTCCTGCTCCATCATAACTGTGCCCCTGTGCACAAAATGAGCTCCATAAAGACATGGTTTGATGAGTTTGGTGTGGAGGAACTCCAGCGGCCTATGGGATGAATTGGAATGCCTTGATTGACTAAATGGGCACAAATTCCCTCCAGAAGGTTGGAGACTGTCATAGCCGCAAAGAGACGGAAGGGGACAGCTCCATATTAATGCCCAAGCTCAAATAGGTGTTATGGTCATGTGTCGGCCATATAATGTGGTGTACATTAGCCCTATAGCTCCAGTACAAACCTAAAGAAGCAAACTTCATACGTCTTCGCTGATCGACTACATTTCGAGGAAAACTGTGTAAATTAGATTTTTCGCTAAATTCGTCCTTTAAAAACCAGTGTATGATATGAACACCAGGGCTACGCTCGCATCACTGGGTCCTCTGATCCAGCTATGAGCCTTCTCTAATACCTGCTACATGGTATTATCAAGGACAGCTGGGATTTGAAATGAATTATATGCCGCTGCTGCCTGATAGCTTAAAAATGCCAGCATGTTTTTTTTTTTGGACATAGCACAAAGAAGTAGGCCAAAGGCTTGTGTTTGAGTGGAGAAAATGACCATAAAAGCTGCAGGACCTTTTAAAGTGAGTGAAAGTTTTTACTGTACGGTCAGTAGCTCCATATCCTGATATCTGGTGCTGCCAGAATGCTGCCCAAGACTGTTTCACTTATATAAACACACATACAGGTGCTATGCGGTGGTTACACTGTTGTTTGCTTAACGTCATAATCTAAAGTGTGGTAGACAGATAAAGAGAGAGAGAGAGAGAGAGACCATAGCGTCTAATGTTGACCTTTTTACAGGAACGTAACTGCATAACTGTCTAATACAAATGACACAGTTAGTGGGAAGGAATGAGAGAGGAGAACAGAGAGAAATAAGAGGCTATGGCTGAGCTATTAGGAGACAGGAGGCAATCCAGTACATTATCTTCTCTGTCTAGTACTCTACGCATTTGAGAACGTTGGTGTTGTTGGTGATTTTGCTGTTGTAACTAAAACAACGTTGTTGGCTCACCTTGTCGCTTATCTGAGGTTCTTCTAATATTGTGAGACTTCTATTTTGAAGTCAAAACCCCCGTATCTGTATCATCACTCTGCCCTGATATCTTTTAATAAGATATTTTTGACAGATAGTTTTTCCCTCAATGATGGCAGTCAGTCTAGGCCCACAGGCAGCAAAGCAGCCCCAAATCGTGATACTCCCTCCACCATGCTTCACTGTTGGGATGATGTTTTCATCTTGGTATGCAGGGCCCATTTTACGCCATATGTCATGCTGTGTGCTGTTCCCGAACACTTCACCCTTGGTTTCATCAGTCCACAAAACAACCTTAGTGCATTCTGATTGTGTAGGTGCTCTTTCGCAAACCTTTTTGGAGAGCATAATAAGATATTCTTTGACAGAAAAATATTTTAAGACAGAAATGTCTTATATTTTGGTATTATATTAGCCTAATAATGGACAATAAATGTAAAATATTCATCTTTAAATAATGAAATATTGATACTCAGGCCTAGGGCTAACGATTTGGGGGAAATATCTAACTGCATTTTTTCTGATCAACATTGCGATTATGATTTAAATGCAATTATTTTCTATAAATTAATTCCCAGGCCTGTTTTTTTTGGCAAAGAAGACCAGAATATCATTTTTTCTAGCATGAAGCTTGAACATTGATTGTGTCAGACTACCACTTAGCCTAGCTGTGATGTCACATATTTAGAACATGGGTGTTTTTTCATCTACAGGCAGGTCATCAGCTGTGTTATTATCTTCTATTTCTATTATCTTCTATTTAAAACCTGTTAAGACACCTCTGCTGATAATGCATTATAAAATAAAATGTCAACAGCTATGTCATAACAAGTTTTAAATGGAAGAAATTTAGTTTAATTTAACATATTATATCATAAAAATTGCAGATCTTGCGATTTGAATATTGCTCTCTTTCAAATTGCGATTTTAATATAAAAACGATTCATCTTTCAGCTCCGCTTGGGCCTCCAAAATTTTGCGATATTGTAGTGTATCCACTTCATCCTTACTGTCTTAGCGCATAACATCAGAAATCACATAACTGCCTCATGGTTTAGGCATGCAGTTAGCCTCCATGCTAACTGAACTGGTGGGGATATATTGGAGGGCTCGTATTACTTGTATTACATGCTCCAGTGTTAAAAACTGAAGGTGCATTACTGCTACACATGCAGTGTAGCACCTGTCCAGACCACAGTCCAGATCTGAATTTAATCACAGCGCTGGAACAGGACATGCACACCCTGAGGCGCTGGAGTATTCAAATTGGCCTCAGAGAAAGAGAGAGAGAGAGGGAGAGAGAGAGAGAGAGAGAGAGAGAGAGAGAGGGAGAGAGAGATAACATGCTTAGATTTTGCATCAGTAATCACATGACATAATACATTAGGAGTCTATATCACTGTAACACACAACCATAAACAGATTGTTGCTTTTATAGAACCAATCAGATTTTAGAACAGTTTTATAACAGAACATAACAACACTAAATATAATAAACTAAATTATAACATTGGAAGAAAACCTTGTATCTCCATTTTTCTGTCTCCCTTTTGGAGATATGAGGTTTTCTTCCGACAACAGCAGTATATTACTATGTAATTAATACTATTATTTTCTATCTACTATGAATTATTTAGTAATAATTTAGTATTTAACTACTCTAAATTATTCAGTAACTACTATAAATAATTCACTTCTAGAAGTTAAAACACTACAAATTATTTAGGAACTAAAATGAAATTTTCAATAACTAGTATGAATTATTTAGTATCTGCTATAAGTTATTCCAAAACTACTGAAATTATTTAGTATCTACTACAGTGGAAAGCAAAACGTAAGTGAACCCTTTGGAATGACCTAGTTTTCTGCATTAATTGGTCATAAAATGTGATCTGTTCTTCATGTGCGTTGTATAAACAAACAAGGCTACTAAAGCTATTGACATGCAAGCAATTATAATCCTCATGTCTTTATTATATTAATGAAACATTCACAGTGCTGGTGGAAAAACATAAGTGAGCCCTTGGATTTAATAACTGGTCGAGCTGTACTTTGGCAGAAGTAACCTCATGCAAATGATTCCGGTAGCCGTGGATCACATGCAGGAGAAACACTGGACCATTCGTCCTCACAGTACTGCTTCGGCTAAGCCATATTCTTCAGATGTCTGGTGTGAACGGCTCTATTGAGGTCTACAGCATCTCTTTTGGGTTAAGGACTGGGCCCTGACTGGGCCACTCCAAAAGGTGGATTGTAAGTATTCTGTATTAGATTTACTTCTGTGTTTAGGGTCATTGTCCTGCTGCATAACCCAGCTGCTATTGAGCTTCAGCCAACAGACAGCCACCCCGACATGATCCTGTAAGATACAGTGATAAACTTGGGAATTGATTTTACCCTTGATGACTGCAGTCTGTCCAGGCCCAGAGGCAGCAAAGCAGCCCCAAATCATGATGCTCCCTCCACCATACTTCACTGTTGGGATAATGTTTTATGTTGCTATGCAGTTTTATGCCATGTGTAACCTAATTCAGTAACTACTATAAATTATCCAGTATCTACTATGAAACCAACGTGTAAGTACTTATGAGAGCGAGGAATTGGAGCGTTGACCCACATACAGACCCTTTTTTCAGTTTAACAGGTAACGAGTTAATGAGAATTGTGTTATAGCCTTTACGTCTATATAATATAGCTTTGAAAATGTGTTAGTATGCCCTGTGATTTATCTACAAAACATGTGCGGTCAGTTATAGTTGTTAGTAGTAGGTGCAGTGGTCTGTATGTTTGGTCAGATGTGAGAGAGTAGTGTAGCAAGAATGACCTAGAAAGATGCTGTATATGTTACAGAGACTCTGATACACCCTCCTAGAGGACACAGTCTGCCCCAAATACTTACAGTGGCGCGAATGTGTGTGTGTGTGTGTATCAGCCTGCCTGGTTTTACGGGCTGTGAAAGCGACTCCAGCAAAGCTGATTACATTAAAGGAGTGTTTTGGGGACGCAGAGACTCAATCTGTGGCTATTTCACACACACACACACACACACACACACACACACACACACACACACACACACACGTTAATATATAACGAATTAGATGACAGTATGAATGGTTGTGTTCCAAAATGCAATAAAGACCATTTTCAAAATGTGTGGAACAAATGAACTACTCACGCACATACATAGACAATATACTATATATATATATATATATATATATATATATATATATATATATATACCGATCAGGCATAACATTATGACCTTGTTTCTACGCTCATTGTCCATTTAATCAGCTCCACTTACTATATAGGTGCACTTTGTAGTTCTACAGTTACAGACTGTAGTCCATCTGTTTCTCTGTTTACTTTGTTAGCCCCCTTTAACCCTGTTCTTCAGTGGTCAGGACCCCCCATGGACCCTCACAGAGCAGGTACTATTTGGGTGATGGATCATTCTCAGCACTGCAGTAACACTGACGTGGTGGTGGTGTGTTAGGGTGTGTTGTGCTGGTCTGAGTTGATCAGACACAGCAGTGCTGCTGGAGTTTTTAAACATTGTGTCCACTCCCTGTCCACTCTATTAGACACTCCTACCTTGTCAGTCCATCTTGTAGATGTAATGTCAGAGACGATAGCTCATCTGCTGCTGCACAGTTTGTGTTGGTCATCCTCACATCTGTGTTACTGCAGTGCTGAGAATAGTACCTGCTCTGTGAAGGTCCATGCACCTATCTAGTAAGTAGAGCTGATAAAATGGACAATGAGTGTAGAAGCAAGGAGGTAGTCATAATGTTATGTCTGATCGGTGTGTGTATATATATATATATATATATATAGCTGCTGAACAGTCCTGTACACGTACACTGAAGTTCTCCAGCACAGTTGGCTGCTCGAGAGTGCGCAGTGTTTACATAGCTGATGAGTGAACATGTTTTTCTGAGCTTGGCATGCTTTCCGTTAGTGGAAGTGGCATTGTGTTGAATCAGAATAGCAAACATGCTGCTGAGCAGAGCCTGCATGCCTTTCTGTTGAACTGAAAGTACTAAATACTGTAGAATTCTCTGGACCGAATAAATGTGTTTAATCCTTTGTTTTTGATTGCAAAGCACTTACAGTATAAATAAGTGATGAACCATGACTGTTGGAGCTCTGTGAGTACTGGAGCTAGGCCTTCAGTTCAGGCCATAAATTCAAAATTCATTCAAGTAATGAGAAACATGAACCACTTTATGTTAATGCTCATTTCTGGTAGCTTGCAGATGCTTTTTTTTAGCCAGCGTGGAGTCTTTCTGTTTTTGTTTTAGGAATTTTCAGACACTCTTCCTTACAGAGGGCTGAGATATTCTTGAGCCATCTTGCATGTATGTTGAAGATCAACCCACAGTTTTCAGTGGTGTTCAAGTCAGGACTGTGAGGGCCATTCCAAAAGCCTGAGCTTTCATTTCCTAAAGTAGTTCATTGTCGATTTTGGGGGGTGTTTTGGATCATTGTCCTGTTGTACAAGCCAGCTTCTTTTTCAGCGTCAGTTTCTTGACTGTATCACATTTACTTTCAGACTTTGCTGATATTGAGCTGAATCCATTCTTCTGTCTATCTATGCAGTGTTTACTGTACCACTGGCTGCCACAAAGCCACACAGCATAATAGATCACCTCCATGCTTAACAGTTGGCAAGGTGTTCTTTTCATCAAATGCTGTGCTTTTCGCCAAGCATACCTTTGGTAATTGTGGCCGTTTTTACTTCATCAGTCCTTAGCAGTTGTTTCCCAAATGCCTCTGGATTTGTGGATTTGTGATGAGGTCACAGATGAGGTTTTCTTATGATGACTCTTCCATGCAGATCATGTTAGAACTGTGCACCACTCCTGTGTCAGCTGAAGCTTTCTGCAGATTCTTTGCCGTCATATGGGGGTTTTGCTTTGCCTTTTTGGCCAGTATATGAGCAACTCTATCTGAGAGTTTTCTTTATTCCTTCATCTTCCAGATCTTGCCTTAGGCTACACTATGTGATTTTAACTCTGATTTGCCACTTGCGACAAATTTTCACATTCTTTAGCAATTTTGCAGGTCGGCAGCTCGATCAGAAGCGACTGACGCTGCTTTGATCTGGTAGAGTCAGAAGAGAAACAAGTGAATCTTTAGCCCTCCAATCGACCTCTGAAGTGATCAGAGACCCTCCGATATTATCCAGCATGTTTGATATTTACGACTCAAAACATTCACGAGTCCTGCAGTGTGAGAAGGTCAGAGATTTACTCAACGAGTGATTCAAAGAACAGCCAATCAGAGAGCTAGAAGAGCGGAGAAACAGACGAAGAGATGAGCTAGAACAGCGCCTGAACAGCGGAGCGGCGACAGAGGAGCCGAGTGTAAAACACAGGCAGATAAGAACCGTTAGGATGTTTATCTAGTCTCTTACCCTGTCGTCCAGTGTGAGCGACCTCATGACAAAAAGACAAGAAATTCTGACGTTAAGTTTGTGATGCTCTCCGTTTTAGAAATCTGTTGAGATTTTAAAAGTAGTGTAGTGAACACCCAGTCTAAGGCTACGTTTACACAGCAGGTAAAAGTGGCCCAAATCTGATTTTCTCACCAAATCTGATTTTTTTGTTTGGCTGTTTACATTATCTTTTAAATGTGACCTGCATGTGACATTAGTCTGAACAGATCAGCTCATAAACCGACCCATCTGTGCAAAAGAACAATGCTTCATCCAAGGGTAAACAATCATGACGGCCAGCGAACGCCAGTCGCTCCCGGAGCTTTCAGTTTCGACTTCGCCAGCATCACAGGAGCGATTGTAAAGTTCCAGTGGTTGACAGCTGGACTCATCACCCAGAATGTGTTCGAGTTCACCGTGAAAAGGGCACAGTTTTCGCCACGGGCACTTCTTTGGTTTGTGTTCTCGGATTCTTTAAACTTTTTTTGACGCTGCAGCCTCGGTCTCCTCCGGCCGCGCTCGGCCGTTTCATTCGAAACCTCTTCAAACACGGAGCGGCTGTGATGAGTCTCTTCTAATTTTTTGTTACAGAAACATCAGCCTAAGTGTTTATGAGTCTCAGCAGCACGAAATGATGACTGATATCGAGTTGGACTGACGTAAAAGTCGCATGAATTCCGAACTGGCTGTTCAGACTGAGTCGCATTGCTGCAGATCGGATACGTGTCGGATTTCAGTACCACATATGAAAGCGTCTCAAATCGGAATCGAAATGGTCAGATTCAGTGCATTTTTTGCTCTTCACACTGACACACAGACGCGCATCTGGGTCACATATGAGGAAAACGATCGGATTTGGGCCACTTTTACCTGCTGTGTAAACGTAGCCTTAGTTGCTATTTCTTAAAGACATCGTAGGCAGTGAAAATTGCGAACTGGAAGCACTTATAGACTTTCATTGCTTTGTAGGCATCAGTTAGCTTCATTTTCAGATCCTCAGCCAGCTGGTTAGAAGAGCCCAGGGTTTTAGAGTGTTAGCGAAAGTTTGAAGAGTCAGAGAATTGATTCCATGTATGGACATGTTGTAGCATTGAAACTGCAAACAGTCTGCAAACTCTCACAGAGCAGCACGTGCTCTTCAGCATGCGGAGGGGTTTCAGTGTGCACTCTTAGTAAACCTAGCAGTGCAGAATGGAGGATTGGGCCGCAGCCCATGTGCTTCCTGTGTGAACAGAGCAGCCCTTCTTCCCTCAGCACAAAGCATGCTGGGTAGGCCGCACAGAACACACACTGTGTGCTCTGTTAGGGAAGGAAATGTAGCTGAATGCTGATTGGTCCATGCACACAGGTGGCCATCGCAGGCCAGTCAAAGAGCACTTGTGCATGTGCGGGTGTGTGTGTGTGTGTGTGTGTGTGTTTGTTTTTATACATTTTCAGGACAAAAATGCTCCTGCCTTCACAGTAAAACCAGAGAAAGCAAGCCCAACCTACTGCACTCACAAAAGACTCCCTGTTTCATTTTTTGAAACTTTTTGTCGGTTCCTGAGGTTAAGATTAGGTTTAGGCTTTGGGAATTTCCATTACATATAGATTCTTACATATGCAGTGCTGTGCAGAAATGTCAGAGATCACCCTTCTTTTATTTAATTACCGTTAAAAACAGCCCTTAAGTACAAGTTACTGATTTTTTTTAATGTCAAGAAAAAACAAAAAAGTTTTTCAACAGAAATTTACACAGAAGCCTCAACAACTAAATATATCACCTCTTTAGTATTTAATATGTTACCATCCCACTGACAAACACATTCAGGTTGAGGTCTGGACTCTGGGGTGGTCAGTCCATCGTTCAGCTTCTTTGTTTGATGTGTCCGTCTCCTTTTCTCAGTGAGGTTCTTCTTGAACAGCTACACATCCTTTCAGACCCACAGCGCTGAGTCGTCTTCTCACAGTGGAAGGATGGACAGAAACACCTGTGGATGCTTTCAGATCTGAAGCAGCTTGATTTTCTCCTCTCTCTCAGAGATGAAAGCTTTAGGTGCTGTTTATCTGATGGGGGCAGTTTTGGTGTCTACCAGGTCTTCCAGGTGGTCGTTAGGAGCCCAATTTTCTCTGTGGCTTTTAATCGTTTTTTGAACATTTTTTGGAAACGAATGAATGTGGAAATAACAGAATGTGGAGAATGATGATGAAAGGACAGCTTTAGAGTCAGAACAGTCTGGTGTGATGTCTTTATTGTGGAACTGAAATGTTTATCCATCAAGCCTGGGGTGTGTCAGAAACACACACACTCACACACACTATGAGGGTTTTGGGCATGAGTGTGTGTGTGTGTGTGTGTGTGTGTGTGTGTGTGAAGCAGTCTGGCAGAGTGTTGCTCTGGCTTCCTTCACTCCCCCAGTGCATTCATCTGAACCAGGCAGCTGGCAGCTCCTATCAGGCTTCAGCCATGAGGAGAGTCTGCAGGACAGACTGTGTTTTGTGATTTATTGCATACAACTCTACCTGTTTACTGCACTCTCACTGTTTCTGCCCTCACTGCAGAACACCTGCTTACAGCCACATACGCCTCAACTTCTCTTCTCTTCTCTTCTCTTCTCTTCTCTTCTCTTCTCTTCTCCTTTTTGTCTTCTCTTTCTCTTCTTTTCTCTTCTCTTCTCTTCTCTTCTCCTTTTTGTCTTCTCTTTCTCTTCTCTTCTCTTCTCTTCTGTTCTGTTCTGTTCTCTTCTCTTCTCCTTTTTGTCTTCTCTTTCTCTTCTCTTCTCTTCTCCTTTTTGTCTTCTCTTTCTCTTCTCTTTTGTTCTCCTTTTTGTCTTCTCTTCTCTTTCTCTTCTCTTCTGTTCTCCTTTTTGTCTTCTCTTCTCTTTCTCTTCTCTTCTCTTCTCTTAGGTTCTCAATTTTTCTCCCACTTCTCTTCTCTTTTCTCTTCTTTCTTCTCTTCTCCTTTTTGTCTTCTCTTTCTCTTCTCTCTCTTCTCCTTTTTGTCTTCTCTTTCTCTTCTCTTCTGTTCTCCTTTTTGTCTTCTCTTCTCTTTCTCTTCTCTTCTCTTCTCTTCTCTTCTCTTCTCTTCTCTTCTCTTAGGTTCTCAATTTTTCTCACCACTTCTCTTCTCCTTTTCTCTTCTCTTCTCTTCTCTTCTCCTTTTTGTCTTCTCTTTCTCTTCTCTTCTCTTCTCTTCTCTACTCTTCTCCTTTTTGTCTTCTCTTTCTCTTCTCTTCTCTTCTCCTTTTTGTCTTCTCTTTCTCTCCTCTTTTGTTCTCCTTTTTGTCTTCTCTTCTCTTTCTCTTCTCGTTTGTTCTCCTTTTTGTCTTCTCTTCTCTTTGTCTTCTCATCTCTTCTCCTTTTTGTCTTCTCTTCTCTTTCTCTTCTCTTCTCTTCTCTTCTCTTAGGTTCTCAATTTTTCTCACCACTTCTCTTCTCCTTTTCTCTTGTCTTTCCCTTTTTCTTCTCTTCTCATCTCTTCTCTTCTCTTCTATTTTCTCTTCTTTCTCTCTTTTCTCTTCTCTTTTCTTCTTTTTTTCCTTCTCTTTTCTCTTCTCTTCTTTTTTCTCTTCTCTTCTCCTTTTTTCTCTTCTTTTCTTTTCTCATATCTTCTCTTCTTTTATCTTCCTCTTCTTTTTCTCTTCTCCTCTTTTCTTCTTTTCTGTTCTCTTTTCTTCTTTTTTCCTTTTTCTCTTTTCTTTCTTTTCTCTTTCTTCTCTCCCCCTTTTCCTCATCTCTTTTTCTCTTCTGTTCTCTTTTACTCTTCTCATCTCTTCTTCATGTATATTCTCTATTTTCTCACCACTTTTCTTCTCCTTTTTTCTCTCTTTTTTCTTTCTCTTTTTTTCCTTTTTCTTTTCTGTTCCGTTTTCTTCTCTTCTCATCTGTTCTTGTTTCTCGCCACTTCTCTTCTCCTTATTCCTCTTCTTTTAATTTCTCTTTTCTTCTCTTCTCTTCTCTTCTCTTCTCTTATCTTCATTTTTCTCCTTTTTCTCTTCTCTTCTCTTCTTATCTTTTCTTTTCTCTTATTTTTTTATCTTTTCTCTTATTTTTTATCTTTTCTCTTCTCCTTTTGTCTCTTCTCTTCTCTTCTCTTCTATTTGTCTTCTCTTCTCTTCTGTTTGTCTTCTCTTCTCTTCTCTTCTCTTCTCTTCTCTTCTTCTCTTCTATTTGTCTTCTCTTCTCTTCTGTTTGTCTTCTCTTCTCTTCTATTTGTCTTCTCTTCTCTTCTCTTCTCTTCTCTTCTCTTCTTCTCCATAGTCTCTTTTCTGCCCTGCTCTGTTCTCCTCTTTATTAGAGGGCTGGCTCTGTTTCATTTCCGCTCCAGTGGTGCGGTGAGTTAAAGGGGATTGTGAATGCAGGCTGTGATAAGGCTTTTATTCCAGATCCATAGCCGCTCTGGAGCTTTCCTAAATCTGCTTTAGAATGGAGTGTGAAACGACTCAGACGTGCCTGTTCCTGGCAGGGCTGCGCTCTCTGCTCACTGTTCATGAAGTCCTTCTTCAGTGGGCTGCAGATTTCACTTGGCTGACTAGGTTCAGAGTGAGTGTCGTTTTGTGGATTATGTTATGGTTATTAGTTCTTATTAGATGTCTTATACGGAGATGATACAGTGATGGATGTGTGCTGTGCTACAGATGATAAGAACAAAACTGATATTTAATACCAGATATCAGTAACATGTCTGTAATTATGTAATAACTAGTGTTAAAATGGCATCAGTACCGGCATATATATACACTCACCAAGCACTTTATTAAGAACGCCTCCTTGTTTCTACACTCATTGTCCATTTTGTCAGCTCCACTGACCATATAGGAGCACTTTGTAGTTCTACAGTTACAGACTGTAGTCCACCTGTAGTCCAGACAGAGCAGTGCTGCTGGAGGACACCTCAGTGTGCCTGCTGGACTGAGAATAGTCCACTAACCAAAAATATCCAGCCAACAGCGTCCTGTGACCAACACAAACTGTGCAGTGACAGATGAGCTATCATCTCTGACTTTACTTCTACAAGGAGGACCAAGAAGATAGGTGTGTCTAATAAAGTGGACAGTGAGTGGACACTCCAGCAGCACTGCTGTGTCTGATCCACTCAGACCAGCACAGCACACACCAACACGCCACCACCACGTCAGTGTTACTGCAGTGCTGAGAATCATCCACCACCCAAATAGTACCTGCTCTGTGAGGGTCCTATGGGGGTCCTGACCACTGAAGAACAGGGTAACAAAGTACACAGAGAAACAGATGGACTACAGTCTGTAATTGAAGAACTACAAAGTGCTCCTGTAAGGTCAGTGGAGCTGCAGATGGACAGTAAGTGTAGACATAAGGACGTGTAAGTATATGTCTTTAGGACTAAGTGTTATCTTAAGTATCCCTATTAATCACATAATTTAATAAATAGTTAAATAGATTTTAAAATGTGTAACAACTGTTTTGTTTCTAGGTGTTTTTCCCCAGTTTAGTGGTGGAGATATATTTGCACAGCCCTCCATCCATCTCTCTAACCGTCTGTCTATCTGTCCACTCTTCTGTCTGCACCTCTTTAACACACTCTCTCTCTCCAGTGTATTGTGTGGGAATGAGGCTCGGCCTGTTAGCAGCCTGTAATGGAGTCTTTATTTGCTTTGAGCTGCTGATTAAAGGATGATTAAAAGATGAACGCTCTTGTTCTGCTCCCGCTCCCTGTATAATCCCTCTCTTTTTCCCCTTTAATGAAGCTTTAAATGGCCCATATCAGGGAGAACCAACTTTTCCTTGCTTTTTCGAAATATAAGAGTTTTTCGTAGTAAGAAAATGCTGAAAATGTGCCGTTTGCTTCTCAGTCTATATAGCTAAATACAAAAATGGCCCAAAATCATTGCTTTTCTGGTGCCACAGAAGCCGACCCATTTACACATATCCAACAAGTCAGCCTACAGCAGTTTACCCTCCCCATACACTTTAGTTATAAGAAGTGATTCAGCCTGGACTGCTGTTTGGATCAGGCACAATGCAAGACAGCCAATCAGAACAGAGCTCATTTACATACATCAGTCTTGAAGGCACAGTATCGAAAACAGGCTATTTAATTCTATGGGATGAAGACAGGTTGAAAAATGGTCATTTAGAAGTGAATAATGGTTTTGATACATTAAAAAAGACCTGTCCAGGGTGTTTCCTGCCTTCTGCCCAGTGACCGCTGGGATAGGCTCCAGCCTATCCCATATATACATATATATATATATATATATATATATATAAATATCCCATATATGTTAATAATATAAGTTACATTAAAAGTGAAGTATGTTTTTTCCTTCTCCTGTAAAGTTACTATCTTGGCGATATAAAGTTTTGATCCGACAGCAGCGATATATATATATATATATATATATGTGACCGGCGTTTACTTACTTTAGCCGTCAGAATCGCCTCAGCATTTTTGAGCGCTGATCTACTTCCTGAAAGAGTGGAAACAGCTTACCGAACACAGATAACTCAATAGCTAGCTATCTAGCAAGTAACAGAAAAGTCAAGCTACTTGGTTATTAGTTAGCATCTTTGTTAGCCAGCTGGCTACTCAAAACAACAGCCTGAGGCTTCAGAATTTGCTAGCATGCATGCTAATGGATTGGTGTTCTGAAAACTGTAAAATGGTCACTGACGGACCTAAATTGCAAACTATAGTTGTGCAGTTTTGTGACAAGAAAATGAATAAAATACCACAGCAAGTCAGAATAACTTACGTTTAAAGATGACTTCGCCGCTTGCTGGGCTGCTGGCCGCACCGCTTCCGCCAGCCATCTTCAAACAAAAGGTACGCCGCGTTGCATCGTGGCAGTGCCTTAGCAGCTGAGGAAACATGAGACGCTCTCCTGATATTCAGCCTATATAAGATACCTCAGTAGGCAGCATATTTGAGGTATCTGAGAATTGAGACAGCCTTCTTGTCGGGAGCGCGCATATTATGAAATAACATGCTGTCTATTGAAAGCTCACTAGGTTTTGAGACAAACCCATCAATATGGCTTTGCATTTAGAATTAGTTTGCCATGCATGGTTCTCTGGAGTGAAACACAGACATACAATGTACATGAAATGATCAGATCTAAATAAATCTTCAGAATTGTGTACAGTGGTGGTGATAGGAACCAGACGTCCACCCTTAAAAGCTCCCTCACAAGAAGTGATTACACAAAGTGCTTATGAATATGCTGCCTGATGGCTGAGACATCGTTTTATGCTTTATTCATTTATTGATAGCAGTTTTTATTCTATCCACACTCATAATGTAACACACCTATAGCATTCTCACATATGGCTTCTGAACTTTTGACCTGTAGTGCAGGTTACAAAGAGAGCGATGTGCACTGGGCTGGACTGCTAACAGAGGTCAAGCAGTGGACACTTATGTGTTCTTGGTGATCAAAGCTGCTTTGTGTACTTCCTCAGCCCTGCCTGCCTAAACAGGAAGCCGTATGCGATGTAATTTCCTGGCACTGCCCTTAAGAAGCACTTTTAGCTGAATTCCCATTAGATCCTCCTCCTCCTGCAGCAACACAGCCAAATGTACCAAATTTGTTCACGGTCAGAGTTGAAAACACAAAAACACATTTGGGATTTTAGACTAAAATCCTTTTGCTTTGAGTGACCCTATGCATTAATTATGTTCATTAGGAAATTATATTTTATTATATTTATTTAATATGTAATATTTTATTAGAATAAATGATTGCTGTTGAGTTTTTAAACACTGTGTCCACTCACTGTCCACTCTATTAGACACTCCTACCTTGTCAGTCCACCTTGTAGATGTAAAGTCAGAGACGATAGCTCATCTGCTGCTGTACAGTTTGTGTTGGTCATCCTCTAGTCGTTCATCAGTGGTCACAGGACGGTGCCCACAGGACGCTGCCCACAGGACGCTGTTGGCTGGATATTTTTGGTTGGTGGACTATTCTCAGTCCAGCAGTGACACTGAGGTGTTTAAAAACTCCAGCAGCACTGCTGTGTCTGATCCACTCAGACCAGCATAACACACACCACCACACCACCACCACGTCAGTGTTACTGCAGTGCTGAGAATGATCCACCACCCAAATAGTACCTGCTCTGTGAGGGTCCATGGGGGTCCTGTCCACTGAAAAACAGGGTAAAAGGGGGCTAACAAAGTATGCAGAGAAACAGATGGATTACAGTCTGTAACTGTAGAACTACAAAGTGCACCTATATAGTAAGTGGAGCTGATTAAATGGACAATGAGCGTAGAAACAAGGAGGTGGTCATGATGTTATGCCTGATTGGTGTACATATATGTATATGTATATATATGTATATATACAGACATTTTAGGTGTATATTTTATAATTTGTATATTGCTGTTTTACTTGTTTGATGGCCGTAGTGATGCTATGAGAGGTGTTATTTTTTAGCCTCCCTCGTTCAATTTTGTGACCGGCCATCACTGCCGCATAGAGAACCCCAAGACAGAGTGTTATTGTCAAAACTGTGTGTGTGTGTGCACTAAAGAAAGAGATGAAGAGTGACAGACTGAGAGAGAGATGCTGAAAGCAGACAGTGATGAAGGGAGAGAGAGATTGATGGAGAAAGAAGGATGTGTGTATGGCGTAATGGAGTGAATCTGTTCGCAGGCAGCACTTCGTCACTGCATCTCTCTTTCTCTCTCTCTCTTTTCATATTCTGCTCTGTCTTTCTCTTCTTGTTTCTCTCTTCCTTGTGGTTCTTTTTCCTTCCTTCTCGCTCTCTATCTCTCTCTTTCATTGACTCAGTCCTTCCTAGGCTTGAGCAGATGGAGGATAGTTTTGCGAATCTCCATTTGTCTTGTGATGTTTTTCTTTTAATGTGTCGTCCATGTCCTGAATCCTTTTTTTTTAAGTTGGCACAGTTACCACAGCAACATCATAGCAACTAGCTGGAGTGCCATAGCAACTAGCTGGAGTGCCATAGCAACCACCTGGCAACAACCTAGCAACCAGCTGGAATACCACATCATCCCAACACCCAATACAAAAAAACAAACAATGAAAAAAACCCTTTAACTTTAAATAACCCCAAAACAACCACATAAACACAGCATGAACAACTCACTGCCTTCAACAATTCAGTGCTACATGAACCAGCATTATTAGCTGACTTTGTCTGGCAAACTTAGTTTGTTTACAAACTTTCCTTTCTAGGTTTTTACTGTAGTCGTGCTTGTTAACGAAAGGTTGCAGTAACAGTAGCCTTCACGTTACTTCACATGGTAAGTTTTAGCTGTTTTATTATTTTAACAAGAAGCAATTTATAGAATGAAAATGCATGATTTATTAACTCTATAACAAGAACTACCAAACCATAGCAAAAACTACCAAATCATACCAAGAACAACAAAACCATAACACGGACAACCAAACCATACCAAGAACCATCAATCTATATCAAGAACTACCAAACCATTACCAAAACCTACCAAACTATACCAAGAACTACTAATCCATACCAAGGACAACCAAACCATACCAAGAACCATCAAACTATATCAGGAACTACCAAACCGTTACCAAAACCTACCAAACTATACCAAGAACTACCAATCCATACCAAGGACAACCAAACCATACCAAGAACCATCAAACTATATCAGGAACTACCAAACCATTACCAAAACCTACCAAACTATACCAAGAACTGCCAAACCATACTAAAAACTACCAAACAATACCAAAAACTACCGAACCGTACCAAGAACCATGAAACTGTGCCAAGAACTACCAACCCATACCAAAAACCATCAAACTATACCAAGAACTACCAAATAATACCAAAAACTACCAAACCATACCAAGACCCATCAAACTGTACCAAGAACTACTAAATCATACCAAAGACCACCAAACAATACCAAGAACTACCAACCCATACCAAGAACCATCAAACTATACCAAGAACTACCAAATATACCAAGTGCTATTAAACAATTCCAAGAACTACCAAACCATACCAACAAATACCAAACATGCCAAGAGCTATCAAACTATAGGAAGAACTACCAAACCATACCGAAAACAACGGAAATGTACCGAAAACTACAAAACTATACCAAGAACAGCGAAAATGTACCAAAAACTAACAACTATACCAAGAACAACCAAAGCATACCAAGAACCAACAAACAATACCAAAAACTACCAAACCATACCAAGACCCATCAAACTGTACCAAGAACTACCAAACCATACCAAAAACTACCAAACCATACCAAGACCCATCAAACTGTACCAAGAACTACCAAACCATACCAAAAACTACCAAACCATATAAAGACCCATCAAACTGTACCAAGAACTACCAAACCATACCAAAAACTACCAAACCCTATAAAGACCCATCAAACTATACCAAGAACTACCAAACTATTTCAAGAGCTATTAAACTATACCAAGAACAACCAAACCATAGCGAGAATCAACAAACTGTACCAAAAACTACCGAATCATACCAAGAGCTGTCAAACTATTCCAAGAACTACTAAGTCATACCTAGAGGTGGGTAATCCAGGTCCAAAAAGTAAAAACCCTCCCCAGGATTTTCTTCCAGCTGCCTGAACACCTTTGCTGCTGGTTTGAGCAAATTAGAGAAGTCAAGCAGTTGGAACAAAATCCTGGGGAGGGTTTTTACTTTTTGGACCTGGATTACCCACCTCTAGTCATACCAGGGAACCTCTCTTTCTGTCTCTTATTGTCTTACTCTTTATTTTCTCTGCCCCTCCCCACCTCCCTTTCCCTTTCTCTCTCTCTCTCCCACATTTTCTCAGTGTCCTCTAATTCTCCTCTCAAAGCCAAGCCTGCATCACTAATATCTCTCTCTCCCTTTCTCTCTCTCTGCAGATGAGTGTAAGCTAGCTGGCTGAACAGAAGACCCCCGAATCCCACCTGCAGACATGAATGGTAAGAACACTGGTCTCTGTGTGTCTGTCTGGGGCATCTGTCCACTGACCCTCTTATCAAACCAACTGCAGCACTGCAGCATCTCTCTCTCTCTCTCTCTCTCTCTCTCTCTCTCTCTCTCTCTCCCTCTCTCTCTCTCTCTCTCTGTTGTGCATTGTTGTTAAAGCACTACAGTAGAGGTCCTATTCATCAAGGCTGTGCTGTGTTTCAACCCTTCATAATTTTAGCTGCTCTACATTAGAACTGCAGAGCCCATTTCAGGCCCAGAGCACCTGACAGGGCTGAACAATCTGGAGAAAATATCTAATAGTTTTCCCACAGATGATGTCACTGCAATTTAAATTGCTATTATGTTCTATAAATTAAGGTTTTGGCTAAAGACATTGAGGCTTAAACACTGAACACTGTTCCAAACTGCCAGTTAGTTGTGATAGTGTTGGTCACTTAAACAGCACATGGGGGATCGGCTGCTTCTGACTGGTCTGACTCCAGTTTACCAGCTGTGTGTTACTGGGTTAAATTTCCACACTTATAACATATTGCAGCTCTTGTGTTTTGAAAACTGCACTCTTACATTGTGATTTCAATATAAAACAATTGATCTTTCAGCTCTACATACTGACCTCTGACCTCTGTGGTCCTCACCAAACACCTACATTCTGACATGGACAGTTGACTAGATAGTACAACATTATAGAACAGTGCAAATGAGGAGAACATTCTAGAAGAGTATGAATGAGGAGAACATTCTAGCAGAGTATGAATGAGGAGAACACTCTAGAATAGTGTGAATGGGAAGAACATTCTAGAACACTATGATTGAGGAAAACATTCAAAAACACTATGATTGAGTAGAACATTCTAGAACACTATGAATTAGGTGAACAGTCTAGAACAATGTAAAAAGAGTGGGCATACTAGAACAGTGTGAGTGGAGTGAACATTCTAGAACTGTGTGCATTGCCAACAATCCAGAACTGTAGATGTGAGGGAGTATTCTAGAACAGTGTGAATGGAGAGAGCATTCTAAAACAGTTTGAGTAAAGAGAACATTTTTAAACTATGAATGGGGAGAAAATCTAGAACAGTGTGAATGGGGAGAACTGACCTCTGACCTCTACAGTCCTCACCAAATTCTAATGTGGACAGTTGACTAGATAATAAAACATAGAACAGTGTGAACGGGGAGAACAATCTAGAACAATGTTAAAAGAGTGGACATTGTAGAACACTGTAAGTGTAGTGAACATTCTAGAACAGTGTGAGTGTAGTGAACATTCTAGAACAGTGTGAGTGGAGTGAACATTCTAGAAGAGTGTGCATTGTCAGCATTCCAGAACAGTGTGAATGGGAAGAACATTCTAGAACAGTGTGAATGGGAAGAACATTCTAGAATAGTGTGAATGAGGGAGAACATTTTAGAACAGTGAATGGGGAGGATATTCTAGAACAGTGTGAATGAGGGAGAACATTCTAGAAAAGTGAATGGGGAGAATATTCTAGAACAGTGTGAATGAGGGAGAACATTTTAGAACAGTGAATGGGGAGAATATTCTAGAACAGTGTGAATGGGGCAGAACATTCTAGAATAGTAAGAATTTTCTAGCACAGTGAGAATGGTGGAGAACTTTCTAAAACAGTGTGAATGGGGAGAACGTTCTAGAACAGTGAGGATAGGGGAAAACATTCTAGAATAGTGAGAATTTTCTAGAACAATGTGAATGATGGGGAACATTCTAGAACAGTGTGAATGTCGGAGAACATTCTAGAACAGTATGAATGAACTTTCCACGCAACGTCTCCACCTGTTTCAATGAGCTACGGGTGAAGACTAATTAAACTACGTGTAAGAGGAGGTGTTTCTGAGTCATTAGGAGAACCTAAGAGGGTTAACAGGTCGAGTAATGAGCTAATTAGATGAATCAGGTTGTGTTAGATGAACACCTGACACAGTCGCTGTAAACCAGGTTCAGTTTAATGTGCTGTGAATGCAGCAAAAATGCTGACTCTGGTCTTTCCACTGTTTGCTAATTGCAGGTGCCAACACTGCAGCTTTACCTAATATGTTGTAGATCTGTTTGTGGAACCATAGCCAAGCAGGTGGTCCTTCTAATCTAATCTAACACACCTAATTCAACTCATCAGCTAATTACCACCCCGTCAAAGAGCCGGCTGAACGGGGATGAGGTTCCTCTGGCACTGGGACGTGTACCCTCTTTCTGCGATGCTGTACGGATGTGAAGAGCAGACGCAGAAAGAGGGCCTTTATGTAGAGCGTAGTTGCCAAAACATTACTTTGAGGAATGTTATTTGAACGTTAGTGTCTCGGGGGAAGAAGAACGTCAGCAGCCGGCTGTGCCGCACTGAGATCCAAAATACTGTCAGTCTTCGGGAAAGGAAAACACTCCAATGTCTGAGCCTTTCTGTGAGAGCTAGTGTGCATCTTTTGGCACAACATTGATGCTGGACTGAGATAAGAAATGAAAACAAACAAAAAAAGGACTAATGTTTAAGTTTCGAGTAAGTAGGTATTAGAGAATTCACAGGTTAGAGGTTTTAACCCCACTGCAGAGAGCACGGATGTTTTGATGTGAGGGTGGAGTAACGTTCTTCAGAATCTGTGAGGGCTAGGCTTAAACCAACATTAGTCAGGTCAGCGTAATACCACTGTAATGCCACAGTTAGGCCACCATTAGGCCAGCACACTCAGTTGCAAAACAACAAATGGACACAAAGAAGCTTTATACAAATCCAGGTCCAAGACCATAATGAGTGGCAAGGGAAAACTTTATATACATGATAATATAAAAATTAGAGCAATGTTAGGCCACTGCTTATCTGACATTAGGTTACCTGTATGGCAGCGTTAGGCCACTGCTTATCTGACATTAGGTCACCTGTATGGCAGCGTTAGGCCACTGCTTATCTGACATTAGGTCACCTGTATGGCAGCGTTAGGCCACTGCTTATCTGACATTAGGTCACCTGTATGGCAGCGTTAGGCCACTGCTTATCTGACATTAGGTCACCTGTATGGCAGCGTTAGGCCACTGCTTATCTGACATTAGGTCACCTGTATGGCAGCGTTAGGCCACTGCTTATCTGACATTAGGTCACCTGTATGGCAGCGTTAGGCCACTGCTTATCTGACATTAGGTCACCTGTATGGCAGCGTTAGGCCACTGCTAATCTGACATTAGGTCACCTGTATGGCAGCGTTAGGCCACTGCTAATCTGACATTAGGTCACCTGTATGGCAGCATTAGGCCACTGCTAATCTGACATTAGGTCACCTGTATGGCAGCGTTAGGCCACTGCTAATCTGACATTAGGTCAGTGTTACGGCAGCGTTTGGTCACTGCTTATCTGACATTAGGTCAGTGTTATGGCAGCGTTTGGCCACTGCTTATCTGACATTAGGTCACCTGTATGACAGCGTTAGGCCACTGCTTATCTGACGTTAGGTCACCTGTATGACAGCGTTAGGCCACTGCTACTCTGACATTAGGTCAGTGTTACAGCAGCGTTTGGTCACTGCTTATCTGACATTAGGTCAGTGTTATGGCAGTGTTTGGTCACTGCTTATCTGACATTAGGCCAGTGTTGTGGTAGTGGTAGGTCATTGCTTATCTGACATTAGGCCAGTGTTATTAGAGTGTTAGGCCACTGCTTATCTGGCATTAGATCACCTGTATGGCAGTGTTAGGCCACTGCTTATCTGATGTTAGGTCATTGCTATTACAGTGTTAGGCCACTGCTTATCTAGCATTAGGTCGCATGGCAGAGTTAGGCCACTGCTTATCTGACATTAGGTCAATGTTATGGCAGTGTTAAACCTCTACTAGCCTAACATCAGGTCAACCTTATGGCAGTGTTCGGCCACTGCTTATGTGACGTTAGGTCAGCAATATTGCAGTATTTGGCTACTGCTAGTCTGACTTAAGGTCAGAGCTGTGGCAGTGTTATGCTTCTACTAGCCTAACATTAGGTCAACGTTATGGCAGTGTTAGACTACTACTAGGCTGACATCAGGCCAACATTAGGCAAGCAATAGGCCAGTACTAGGCTGACATCAGGCCAACAGTAGGCAAGTGTTGGACTATTACTAGGCAGACATCAGGCCAACAATAGGCAAGCATTAGGCCACTACAAGGCTGACATCAGGCCAACATTAAGCAGGCATTAGGCTACTACTAGGCTGACAACAGTCTAACATTAAGCAGGCATTAGGCTACTACTAAGCTATGTCAGCATTATGTCTGTGTTAGGCGACTAGTTGGCTGACATTAGGCCAGCATAATGACAGTATTAGACTACTACTAGTGTGACATTAGGTCAGTGTTGTGGCTGTATTAGACTACTACTAGTGTGACATTAGGTCAGTGTTGTGGCTGTATTAGACTACTACTAGGCTGACATCAGGCCAACATTAGGCAAGTGTTGGACTACTACTAGGTTGACATCAGGCCAACATAAGGCAAGCATTAGGCCAGTACAAGGCTGACATCAGGCCAACAGTAGGCAAGTGTTGGACTACTACTAGGCTGACATCAGGCCAACATTAGGCAAGCATTAGGCCACTACTAGGCTGACATCAGGCCAACATTAGGCAAGCATTAGGCCGGTACAAGGCTGACATCATGCCAACAGTAGGCAAGCAAAAGCCACTACAAGGCTGACATCACGCCAACATTAGGGAAGCATTAGTCCACTACTATGCTGAGATCAGGCCAACATTAGGCAAGTGTTGGACTACTACTAGGCTGACATCAGGCCAACATTAGGCAAGCATTAGGCCAGTACTAGGCTGACATCACGCCAACATTAGGCAAGTGTTGGACTATTACTAGTCTGAGATCAGGCCAACATTAGGCAAGTGTTGGACTATTACTAGGCTGACATCAGGCCAACAGTAGGCAAGCAATAGGATACTACTAGGCTGACATCAGGCCAACATTAGGCAGGGATTAGACTACTACATGGCTGACAGCAAGTAGATAATGGCAGGCATTAGGCAACTACTAGGCTGACTTCAGGCCGGCATTCGCCGACTACTAGGCTGTTATGCTAGCATTATGTTAGTTTTAGGCCACTACTAGGCTGACATTTTGCCAGCATCATACCAGTGTTAGGCCAGTGTTATGCCAGAATTAGGCCACTACTAGGCTGACATTAGGCCAGTGTTTCTCTGCTCTTCTACAGCAGAGATTGTGTTATATCCCAGTGGATCTCTTTGGCACAGACGCAGCCTGGTTCCCACAGCGATACACTCCGTTGCCATGGTGTCATTGTTGAGGGACCTGATTCCGGAACCCAATCTCACTCAACAATGCAGAGGGGAGGTTTTTTTTTTTTTTCCTGTTCTAAACTTAAACTGTACACATTCTTTCTTCTCTCTTGTTCAAGTTTAATTTCTATTCCATAAAATATGGCTAATTAACAAAAAGCTTGTCCAGGGATGAAAAAGTGTCAAATGTTCTTGTTTTTTGGATAAGAGAGAGAAGCATGCTGTTTAATTTTTGCCAAGAAAAGCCTCACATGAGTCCATATTCTAGCACTTAATTAATCATGACGACCTCTTTCTGCATCACAGTCCTGCTGACGAGGGCAAAAACGTGAGCCGAGAGAGATTGAAACAGGTGGTAAAGGACTGTTTGTGTGTGTGCATTTCTCTAGCTCTGCTTATCACTGTGTCTTGCATGTGTAACACGCCACGGTGTTCTAGTTCACTGTGAGATAAAAGATTGCTCTGAGTGTAGAAAGCCTCAGCAGAACACAGTCAGTTTTCTAAAATGTATCACCAGCTAAGCCACAATAGCATCTCTAATTTATTATTCATTTAGTCCAATAGCACGTATATTTTCTTGTTAAAAATCAGGATTATTGATTATCCCCCCCAAGACACAGAGTCTATCTATTTTCTCTATTGTGTGCTAATAGCGCCCCCTTTCTCAAGAAATCCCATACTGCCACACATGCTGTAAACGAGTGAGTTCCGAAGCCATTTGCTGTACACTGGGGCTGTCAGTACTACTTGATTTGATATTATATGAATATACTACTGAATAATAATATATATATTAAAACTGACATTCTTGATGAATCAGCTTAGGGATTGGTTTGCAAGTTTAATGATTAACAGGGTGTCCGAATGTTCATCAGACTGCTTTTAGTGTGCATCACTGAAAGAGAGGAAACCCGCACCAGCAGGATCTCACAAATGTGCATATATTTGTCGTTAAATGTAGTTAAATGTCTGCTGTTATACATTGCATGTATATGATCTCTTGGTTAATCAACAAAATTATTGATAGATTTTCTCGACTAATATAATTGATAACGACAGTCCTACTTTACATATTACAAAAAAGAGATTTGTCCACTGGGAACCCCCAGCATGGATGCCATTGAACTTATTTGCATATTGCATCAGCAAGGCTGAAATGTTACTGATTGGTTGTTGCTCATGGCAACACTACTTGAATCCTGCTACATACCAAACTAGAACGAACTGTTCTAGAACGTTCTCCATCGATTCACACTGTTCTAGAATGGTTCCCCCATTCTCACTGTTACTAGGATATTCTCTTAATTCACACTATTTTAGAATGTTTCCATATTCACACTGTTCTAGAATGTTCTCCTCATTCACACTGTTCTAGAATGTTCTCCTCATTCATACTGTTCTAGAATGTTCTCCTCATTCACACTGTTCTAGAATGATCAGTTCTAGAATGTCTACTCCATCCACACTGTGGTAGAATGTTCACTCTATTCACACTGTTCTAGTGTTCCCGCCAATCACACTGTTCTAGAATGTTTTCCTCATTCAGTCTTTTCTAGAATGCACGCTGTTCTATCGTTCCTCCATTCACACTGTTCTCCCCATGCACAGTTCCAGAATGTCCATTCTAGAATGTTTTCCTCATTCACACTGTTTTACAGTGTTCCATTCTAGAATGTTCTGTTTTAAAATGTTTTATTCTAGAATGTTCTCCTCATTCACACTGTTTTAGACCTTCCATTCTATGTTCACTCTGTTCACACTGTTCTAGAATGTTCTCCCCATGCACTCTGTTTTAGAATGTTCCATTCTAGAATGTTCTGTTTTAGAATGTTCCGTTCTACAATGTTCTCCTCATTCACACTGTTTTAGACATTCTGTTCTACGATCACTCTATTCACATTGTTCTAGAATGTTGTCCCCTTTTACACAGTTTAAGAACATTGTTCTAGTGCATTCTCCTCATGCACACTGTTCTAGAATGTTCTCTGTCCATTCACACTGTTCCAAAATGTTCTGCACATTCACACTGTTCTAGAACGTCCATTCCATTCATGCTGTTCTAGAATGTTTCCCAAGCATTCACACTGTTCTAGAATGTTTCCCATCCATTCACACTGTTCTAGAATGCCCACTCCTTTCATGTTGTTCTAGAATGTTCTCCATCCATTCACATTGTTCTAGAGCACGCTGATTTTTGCTGTGTTCTTTAGTTAACCGGCATAAAATCAAACATTATGAACAAATGTCATGACAATTAACAGCAAAGGTAACATGACAGTGTTATATTATCAGCCATAATCTGTGATTATAGCTCCTGAAGGCATATGAAACCTGCTGTTACATGCTTATCACATGATTGTGTCAGTGTTATGTAGCAGGGTTCAAGTTCAGGTGTTAACCTGCTCTGGTTCGGAGGCTCTGATTGGCCGCTGTCTCTGTGTGCCGTGTGTTTTTGCTCTCAGCTCTGAAGGTTGCTGCAGTTTAAAATGTAAACTCCAGAGGTTACGGCTATCTCTGGTGTGAGAGAGGTCTGTGGCTGTGTTGTTGCTCATGCTGGTCCTCTGGAGGAGCTTTGAAGGGCTTTAGGAGTGGATGTTTGGGTTAGCTGTGTGTGAGTGAGAGAGATGTTTGGATTAGATGTTACCACCAGGAAGTGCCACTGGGCTCACAGTGGTATTTCCTGTTTCTTTTGAATACATAAACACGGTTGACGTTTGAGGTCCTCACACAAGACCTATGAAATTAGGCACACACACACACACAGCGTGATTTTAGGCTGGCGATAATGGGGGCAGGTCCCCACCACTTTGGAAATGCTCAGCTTTGTCCCCATCACTTTAAATTTGAGTTTGAGATCACATTGTAACATGAAAGAATGACGCAGACGCTCACGGGGAAAAGTAGAATGAGAGGCTTTACTGATAAAAACACAACCCAAAATCGAAGTCAGTAAACAGGCATAGGTCAGATCCGAAAAGGGGTGAGGCAAAAGGCAAGTCAAAAACAGGGCAAAATGTCAGAACCAGATATGAACGCTCAGCAGCTCTAGAGACCGAAGCAACACCTCGCAAAGAACTTATCCTACAAGCCCAGGCTTTACACTAAACTGATCAGTGAACTGCAGGTGGACATGATCAGTACTCAGGAGAGCTAGAGCGCTGATTGGAGCACGAGAGTGAGGCAGGAGTCACGTGATCCCCCAGGGGGTTCTGGGAGATGGAGTCCAATAAGACCTCAGAGCCGAAGGGAGTCGTGACACACATCGTGTGGTAACAACAACTGAAATGTGACCAGAATTTTCCCATTTGTTGTGGAAACTGGATCATAATTTGGTTTTATTTCTTATGGGACCCATCAAACCTGCCTGCTGACGACTAATAATAATAATAATAATAATAATAATGATATAATAATAATAATAATAAAAGAGATGCTAATGAGCGGCCACGACTTTGTAAGGCATGGGAATGAGATAATTAAGTCGTGACCACGACTTAGTAAGGCGTGGAAAAGAGATTGTGTCTTACTAAGTCATGGCCACTCATTAGGGTCTCGTGCCCACGCCTTACTAAGTTATGGCCACGACTTAATTATCTTGTTCCCACGCCTTACTAAGTCGTGGCCACGCATTATTTTTATTTATTAAGGTTGTCACCAGCAGGGCTTCGTAGAAGTAAACTTTCTCAGTAATCATGCAACGTTTCTCACTTTTTCTTCTTCTTCTTCTTCTTTATTTAGAGCAGGTATTAGACTAGAGGCCATTAGAGAGAGTGAGCGAGAGAGAGAGAGACTGAGAGAAAGGGAGAGTGGTAATGGGAGAGAGAGAGAGAGGGTGAGAGAGAGGAAGAGTGATAATGGAGAGAGAGGGTAGAGAGAGAGTGAGCGAGTGAGTGAGTGAGAGAGAGGGAGAGTGATAATGGGAGAGAGAGAGGGAGAGACAGAGAGTGAGAGAGATAATGGACGAGAGATATATAATGGGAGACAGAGAGAGAGGCTGAATATGAAGGTATTTGATTTGTCCATTAAATGTGAGTCTACAGGTCGATGGAAATCTAAAAGCCAGCCTCTTGTTTTCCAGCTCAAGCCTCTGTCCCTCAGGCCGACCCACCTAATTCCCCCCACCCCCCCTCAGGATTGCGATGTAATGGAATACAAGCATTGGGAATATGTAGTCAAAATACAGTAATTAAGTATTAATTTATATAATAAATCAAGTCTGGATTCAGTCATATATATGGCTGTAATCAGAAGAAAACCTCGTATCTCCAATATGGTAACTTTACAGGAGAAGGAAAAAACCTACTTTACGTTTAATGTAAGTCAATGGAACCAGACTTTACGGTCAAATTTGTGAGATCTCATTACTGGGATATGGCGAATTGTTGGCTTAGGTCATGAAAGAGCAGTGGAAGTATGGGAGCGCTGGTGGACTGAGGCAGGCGGTAAGTGTCAAACTAAGCCATCCGTGGCCGGGAGTCCAAGAGGCCTCGCTTTGGGTGGGTAGGATGGCCCCCCTTCTTCCCCCCCTCAGTGCGATGCTAGTCAGTGCAGGCGTCTGTTAGCTGACGTAACAGATCTGGAGGTCGGCGCTTTCCTCCGAGCGCATTCGTCTGTCCAGTGACGAAAAGTTCAAAAAGATTTCAAACTGAAGATGAGAAGTTTGTCTTCATTTTTGAATTAATTTGAATAATTACGTGTTTCAGGAACCATAATAACAGAACAATTACATGAACAAAACTGCCAACCAGTAACAGCAAGAAACGGCATAAAATAAATCAATTACTTTTAGCTGTGTATTGTAATGGAATGTGTTACTGAGTACAATCTATTCAGTATTTAGCCATCAGTACTTCAAAGTATTTCTTAAAGTATTTTTCCAGCCTTGTTTGTTCTTCACTGAAGTGTTTTTTTGCGTACAATAAATCAGAAGCACTACGCTTTACTGCTGTGATTGAGTTCAGTTACAGTATTTCAGAGGAGCTTACGTCCATAAACTGCAGCCTCATTACTCAGTTATTAATCTTTAGAATTATTATTCAGTAACTGCTACCAATTATTTAGTATCTACTATAAATTAGTCAGTAACTACTATGAGTTAGTGTCTACACATTTTACAGTAACTCCCATGACTTATCCAGTAACTGTTATGAATTATTTGGTAAGTACTATGAATTATTCAGTAACTGTTATGAGTTCTTCAGTATCTGCTCTATGTTTTGTTTTCATAACTGATCAGTAGCTTTACGCTTTACTGCTGTGATCGAGTTCATTTACAGTTCACTGTACTGTATACAGCACCTTGTGTTTTACAGTAACTACTACGATGTGTGCAGTAACCGGTATACATTTTATAGGAACTACAGTGAAGCATGACTCAGACCCAGATTAAGCCTAAACCAGGACTAAAGGGGATTTTTAGTGAAACTGCACTGACCCTGCAGTTTAGTCCCAGAACAGTGTAGTGTTAATGGTAGCTGTGGTAGCCTGTACATGAGGTCAGACATGACATGTTAGACTGGTGTAGAGAGGAGTCCAGTAAACAGAGAGTGTCAGTGGAAATGTTAGCGCTTTATGATGAGTAATCATTATTATACCTTAGTGTTGTCTTCTCTCTATTTCTCTCTCTCTCTCTCTCTCTCTTACTTTGTCTCTCGCTCTCACTCTCTCCCTTTCTGTCTTTTTCCCTCTCTCCCCCTCTCTTTCCCTCTCTCTGTCTCTCTCTTTCCCTCTTCCCCCTCTCTCTTTTTCCCTCTCTTTCTTTCACTCCCTCTCTCTTTCCCTCTTTCTCTCTCTCCCCCTGTCTCTCTTTCTTCCTCTCTCTCTGTGTCTCTCTATTTCCCTCTCTTTTTTCTGTCTCTTTCCCTCTCTCTGTCTCTCTATCTCCCCATCTCTCTCTCTATTTCCTGCTTTCGCTTTCTCTCTCTTTCCCCCTCTCTTTCTATCTCTCCCTGTCCCTCTCTCTCTCTCTTTCTGTCTCTGTCTCTCCCTCTCATTGTCTCTCTTTCCCTCTCTCTCTCTTTCTTTTTTCCCTCTCTCTTTCTTGGGTGGGTGGATGGATGAATGAATGGATGAATGCATGGATGGATGGATGGATATATATTTGGATGGATGAACACAGATGAATGCATAAATGAATAAGTAGACAGATGTGATAGGGTGTGTGTAAAAGACTCTCTCTCTCTCTCTCTCTCTCTCTCAGGTGGGTTTAATATTTGGGCTATAACCCCTGAAGAGAGAGGGAAACATGATAAACAGTTTGACTCTCTCTCTCCCACGCTGGGATACGTGTCAGGTAAGTGTACACACACCCACACACACACACACACACACACACACACACACACACCCAGCAGCCCTGCAGTGGGTGGAAGTTAAATCCGGGTCAAAAGCAAACACTCTGCTGTGTGAAGTGTAGAAACACTGACGTCTTTATCTCAGTCAGAACTCAGACTACAGTCTGAATCACAGACACACATGAACACAAATCCACTGTCTTCCTAAAAGCCTGTAGACCTGCTGCTCCAGCGTTTCTCCTGAAAAGCACAGCATTGTGCATTTTTATCACCATTTATATGATCCTGAAGCTTAATGTATGGTGGCATAAAGTGTGATGTCATAACAGCTTATGTTGCATGCTTGTTTTTGCTATGTAGTCTAGTTAGTCATCATGACATTAAAAGCATACCTGTTTGATTTGTGACAGTTAATAGTAACATCACACTGTTACATTAATAATGATAAGTTCAGTTTATATAGTGCCTTTCTCAAACCCAAGGACACTTTACAAAAGGATCAGAAAATAACAAAATACATAAACAACAAGAAATCAAACAGAACACACACACACACACACACACACACACACACACACACCCCACACACACACACTCAAAACTCTACATTTCCAACAGTTAGCGAGGGAGGATTACAATGACCACAGTATAGAGTCACTTAGTTAGTCTGAAAAGAGTCCTTAGCCGCGGGGAAAGTCTCACTCTATAACTATGGTGTGCCACACAGGCAGCCGCCCTAGGAAACCTCGAAGGCCGAAAATGTCCTTCATTTTCCTGCAGCCACCAGTCCAGACAGCCTCATAGCTGCAGTGCAGTGTCACCCAGCAGCTGGCCCAGACAGCCATGTAGCTGCGATGTAGCAGTGCTTAGGCAGCTGGCCCAAGAGGCCTCCTGCATGAGGAGCCGAACACTACCGATCCAGGCAGCCCCACAGCTGCAGCGTCAATCAGGTCCTTGGTCCAGGCAGCCTTGTAGCCGCAATACAGCGTCACTCAAGCAGCCGCAAACTCCTCAGCCAACAGGGAAACATCACAACATACACACAAACAGTGGTGACCTTACAGTAACTGAATTCACTTATTAGAAGGGCTGTCTGGAAACTTTTGGACATACAGTGTAAGTTTGTGTCCTGTTTTTACTTTGGTGCTGACTGTTTGTGTGTGTGTGTGTGTGTGTGTGTGTATGTGTATGTGTGTGTGTGTGTGTGTGTGTGTGTATGTGTGTGTGTCCTGTGTAGGAGATCAAGCGCGCAAGTTTTTCCTGCAGTCTGGCCTTCCTGCGTCAGTGCTTGCTGAGATCTGGTAAGACACCTTTAAGACACAGAACAGAAGAGTCAATGTGTTAATGTGTTATTGCACCACAGCTGTGATTCGCCCAGGCAGAGCTGAAGGTGAGCACAGTGGATCAGCACAGCAGCTCTGCAGAATGAAGAAAGAAGGAAAGCAAAGGAGCCAGACAGCGTAGTAAACGTGCTTCAATATGAGTAATTACTTCCGCCCAAAATTTGACACTTCAACACTTTACAGTCAGAGCCATAAAGCTAAAGCGGCATCAGGTCAATATTTTCTTTTGTTCCAGTCCGTCTGTAAACGTTTCACAGCCCAGCTTATTTGTTGAATTGTATTCTGTTCATTTCTGACGAATTCCAGTTTAGTTATTCTCTTTTACAGCTCCCCCGTCTCTCTCTCTCTCTCTCTCCCTCCCTCTCTCTCTCTCTCTCTCCCTCTCTCTCTCTCTCTCTCTCTCTCTCTCTCTCTCCCCTTCTCTCCTGCTCTCTCTCTTATCTCTCTCTCTCTCTCTTTTCATCTTCCTCTCTCCCTCTCTCTCCCCCCCTTTCTCTTTTCCTCTCCCCCCCTCTCTTTCTCTTTTCTTCTCACTCTCTCTCTCTCTTTTCCTGTCTCTCTCTCTCTCTCTCTGTCTTTGTCTCTCTCTCTGTCTTTCTCTCTCTCTCTCTCTCTCTCCCTCTCCCTCTCTCTCTCTCTCTCTCTCCCTCTCTCTCTCCCTCCCTCTCTCCTGCTCTCTCACTATCTCCCGCTCTCTCTTTTCATCTTCCTCTCTCCCTCTCTCTCTCTCTCTCTCTCTCTCTCTCTTTCTCTTTTCCTCTCTCTCTCTCTCCCCCCCCCCACCTCTCTCTCTCTCTCTCTCTCTGTCTCTGTGTCCCTCTGGTTGATTCTGTAAACATGTCGTTCTTGTTGTCGCCATATTTAGCTCACTGTTCCTGTTTCTCTGAAACTGTTTGTACAACACAAACACCGAATGTGTAATTAAAGTGGCAAATTCCACAAACACTCTACTGTGTTCACTCTGCTGCAGATCGACTGGTTAAGATGAATTATATTTCAGCAGTGTGTGTGACTGCGTTTGTGGTACTGTCAGTGATGTGGGAAGTGGGGGTCCTGAGGGGCTGCAGGAGCCCCAGATTTCTGGATTGTTTAGCTGCAACTGCTAAAAATAATAATAAAAAACAACAGACCATTAAACAGCATATTAAAGACCTACGTGTATTTTTATATAAGGCTTTATTCATATGTTGTCAAACTTTGCAAAGTTGTCAAATAGCTGTTGGCTATTTCTTTATTCTTGTAGCTGCCAAATATTGTTTTTTAAAGCTAACAAAATCAACCAGCACAATAATGTCTCATATAAAATATTTTTATTTTCTAATATTCTATCAAGTATTATCTTGAATATTCTGTGAGAATAAGGAGAGTTCAAGATATGTGTTTCACTTTAATCATTTATTTATTTTCATTATTATCATTATTGTTTCATTATCATCATTATTATTATTATTTATTACTACAAAGTAATGGAGAAACATCACAGATAAAGTTATTGTCAAACAAGTCATACGAAGAACATAAAATGATATTCTACCCAATCTGGCAACCCATACCCGTATAATTACCAAACAGTAAAACACAAAAAACAGACGAAAAGACACAATAAAAGACAAATTCCCCAAATAAACAAACAAAAAAAGGCCCGGTTGAAGTCTGGCAACTCTACATATCAACATCTGATTGGCTGCTACTCAGCTAATTTGCATAAATTAGCAGTCTGATGTGTCAGCAGCAGCAGTCTGATGTGTCAGTGTGTATTACAGTCTCTCGTCACATTACAGCACATTGTTACACATTCTGTTTCATGTAAAATATCCACAGAAACTTTTAAAAAGTCATATAATTTTGCATAATGTTACTGTATATGTCAGCTACACACTACCCAAAATTCCAGCAACCCCTCCTTAAAGCACCTTCCCGTGTCCCTGAATGCTGCTGAGTGTGAAGCGTGTGTGTGAGTGTGGGGTGGAGCTGTTTTTGGCTCTGGCTACTGGAATGGGCCGGTGGTGGTGATGGTGATGTGGATAGGTTGGGTGGAGGTTTCTTAATGTTTCTCAACCTCTTCCTCATCCGCGGTTTACGGGCCGGCGTAAACTTCACTGCATGTCCTCGAATAGGATGCAGAACGATTCCCACAGGAAGCAGAATTAAAGCCTTGCGCTTCTGTCAAAATGAAACGGATTACAGCGCAAACCAGTGTTTGTTATTGTTCTGCTTTTGTGTTCTGGGTGAGTGCCAGTGAAGAACTTCTTTCCCTGAAGAAGGTTTCTCCTTCCTGTTCTCCCTCTCCCTCTCTCCGATCTCCCCATCTCCCAGGGCGTTGGCCGACATGGGCAGGGACGGAAAGATGGACAGATTAGAGTTCTCCATTGCCATGAAGCTGATTAAGCTGCAGCTGCAGGGTCAGCCGCTGCCCTCCTCTCTGCCCGTCATCATGAAGCAGACGCCCGCCCCTGCGATGACCTCATCAGCACGCTTCGGTGAGGACTGAGTGTGTAGTCATCTGATCTAACCAGCTGATATGTACTGTATATAAACTATGGACTGTTGTGTATAAATTATAGATTTTAGGCAGCACCATATTCTCAAATATACACTAGGTAAATTGAGATATGCTGTAAATATACTAATATATACTGTATATGTGTAAATAATGTAAATATATACTATATACTGTAGTCTTCAGGCAGTGTATGCTGTATATACACTGATATATACTTCAAGTGGCTGTATGAAGTGCTGTAAAAGGTCTCCTAAGGCCAATTTGTTGGCAAAAAGTGTGTCATAAATTCCTGAAATGTATGAATATATATATATATATATATATTATATATATATATATATATATATATATAAAGAATGTATGATTTAGAAAGAATTTTGTTGGGTTCGCAGGTATGGGGTCAATGCCTAACCTGTCGGTCATGCCATCGATGCCAATGCTCACGCCCATGCCTCTCGGCTCCTCTGTGACCTCCATGACCTCCGTGACCTCTATGACCTCTTTGACCTCTATGCCAGCTGTGCCCCCCATGCTGCCCGGAGCACTGCCCATGCCACTGATCCCCGACCCCCTCAGCATGCCAGCTTTACCCAACGGCACTGCTACACTTCTCACACCAACACCAGGTAACATATGTATTATATACTGTATAACATCGCTGTATATATATATATCAGCTCCACTCACCATATATGAGCACTGTTTAGTTCTACAGTTACAGATGTTTCTCTGTATATTTTGTTAGCCCCCTTTCACCGTGTTCTTCAATGGTCAGGACCCCCACAGGACCCTCACAGAGCAGGTATTATTTGGGTGGTGGATCATTCTCAGCACTGCAGTAACACTGACGTGGTGGTGGTGTGTTAGTGTGTGTTGTGCTGGTACGAGTGGATCAGACACAGCAGTGCTGCTGGAGTTTTTAAACACTGTGTCCACTCACTGTCCACTCTATTAGACACTCCGACCTTGTCGGTCCATCTTGTAGATGTAAAGTCAGAGACGATAGCTCATCTGCTGCTGCACGGTTTGTGTTGGTCATCCTCCAGTCCTTCATCAGTGGTCACAAGACACTGCCCACAGGACGCTGTTGGCTGGATATTTTTGGTTGGTGGACTATTCTCAGTCCAGCAGTGACACTGAGGTGTTTAAAAACTCGAGCACTTGTTACTCACTGCTCACTGCAGTGCTGAGAATGACCCACCACCCAAATAGTACCTGCTCTGTGAGGGTCCATGGGAAGTCCTGACCACTGAAGAACAGGGTAAAAGGGGCTAACTGTATATAGTGTATAGGTAACAATAACATGTGCCATATGTATTATATATTTGCAAGTATCTGTATAATCACAGCAACTCCTTTTGCAGAACTAAGTTCAGCAATGCATTTAGGGAAATGTAGTGTTTAGCAGGCCTGTCTATGTGAGGCTATTAGCCATAGTATGTGATTCCACTCACATAATGATTAAACAGCTGTGCTGTAACTACAAAGCATATCAGTGTTTAGCGTGTTTATCAGTAGCTCTCGGTCTCTGCTGCCTGAAAAAAGTAAACTTGTGTGTATGTCTAAGTGTGTGTGTGTGTCTCTCTCTCTCTCTGTCTCTCTCTCTCTGTCTCTCTCTCTCTCTCTCTCTCTCCAGCTGTCCCTCTCTCTACAGGCCTGAGTAAATCTCACTCACTCTTGGACCTGGCTTCCAGCAGGTAAAACAAACCAGACGAAATTCTTCCAGTATATACACTCATCTGTCATTCTGTTTATGCGACCAAGTGTTCACATTCATACTGAAGTGTGCTGCTTTAAAGTGATAGTTCAACAAAATAAGTGAATTTACATGCACTGAATCCCGCACCCCCCTACCCTTTCCCCAAATGTAGTTGATCAGCCAAGACATCTTTGCCGTCTGAAGTTTTCTTGTTTAGTTTTGCAGTGTAGCTACAAGGCTAATGTTGCTAACAGAATGGGCTGCATGTCTGGGTATGGCTCCAGTTTTTTTCATAGCAATACTGATTACTGATACCTCGACTTCAGAACCAAGGAGCAATACTTTAATACTTTAAATACATGTATACTGTGCAAATATCTTAGACCCCGTTATCTTAGGTAACCATTTACATTATCTTAGGTAACCATATTTGGGTGGTGGATCATTCTCAGCACTGCAGTAACACTGACGTGGTGGTGGTGTGTTAGTGTGTGTTGCGCTGGTCTGAGTGGATCAGACACAGCAGTGCTGCTGGAGTTTTTAAACACCTCAGTGTCACTGCTGGACTGAGAATAGTCCACCAACCAAAAATATCCAGCCAACAGCGTCCTGTGGGCAGCGTCCTGTGACCACTGATGAAGGACTGGAGGATGACCAACACAGACTGTGCAGCAGCAGATGAGCTATCGTCTCTCACTCTACAAATCCAAGGTGGACTGACAATGTAGGAGTGTCTAATAGAGTGGACAGTGAGTGGACACAGTGTTTAAAGCTCCAGCAGCACTGCTGTGTCTGATCCACTCAGACCAGCGCAACACACACTAACACACCACCACGTCAGTGTTACTGCAGTGCTGAGAATGATCCACCACCCAAATAGGACCTGCTCTATTCATGTATATCTGTGTTAAAGCGTGTCATTCTGTACAGCTGCCTTGTGTTAATAGGTCAGGTGATTCAGTCTGAATAGTGATCGTAGTGATAGTTGCTGTAAGCTGAACCGGTTCTCAGACAGTGTAGGGTAAATAAAACTGCGTGTGTGTATAGGTGTGTGTGCAGTAGTGCATGTTGACTGGGCTTCGTCAGAAAACACTGCTGTTACATAAGCAAACACACACGTACAGTTCCTGCGGCAGTATTGTTAAGAGTAGCGCTGCCTCCGCTTCTGAACATGCTAATGCAATTCCTCAACTCCAGTGACCTCAGTGCCCTCCAACAGTGGACTTCTAATATGCCTGATTTGTACTGTGCGTGTGGGCATATGTATACATAGTTGTATTGGCAACAAGTTTTGGCACCCCTGGTCTGATGACATGCTTTGTTGGTTTTCTATGTAAATAAATTAACACCGCACTGCAGGGGAGTCGAACTCCACCACTAAAAGGGCCATATTAAAAATTAAAAATGTGGTTTTATTTCATTTTTACTTAACATTTCGCCATGACCTGAATTGTTTATTCAAAATATGCCAAATTGCCACAGCAAAATAGGCACTGAAAACGTATTGAAAAATAATGCTAAATAAAAATAAACTGTTTTAGGTAGTTTTTTTAAAACTGCCTGTTTGCTTGAACTGGACACCAGGCATCTTTTCCTTTTGTGTAACTGCTGGCCCATAGATTGTTGTTGGGGGAAGGAGGTCAGAACGCACACTATGTTGCAGTGCATGCTGGGGACTGTAGTGCATCTCAGGGTGAAACGGGCTGATAAGAATGGAAAATTAAAATAATTTTGCAGGCCGAATAGAACTGAGTCACAGGCCTGACTTGGCCCGTGGACCTTGTGTTTGACAGATGGGCCCTACAGGGAACACACTTAAATGTGCCATTTATCTGCAGATTTTTGAGCACGGGTTCCACTGAGTTTAACATATTGGAAAACATAACACGTTAAATATAAACTTTTTTACAGTTTTTCCCCCCAATATGTTAAATTCTGCAAACAAACAGTAAAGATGCATTACAATGTGCAGTAGTGTGTTCTCTGTAGAGGACGCAATAACTTACTTTCACTCAACAAAGCATGCTATTAGACCAGGGGTGCCCAAACTTTTGCATACAACTGCATTGCAACTGTAAATGATAAATTTATGTGATTACAGTGTTGGGATTTCTGATTAGTGGAGCGTGGCTGGGGTTTTGCTCAGTGTATGCATGTTTATTCATGATGTATGCTTTTTGATTCCCTATTGGCTGCCTCAGCTCTAATTCCTCCTCCACCACCTCCCTGGCGAGTAACTCCCCAAAGACCGGAGCGTCTGATTGGGCGGTGCCTCAGTCGTCCCGCCTCAAATACCGCCAGCAGTTCAACAGCCTGGACAAACTGATGAGCGGATACCTGTCAGGTGTGTGTCTGTATTTCACTCTTAAAAAAGATGGTTCTACAAGGGTTCTTTATTAAAGAAAATGGTTCTATATAGAACAGTGTAGACTCAAAGAACCATTTGCATGCTTGCATGGTGAAGTGGTTCTTCAGATTGATGGAGAATGTGTTGTATATGTTCTGTATGGCACCAAAAAGGATTCTTCTATTGTTACAAGCTTGACAGTGTAACAATAGCAGAACCATTTTGGTGCTATATAGAACATATACAATACATTCTCCATCAATCTGAAGACACATTGAACTTTTTAAGTGTGCAAATGGTTCTTTGGGTGTTCATGGTTCTGCATAGAGCCATTGTCTTTACTAAAGAACCCTTGAAGAACCATCATTTTTAAGAGCGTGTTCATTTGTGTTTGTTTATATGGGACCCCTAGGCAAAAAATGGGCCAAGCCCAAAATACTAATGGTTTCATTTTCAGTAAAACAGCCAATAAATACATTTATTCATTTTTCTCGTCAGGAAAAAATATATATGAAATATATATTTAACAGAAAATTACAACAGCTAAATATAATATCAAAGTTTTTAGTATTTAGCGTGTCCACTTTTTTTTTTTTTCATTACACATTTATTCTTTTAAAGACATTTTCTTTCTGTTTTCCAAACAAATCTGCAGGGATGAACCTGTAAAGTTCAGTCTTAGAGGTTGGTTGCACACTGTGTCCAGTCCCCTCACAAGTAACTGTACTTAAAACTTGCACTTCATGGCTGTTTTGATGGGAAATTAAATAAATGAAGGATGGTCTCTGACTTTCGTGGTGTAAGAGAGAGATGTATTTAATAGCTGCACATAATTATGTTTGTGTGTGTCTTTATATTTGTAGGTCCTCAGGTCAGAAATGCCCTAACTGCCTCTAACCTTACCCAGACTCAGCTGGCCACCATATGGTGAGTGCTCATAACAGTGACTAAACAAATACACGTTTTAAAAGCATATTCCAGCATTTTTCAGCCTAATCTTTGTCTGCCGCATCTGTAGTGGACCACAAAAGAGTGTTTAAAAATATCGGCTAACACTTAGCATGTTACACCAGTTTTAACCAGCAGGGGGCGGCTGTTTTTTTTCTTATCTTCCCCCTGCCGTTCAGGGACTAGGAGAAAAAAAATAATGGGGACTGTGTGGGGACAATTAGCATGCTATACCATCTCTGACCAGCAGGGGACGGCTATTTATCTTTTCTTCCCCTTACCGTAGCTAATTGTTAGCGAGTTAGCTCCCTAGTTTTTCACCTGGGGCACGTTCAATGTCATAACATTGTGCAGAACTTTGCTACGTTTTTCTGGTTGAATTATACGTTTTGTCGAAACAGTGCGAAACAGTGCGAAATGGACTTTGAGGTACGTTTTCTCGCGTTTGATGATTGTGTCCGTGGTGTTACCCAATCAGCAGCGACGTGTATGTAAACCCCACCATATGAAAAAGGCAGCGGACGTAATTCTTTCTAATAAAGTCCTTTACAAATGCGGCTGCTGCAGCTTGATGTACGCAGCTACTGAAGACATTGGAAGATGTTTGTCGTAAATATTTTATTTTAAAGTTTTTTTTAATAGAATACACTAGAAGGACACCAAGAATGGCCTTCACAGTTGCCATAGTTGCAACACTTGCGTAACACAACCAAGTGTTCATTGTAACACCGTTTTATATAAATGCTTCATTACATTTTAAGGGTAAGGGGGAATAAATTAGCCACCCCTGCTGGTCAGAGCTGGTATAGCATTTTATCTGTTAGCCACTTTTTAGGCATTTTTTTAATCTGGTCCACAGCCACCCCTCTTGGTTAAAGCTGGTGTAACATGCTAAGTGTTAGCCAAATATTTTCATGATACACGATACATATCACAATATTGTGACAGACCAAATGCACTATTTGTGCCGCATTTGAAAACTGCTATCCAAAACTATGAATACAATGATTTTAATTTAACATTTTACACACTGTACTGCACTAAATCTGATTAAAGAGGACTAACTATGCCCTCTTTGTAGCGAAACCTGCAGTTAATCAGTGTTATTTAGGTACTGATGATGTTCACATCATGCTCAGAAATGCATATTGTTTATCACGATAACAAAAGATACGACAACAATGATAAAATATTATCACATTGCCCACTTCCACTCCTAATGCTGCTAATGAAATGTGATTAGACCGGATAAATCTGGATAAAAAAGCATACTGTGCCCCTGCTCCCCAAAATATCTGTTCACAGCCCCGGAGATTAGGGTGAAAAACGCTGGAGTATTCCTTTAACATGTCTTATTTTTTCAAATGCTGGACTACAGGCGGGTCGGCCTCAAAGTACAGACAACACATGCTGTGTGTTTGTGTGTAGACCTGTTGTCAGTGTGTACTTTATCACTGTGTGCACATGTTTGTGTGTGTATGTACGTGTTTGTATGTGTGCACATATGTCTGTTACTGTCACTAGGACTTTAGCGGATGTGGATCGTGATGGTCAGTTGCGAGCAGAAGAGTTTATTCTGGCTATGCATCTGGTGGACATGGCCAAAACTGGCCACCCCTTACCCCTCACCCTTCCTGCTGATCTAGTGCCACCGTCTTTCAGGTAATGGGTTGGAACACACAGACACACACATACAGGCACTCCACTTACTGGCCACTTTATTAGAAACACCTAACTTATTCTTCCTCTCAGTGGCCACTTTATTAGAAATGCCTACCTTGTACTTCCACTAACTGGCCGCTTTATTAGAAACAACTACCTTGTAATTTCACTGGCTGGCCACTTTATTAGAAACACCTACATTTTATTTCCACTTACATGGCCACTTTATTGGAAACCCCTACCTTGTACTTCCACTCACTGGCCACTTTACTAGAAACCCCTACCTTGTACTTCCACTCACTGGCCGCTTTATTAGAAACACCTACCCTTTATTTTCACTCACTGGCCACTTTACTAGAAACCCCTACCTTGTACTTCCACACACTGGCCACTTTACTAGAAACCCCTACCTTGTACTTCCATTTACTGGCCACTTTACTAGAAACCCCTACCTTGTACTTTTGCCTACTGTCCAGTGTGAGTGTTATATATAGATGTAGACAAGTATTATGCAAACTATAAGAAGTGGACATGTTTCAGTTCTGATTTCTTAATATTATTTTGTTGTTTTTATGTGTGTACATGTATAGAACAGGGAAGTCATGTGACCTGCTGAATGGCTCCGTTCCTGTTATCAACACTGACCTCATTGAACCAGAACTTCCACAGAAGAGCAAGAGTAACGGTACACACACACACACACACACACACACACACACACACACACACAGACATGTAAACACACCAGTTCAACACATACACTTAACCTCTATGGGATCCCAGTAGTATGTTAGCGCTAAGCTAACTGCAAATCACAGGAACATTTTTGGCCATTCTAGATTAAGCAAGATATAGTTGAAGCTGTTCTCTTTTTTAGTCTAAGGCCGCTTTGTTGGCCTGCCCACACACACCCAGTCATTACTCTCACATAACGAATGTGGGACATGTCCTAATAGAACCTCGTCCATTTTGCAAGCTATCGCTGATCTGTACATAGACATGGCCCTGTTCTGTGACATTACAGATAACCTGTTTAGTGGGGGGTGGGCTGTAAAATGTGTCAGGTTAGCGTGTATTTCATTTTAATACCATTTAACATCTAGCATTTTTAAACAAGTACCACGTTTTCAGGTATGGCTGAAACAGATTTAATAAAACCTGGCAAATTTAAAATGTATTAAGTAGAAATACAGCATCTGATTTAATTCTCTCTCTCAGTGTCTTTTGAGGATAAACTGAAGGAGAATTTCCAGAGGGGCAACTTGGAGCTAGAGAAACGACGGCTGGCTCTACAGGAGGAGCAGCGGAGGGAGGAGGAACGCAGGAGAGAGGAGGAGAGGAGAGAAGAGGAAAGGAGACGGCAGAAAGAGAGGGAGGAGCAGGAGCGGAGAGAGAGGGAGGCGCGGGAGCTGGCGCTGCGCAGGCAGAGAGAGGAGGAGCAGCGGATGGAGAGGCAGAGAGAGATGGAGAGACGGAGGGAAGAGGAGAGACTGAAAGAACTGGAGCGGCAAGAGGTACATTTACCACGTAAAAGTGCGCAAACACTGTTCACAAGTTTGGAATCACTGCTTCAAATACAATAAAACCAGTTTGATTCTGGACAGATCTAGAAAATGATGCTAATATGCTAGTCCTGTCAAAAACTATAGCAACTGCCTCACTACATCCAAGAAACCACCTGGGATACCATAACAACTGCCTAGCAACATCCTAGCAGCCACATTAGATGCTGTAGCAGCCACCTAGCAACACCCTAGCAACTTCCAGAGATATGGTAGCAAAGACACAGCAACACCCTAGAAACCACCATGGACACCATAGCAACCTCAAAACACCAATGCCTTGGCAGCCACCAAAGATACCATAGCAACTGGTTTATAACACCCTAGCAACAACCTGGGATACTATAGTTACCACCCTAGCAACCACCTGGGATACTATAGTTACCACCCTAGCACCCACCTGGATTACTATAGTTACCACCTAGAAACACCATAGCAACCACCATGAACACCACAGCAACTGCCTAGCAACATTCTAGCGACCACCTGCGACACCATAGCAACCTCATAACACCAATGCCTTGGTGGCCACCAAAGATACCATAGCAGCTGCCTAGCAACACCCTAGCAACCACCTGGGATACTAAAGTTACCACTCTAGCAACCACCTGGATTACTATAGTTACCACCTAGAAACACCCTAGCAACCACCATGAACACCACAGCAACTGCCTAGCAACATTCTAGCAGCCACATTAGATGCTGTAGCAACCACCTAGCAACACCCTAGCAACTTCCAGAGATATGGTAGCAAAGACACAGCAACACCCTAGAAACCACCATGGACACCATAGCAACCTCAAAACACCAATGCCTTGGCAGCCACCAAAGATACCATAGCAACTGGTTTATAACACCCTAGCAACAACCTGGGATACTATAGTTACCACCCTAGCAACCACCTGGGATACTATAGTTACCACCCTAGCAACCACCTGGATTACTATAGTTACCACCTAGAAACACCATAGCAACCACCATGAACACCACAGCAACTGCCTAGCAACATTCTAGCGACCACCTGCGACACCATAGCAACCTCATAACACCAATGCCTTGGTGGCCACCAAAGATACCATAGCAGCTGCCTAGCAACACCCTAGCAACCACCTGGGATACTAAAGTTACCACTCTAGCAACCACCTGGATTACTATAGTTACCACCTAGAAACACCCTAGCAACCACCATGAACACCACAGCAACTGCCTAGCAACATTCTAGCAGCCACATTAGATGCTGTAGCAACCACCTAGCAACACCCTAGCAACTTCCAGAGATATGGTAGCAAAGACACAGCAACACCCTAGAAACCACCATGGACACCATAGCAACCTCAAAACACCAATGCCTTGGCAGCCACCAAAGATACCATAGCAACTGGTTTATAACACCCTAGCAACAACCTGGGATACTATAGTTACCACCCTAGCAACCACCTGGGATACTATAGTTACCACCCTAGCAACCACCTGGATTACTATAGTTACCACCTAGAAACACCATAGCAACCACCATGAACACCACAGCAACTGCCTAGCAACATTCTAGCGACCACCTGCGACACCATAGCAATCACATAGCAACACCTAAGGAACCACTATGGACACCATAGCAACCTCATAACACCAATGCCTTGGCAGCCACCAAAGATACCATAGCAACTAGTTTGTAACACCCTAGAAACCACCTGGGATACTATAGTTACCACTCTAGCAACCACCTGGATTACTATAGTTACCACCTAGAAACACCATAGCAACTACCATGAACACCACAGCAACTGCCTAGCAACACCCTAGCAACCACCTGCGATACCATAGCAACCACATAGCAACACCCTAGAAACCACCATGGACACCACAGCAACCTCATAACACCAATGCCTTGGTGGCCACCAAAGATACCATAGCAGCTGCCTAGCAACACCCTAGCAACCACCTGGGATACTAAAGTTACCACTCTAGCAACCACCTGGATTACTATAGTTACCACCTAGAAACACCCTAGCAACCACCATGAACACCACAGCAACTGCCTAGCAACACCGTAGCAAACACCTGGGATACCATAGAAACTACCTAGCAACCACCTGGATTACTATAGTTATCACCTAGAAACACCCTAGTAAAGACCATAAAGAAAAGCATAGCCACCACCCAGCAACACCCTAGCAACCACCTGGGATACTATAGTTACCACCTAGAAACACCTTAGCAACCACCATGAACACCATAGCAACTGCCTGGCAACATGCTAGTAACCACCTAGAATAACAGCAATCACCCTAGCAACCACCTGTGTCAGGCATCATGCAGAATACTCATAACCATTTCATGTAATAACTTTCTGGAGCTTTTAGAGGCATTAAACTCTTCAGGTATCTGGTTCCAACCGCTCTGATTGAATGAGGCCCAGTCCCATTTCTTATTTTCACCCCTACCCCTCATTTTCGAATCTCACCTTGTCCCTTGGAACTGATTTACAAGGGGAAGTGGTTGAAATGTTATCCTCAAGTAAAAAGAGCATCACTTCATTAACAGCTACTAGCGCTGCTCTGTAGGCGACCCTGCCAGTCTGCAGTGACAGCAGAGGAGGGTGAAAGTTCAGCTCCTCACTGCTGGGCTTTAGTTACATTTAGGGTATCATATGCCTTCAAAGCGGGGGGGCAATTATTTATTATCACCCACCCCTAATTTTTCAGTGATATGAAGCTGAAGTCAGATATTCACCAGCTTCTGGTTTGAATTTCCCTCTTCCACCTTAAATGGAGCAGCAGTTACATTCTGGCGCTTCAGGCGTCAGAACTGCTGGACTATTTAAGGTGGAACGGGAAAGTTAGCTAGTTAGCCACTGAGACATCAGCATACTACGAGGGGTTTTTGATGCTCGTTATGAAGAAAAGGACCATAATACACTGAAACGACATTAAACTAAGATAATACAGTGGTTATCGTAATTTTTAACTGAGAAAATTCTCACAATTGTGGGTTTCTTTGGTCTCTTGTTCAGCCATCTTGCCAGTTTTTCTTTTTTTCTCATAGCACTCTGTTTGGAGTGAGTCTCTAAAGCCTCCGTTTGGAGGGTCACGTAGCCCCAATACTTCTCTCTACCCCTTTATCTCAACAGAAATCAGACACAGACACCTTACCCCTAGACGTGAACACGCAAAACAGAGGGGTAGGGCTAAGTGGTGGGGATGAGGGGTGAAGTGGGATTGGGCCTTTGATTACATCCACAGAAATAAAAAAATCTCATTATAAAACAGCTGAGAAAGCTGTACAGAATTGATATATAAGAAATAATCATATGCGGACGTTTTTCGAGCGTGTGGCATTAGCGTGATGTCAGTTCACTGAATTCTGCAAAACTTTCGCCAAATCTGATCTGACAGCTCAGACTTTTGAATGAATATTTTAGGCTGTATGAGGCGACGAGCAGCAGTGCAGGGACACCGTCTTTCAGAGTAATGTTTTTCCTCTGCTTTCTCAGTAATGCTCTTTCTTCCATTTGTAAGAAAAATGCAGCTTTAACATCCAGAGTGACTCGTATTTAACGCATAACTTTACAAGCAATGACTGTAAACAGATTATAGCTGTGAATTTCTCCCGTCCCCAGGCAGCAGAGAGACAGAGACGGATGGAGTGGGAGAGGGCGAAGCACGCAGAGCTTCAGGCTCAGAGAGAGAGAGAGAAGCGAGACATCGAGAGACTCACAGCCAGGAAGAGGAGCCTGGAGCTGGAGCTGGAGGCTGTGGTCAGATTTACACACTGCTTTATATGAGACTCTCATTCTTAAACCTTAAAAAGGTTGTTTAAGCCTCTTTTTCAAACACGGTTCTTTATGAGAACAACAGTGGCGTAACTCAAAGGACTAAGAGTGGAGTGTAGTTTGAGTCGAAAGGCTGGATTCTCAAATCAGTCTGTGTCTCTCACAGGGCAACAAGCACAAGCAGATTTCAGACTGCCTCCGCGAAGCCCAGAGCAAGAGGCGGGTTCAGAGGGCGGAGCTAGAGCTCATCAATCAGAAGCGGGACGGTCGCATCGCCGACATCAACTCTCTGCAGCTGCAGTTTGAGGTTTGAAGATATTTGTCTGGTTCATTTTTGTTTAATCAGTTAAAATCAAATGCAGATGTTTATATTTGATTCATATTCTGTATTGACAGGTCAGTTACAAACACAAATGTGGTATAGATTTAAAGTTTCTCTGCTTTGTTCAATGAGCTGCGATTGGTTGATTCCTAACGACCTGCTTTTGTTATCACCAAATTCTGAACTTCTAAACTTCTACAGGTAAAAGACCTTCAGTAATTGTTTATGTCACCAAAACTGCACATGGGAAGAAGATGTGTTAGATGTTTCCAGTGTTATGGAAGACGTTTTATTATTGTGCAGTGTTGATGTTCTGTTGAAAGGCTTTGTTGTTCTCAGGATGTTCAGAGGCAGCTGACTAATCTGACTCCAGAGAGGCTGAAAATAGCAGACAGACTGAGAGAACTCACACAGTCCAGCACTACACGTAAGAAAACACACTGCTTTAAACAGATGGATGGATGGATGCTTGCATGGATGGGTGGAGCCATAGAGGGATGGATGGATGAATGGATGGATGTGTGGATGGATTGATGGATGCGTGGATAGAGGGAGTTGTAGACAGATGGATGGATGAATGGCTGCATGCATGGATAGAGGGACTCATGGATGGTTGGATGCGTGGATAGAGGGAGTCATAAATGGATGAATGGATGGATGGATGAATGCTTGCATGGATGGGTGGAACCATAGATGGATGGATGCATGCATGGGCAGAGGGAGTTGTAGATGGATGGATGGACGAATGGATGCATGCATGGGTAGAGGGAGTCATGGATGGATGGATGGATGGATGCTAGGATGGATGTGTGGATAGAGGGAGTCATAAATGGATGGGTGGATGGATGGATGGATGCATAGATAGAAGGAGTCAGATGGATGTCTGGATGGATGGATGCATGGTTACATGGTTGGGTGTACACTTGGATGGATGTATATTTGCAGGGATGGATGGATGGATGGGTGGGTGTATACTTGGATGGATGGATGGACGGACAGAAGGATGGATAGATGGATGGATGTCTACTTGGATGGATGGACACATGGATGAATGCATAAATAAATAGGTAGATAGATGTGAAAGGGTATGTGTAAAAGACTCTCTCTCTCTCTCTGTCTCTCTCTCCCTTTCTCTCTCTGTCTCTCTCTCTCTCCCTCTCTCTCTCTCTCTCTCCCTCTCTTCTCTCTGTCTCCCTCTCCCTTTCTCTCTCTCTCTCTCTGTCTCTCTCCCCCCCCCTCTCTCTCTTTCTCTCTTTCTCTCTCTCTCTCTCTCTCCCTCTCTCAGGCACGGGAGTGAGTGATTTGAAGCAGAGCATGTGTGAGAAGGATCTGAGCTGTAGGAAGCTGAAGGAGCAGCTGGACGCTCTGGAGAGAGAGACGACAGCCAAGCTGTGTGAGATGGAGTGCTACAACCGGGACATGAAGGTCCAGCTCAAACCTCACTCTGCTCCTTTCTAGATAGGTTCTAGAAATGTTCCTATAGGGCTGCTAGAAGTCAGCATTACCTTACTATAAATTAGTAAATGAAAACACACACTTTCACAGTAACACTATAACAGTGAGACTATAACACTAACACTATAACAATGACACTATAACACTAACACTATAACAGTAACACTATAACACTAACACTATAACAGTGACACTATAACAGTGACACTATAACACTAACACTATAACAGTGACACTATAACAGTAACACTATAACAGTAACACTATAACACTAACACTATAACAGTGACACTATAACAGTGACACTATAACACTAACACTATAACACTAACACTATAACAGTAACACTATAACAGTGAGACTATAACACTACCACTATAACAATGACACTATAACACTAACACTATAACAGTAACACTATAACACTAACACTATAACAGTGACACTATAACAGTGACACTATAACACTAACACTATAACACTAACACTATAACAGTAACACTATAACAGTGACACTATAACAGTGACACTATAACACTAACACTATAACACTAACACTATAACAGTAACACTATAACAGTAACACTATAACAGTGAGACTATAACACTAACACTATAACAGTAACACTATAACAGTGAGACTATAACACTAACACTATAACAGTGACACTATAACAGTGACACTATAACACTAACACTATAACAGTGACACTATAACAGTGACACTATAACACTAACACTATAACAGTAACACTATAACACTAACACTATAACAGTGACACTATAACAGTGACACTATAACACTAACACTATAACACTAACACTATAACACTAACACTATAACAGTAACACTATAACAGTGAGACTATAACACTAACACTATAACAGTGACACTATAACACTAACACTATAACAGTGACACTATAACAGTGACACTATAACACTAACACTATAACAGTAACACTATAACACTAACACTATAACAGTGACACTATAACACTAACACTATAACAGTAACACTATAACAGTGACACTATAACACTAACACTATAACAGTAACACTATAACACTAACACTATAACAGTGACACTATAACAGTGACACTATAACACTAACACTATAACAGTGACACTATAACAGTAACACTATAACACTAACACTATAACAGTGACACTATAACAGTGACACTATAACAGTGACACTATAACACTAACACTATAACAGTGACACTATAACAGTAACACTATAACACTAACACTATAACAGTGACACTATAACAGTGACACTATAACACTAACACTATAACAGTGACACTATAACAGTGACACTATAACACTAACACTATAACAGTAACACTATAACACTAACACTATAACAGTGACACTATAACAGTGACACTATAACAGTGACACTATAACACTAACACTATAACAGTGACACTATAACACTAACACTATAACAGTGAGACTATAACAGTGATCTAAACACTCCCACTGCACACAGTAACAGACACTGTTTCATCAGATAATAATACACCATACTAATGTTTACTGTTCCAGATCTATCTATCTTTCTTTCTTTACCTTTTTCTCTGGAGTTTTATTGATTTTAATTTGAATCTTTGTCTGTATATCTTTACTCTTTTCCTCTTTCTTTCTTTCTTTCTTTCTTTCTTTCTTTCTTTTACTTTTCTTTTCTCTGGGATTTTAGTGATCTTTTCTTGTCTTAATCTTTACTTTGTCTGCACATCTTTGCACTTTTCGCCTTTCTTTCTTTCTTTCTTTCTTTCTTTCTTTCTTTCTTTCTTCCTCTGGGATCTTAGTGATCTTATCTTAATCTTTACTTTGTCTGTATATCTTTACTCTTTTTCCCCCTTCTTTCTTTCTTTCTTTCTTTCTTTCTTTCTTTCTTTCTTTCTTTCTTTTACCTCCCTATAGTTAGTGGACATGGATGACTGTGTGCTAAAGGGCCTTCTGTCTTTGTTGGGCTGTCTAACCAATCTCTTCCTTCTAATTAAGGTTCTCTTTTCGCTCCTTTCCTCTCATTCCAGCCTTTACACTCATCTGAGAGCATCCCTCCATCTTCCAGCTCCATATGTGAACTTTAACATCTGATCCCTAATCACATAAGCCATGGATGAAAGCTCGCACCCTCCACTGACCGCTGCTCAAACACTGTGTATATAATGTGAAGATTCTACGGTGAATCTGCACTGCAGCTCCGTCTTAGTGTCTCCGAAATGTAGACTAAAGCATTAAAACAGATCAGTAACCACAGAAAGAAAGATATAAATGATAAGACAAAAGCAAAGCTGTCTTTTCTCTATTTGTGTAAGTCAGTGGTTGCACAGTGACCTGTTTATGCCTGGATGGTGTCCAGTCACAATATATTTAAAAGGGGAATTCCACCAATGTTTCAAAATTTCTGAATAATTCAGTGGCTGAGGTGTAAACAGAGTCATTTCAGAGTGGTTTGATGTGAAATAGTTCATTGTAGAGAAACTTACAGACTCAGTTCTCTTTACAGTGGTGGTGATAGGAACCAGGGGTCACCATGTCCACAACACAAATTGCCATTTTATTTACAAATTTGCCATTTTATTTACTATCCAAAGCCACCAGTGAACCTGCACATGCCCTCTGAGTTTTATATGTAATGTAGAGGATGGTAAAATAGTCATAAATCTGAAAAAATGTGTTTTCTTTTGGGGACTATTTTACCTCACAACGTCCTGCATGTACCTCTCCAACATGATCGGTTTTAAAAAAACATTTAATTTAAATGTCAAAACCATCTCAAAACTATCATCTCAGGCAGCAGGCAGCATATTCATAACTATTTCATGTAATAGCTTTCTGTGAGCTTTCAAAGGCATTGAACTCTTCAGACATCTGGTTCCTATCACCACCACTGTGAATGATTGTGACTCAGCAAGTTTCTCTAGAATGGAACTTTTCACAGAAAACCACTCTGAATGACTTTGTTTACATCTTAACCACTTAATTACGCAGAAATTTTGGACAGTTGGTGGAATTCCCCTTTAAGAAGCATGTGGACGTGGGCACTGTAGTGGAAAAAACTGTGCGCTTACTAGTTTCCTCATTAAATGTAAACTCAATACGTGTATTGAACACTGTGGAAGAGCGAGCCTTCGTCCTCGGGCATCTTCTACCGTCATCATCATCGTGTCATGAATAGAAATGGCTCATATTCACTCCCCAAACATCTCCAGCAGACAAAGCTGCCGAAATTTGAGGAAGGAGGGGATGAGATTCTGTCGCTTTCCTTCCAGCCACACTGCTCTTATTACACCTCGAATTCAGAGCCAAAGCAAGTTTTAGGAGCATCGTTAACAATCAGGAAGAAAGGGAATAAATGGGACCATTTCCCCTGAAAAACCTGCTCAGTTTAATCACCAAACTGCTTTAATTTAACTCAGAGCTCAGCCAGCTGAGCCGAGAACCTCATTTTCATCAAAGCCCTCTACAAAATACAAAAATAGACATATACAAAACAATTTGTGTGAGTAAGTATTAGAGAAAGAATCATTATGTAAATGTAAGCACTTCGGAAATGCTTGATTGTAGCAGTGGGTTTGTTGTTGTCTTGGCTCACTTTAATTATATGTCTGGTTAATTCCTTTTTAGGCCAAATCTGAATGGCAGCTGTGTTTGTTTTGAGTTTTTGAGGGCACATCAATCAAACCAGCGCACCCACATCATTCATGAACCATTATTTTGCTGTTGCTTCATGAATATACAGAAAGCATTAGTTCAGGTAGCACCAGAAAAGCTGCAAGTGCACTACAGGCCAAAAGCTTGGAAGCAGCAGGATATAACAGTGATGCTGGTATTTAAAAACGATGATGATATTCCTAAATTATGACAAGTCAGATTTCTGTTTGGCCAAATAAACACGTTCCACCCAGGGGCTCACCGATAGGATGAGGGGGAGAAATCAGACAAACTAGGAGAAATCAGGAAAATCCTTAGAAAACTAAGCCTGAGATGCTGCAAATGACTTTGGCTAAGAATTATAGGCTGACCGATGACTAAAAGCTAGACACACCACAGAACAGGTTTGATTTCAGCTTTCACTGTAAGAGTCGACTTTGTACTTTCAGGTATCCTCTAAACAGGCATCATTTTAGCATCAGTTACCAGATAGCAAGAGGATATTGGACCACTGTTGGCCCGCTGATGGCAAAGCTGGCGGTCCACTGGTGTTTTGCTCAGCATTTTCTGGGCGGCCCACCGGTGGTAAAGTGGAGTATTTGACAAAATTCTACTTATTATTGCTTATTGTCCGCTCACAGTCTAATTTTCTTATTTTTCCTTCCTTCCTATCTTTAGTTATACTTTGTAAATTACTTTAGTAAATAATTTTAATCTAGCTCAGTGTCAGCGGCAACATTTTCTATAAAATCATTTTATAGAAGGACATTTATATTATTTTTTCTCTCGGTTGTTTGTCATATTTGTCTTATTTTCCAAATTAAAAGTCTCTGTGCATTTAAAATCTGTTTGAGAAGATTAAACTAGGTAGAGCTTGTATGCAGGACAGTAACTGGGTGGTCCGAGGGTGGACCAGCAGCGGCAAACAGTCAGCGGGGTGCCGATCTTATCAAGCCAGCGGACCGACATATGCTTGCTATCTGGGTAGCTGGAACCAAGCCTGTGCGACAAGTTTGGCCTGCAAACTAAGCTCACGTTAGCTTAGCCAAAAGGCTACAGTCCCATTTCGGCTTTCTACGTTCACTCTAAAACTCCCTCCCTCAGATATCAGGCATCGTTTTAGATTCACTTAGCTGGAACCAAGCCTGTGTTGTGCTGTGTGGCAGCTTGCTAACTAAGCTTTCATTAGCTTAGCCAAAATGTTACAGTCCCAGACACCACAGAACAGGTTTGATTTCAGCTTTCAGTCATTTCAACACCAGTTACTCCACTTTTACTGTCTCAGACATTAGTTTTTATTGTCAACACTTGTTTCAGCAGAGCAGCAGTTAGTCAGAATCAAACCTGCACAGTGATGTGCAGCACTGTTTGGGTCTGTAGCCTCCTCGCTAAGCTAACGTTAAGTTAGCCAACATGGCTACAAGATGCTAACACCGCAAACAGGTTTAATGTCTCCTTTCAGTCTCTTCAGCGGCAGTCGCTCAACTTCAGTCCCTCAGATTTGGATCGTCATCATCTAAACTTCTGTCTGTGGTTTAGTTAGCTAGAATCCAACATGCTCTGTGGTGAGCCAAGCTGTCATTGTGCTAGCTAAGCTAATGCTAACCAGCTCCACTCTCCTAGTTATCAGCACTGTTTATCAGTTATTAGAAAGAAGATTTGACATATTAAATGATAGCTTGAAAATCTTGCATTGTGTTCACTTATTCAGTGACCATGTAAGTGAACTTGTTTACCTTTTGAAATGTTCTTCCATACTTGGCCTGTAGTGTGTACAGTATATCGTCGCTGTTGGGACAAAACCTTGTATGTCCATTTTTGTTGTTTACAGAATTTAAAAATGGCAAATAGAAATGGTCCAAAATTACTTTTGGAAAAAAATATCTTTTACATTAACTTCATTCAAACTGAATTTTCATCGCCTATTTTTTTAAAATAAGTTTGATTTAGTATGTAAAATTGTTAGCTTCAGGTTTCAAAACATACCACACCACAAACTAAGCTGCTTTTGATGTTATTGTTTTTGTGATGTCTCTGCAAAGAACACACTTCTGCACATTGTAATGCTCTGTTGCTGTTTATCTGCTGAATTTAATATATGGAAAAAATAATGCATCATAAAATGTGGCCTGTGCAAAAGTTGAGAGCGCATTTTCTATTTTATGTTTTATTTATTTCCAATATGTTAAAATCAGCAAGATAAAAGAAATTGTGCACTAAATTGCAGAAAAATGTCACATTTAATGTGTTCTCTTTTTTGACTAGGAGTGTTTAAACGTTTTCATACCACTGTACATCCGCCTACTAAGTCCAGAGCAGTTTAGCTCCGCCCACTCAAGCTGGAGTTATAAGCAGTGTTTCTGTGTATACTGCTTTATGAATGAGGCACAATACAGGCCAATCAGAACAGAGCTTAATCTTAAAGGCACAGTAGCAAAATCAGGCTGTTAATTGTAAGGGATAAAGGGAAGTTGGAAAATGGTAAAAATGGATTATGACTGTTTTTGGCACACTAAAACACACATATAAACACTATAAGTGGACTTAAGAAGAAAAATGTTGAATCTGAGCCTTTTAGGAACTGTTTTCCTTCCGTAAAGTTGCCATTTTTGCGAGGTTCTGTCCCAACACTGACAATATACATCAGTACATCAATAGTACCAATACAGCAAAGTTTGGGATAATGTCAAAGCTAATAGCAGAGCTAATGGAGATTATGCACATTGGTGTCAGGTGTAATGTTTGAGAGTTTTGTGTTGTATTGGCGCTGTAGGAGCTGAGGGAGAGGCAGCGACAGCAGCAGGCAGTGCTGGAGCAGCTGAGCCGAGTGAAAGCAGAGAAAGTGAAGGAGCTGCAGAGACGACGACAGGAGCAGGAGGAGAGGAGGAGGAGAGAGGAAGAGGAGGCCAGGTGAACACTTATGCACATATACACCTCTGCCGTCAGTGTCCAGCCTCTCGTTCTTCTACTGCTCGACGCTGCTCATTTTCTCAAAACGATTTAACAGCTAGGCGTCCCCAAACTTCTGATGGGCAGTGTATGACTGCGTACATATGCATTAGGACCACCATCATGTTCTTACACTCTTAAACCTGTGTGTGTGTGTGTGAGCTCAGACAGGCTAAGCTGGAGCAGGAGCGACTGCAGAAGGAGGAGGCCGAGAGGAAAATCGCCCAGGAGAGAGAGAGGAGACGTGCGGAGGAGAGAGAGAAGGAGGAGAGGAGGAGAGCGGAGGAGAGAGAGAAAGAGGAGAGGAGGAGAGTGGAGGAGAGAGAGAAGGAGGAGAGGAGGAGAGCGGAAGAGAGAGAGAGGATAAGAGAGAGTGAAGGAGGGAAGAAGCCTGACAACAGTGTGAATACAGATCTTCACTCACAGCTCTCTGCACTGTTTAACAGCACAGCCAACGGACCCGGTCAGTAGACTTAATCGTCTCTCTCCGTAATTAAACGAGGCTGGGATTGTTATAAGACGCGAGTGTTCATTCTGAAAGAAACGCTCTAGTTAGGACGACTGTAGCAGCAGGTCAGGTGGAGCCGCCTGACTTCAGAGTCGACGTGAATCAGAAATTAGAACACCTTTTTATTCCTTTACATGACATGTTTCAGAGTAAAACAGGCTGCTTGGACGGGAAATAAATGTGGGGAGGACATGATTTCTTTCTTCAGGATCTGATTGGATTATGAAAAGCGGGTGTTCCACGACAAACAGGCTCTGATGGTCAGGAGGATCCATCTGTTTTACAAGAAAGTCAAAGAAAAATAACATAAAAACAACCAGATTTTGTCAAAAAATAGTACTGCAACATTTTGATGTGTATTTTCTGTAGTTTCTGAAACACAATTCATTGTTGAAAGCTTGATTTTAATATGTATTAAATAATATGTATTCATATTCAAGACTACCAGATATTTGAACTACCTCACGCCTGTTAATGACCTGAACGAACATGGATTTTTAGTGTAAACGAGCTGAAATAGCTGAAATAAATGATTATTTCACAACTGGTCGAAACACAGATACTGAGGAGAAGAAAGGAGGCTTTTGCTAACACATATGCAGTCAGGAGAGGAGGTGATGACAGGTGTTCTCGCTGATGATTGGTCAGGGTGATGAGGGAAAACATGCTTAGATATCATTGGTTTTCCTGGCTGTTGGCACGCAGTGACTTAACTGAATGTTATACAGCGCTTAGAGGCAGGCAGAAATCACTACACTTTGATCAGAGATTACAGAGAAACAAGAATTTTGTCTTGCGAAAGATACAACACAATGGATTTTGCTTGAAAAAAAGTCCATTTTGAATTTAGGTTGACTTTAAAAGGCCCATAATATACATTTTCTTGCATTTTATTTGTTTTATGCAGTTATTACACAGTAATACACTAATACATGTGCATTTATTGCATGGTAATACACTAAATACACAATACATACACTTGTGCACAGTACGAACATGCACACCTAGCAATCTCATATCAACCACATAGAAACCATGAGGAATACCATAGTAACCATCGAACAACATACTAGCAATCACCTATAATACCATAGTAGCCACCTGACAGCACCCTAGCAACCACCAGAGATACCACAATACCCTAGCAACCACATAGCAACTACCTTGGATACCATGGAAACCACCTAACAACCATAGCATCTGCCTAGCACCATGCAAGCAACCACTTAGAGCACCAGGTCAACCACCTGGCAACTAAGTTTAAAGTGTTCAAACTGAAGATCCAGAGTTAGATCAAACTAAGCTTAATACTAGCTGGCTAAGCCAGAAATCCTGCTCTGTGAGAATGACGTCAGTTCCGTTGTTTGCAGAATAGTTACATGGTGTTAATTTTATGGTTGTGAGTTCCTTGTACGTTCTGTCTGCAGGTGTGCTGCCTGTTTTAAACGCTCAGGGGAAGCTGAACACCTACAGAGCCCTGTACCCCTTCACTGCCCGCAACGCTGACGAACTCACACTGGAGGCAGACGGCCTCATAGAGGTATGCATGCACACAGAGTGTTACCAGAGCTCCCATTTATCCCACAAAAAGTCTTATAAAGTTTTTAAAATGTCTGAAATTTTGTTTATTTTTACAGTAGCAAAGTACAATTACTCAGGTGTTTTCCACCTGACGTCACTCAACCACCCTGAACGTTGTGCTCCTCTGACCTTTCAGGTGGACGAGTCTACAGTCAGGGAGCCCGGCTGGCTGTATGGAAGTTACGGAGGAAAGAGTGGCTGGTTTCCAGAGAGCTATGCAGAGAAGATTAATAAAGACAAGACAGATTCTACAGCAGTTCTCACACACACCACAGCACCCCCTGCTGACTACTCCAGGTAAGACAATTTGCAATTTGTAGCCCACACTGGAGGAGGTTTTGCAGAAGGTTTTGCAGCCCACAAGACTTGACTTGTGGCAAGCAAATTTAACGAAGTGAATGAACATGGATTTTCAACAATTAATCTAGCCTATCTAATTTCACTTGACTACATAATATCACAGCATAATACACACAGAAAAATCCTTGATTTGGTTAAAAGTCTGGTTTTGTTTAAAAAAAAAATGGCCTGTAGCACAGCCCCCGCTGAGGGCTGTGGCCCACCTTAAAAGCCACCGCTCTATACTGTAATACACCCAGTAAGTTAAGGTGGAAGAATTTCAATGTAGAATCAGCAAATGTAAAAAAAAAATAAAGGAACCAAATGCAAAACTAACTGTAATACACCCCACGCTCTCTTCTAAGCGTCTCTCATCCACTGTCTACTGTCTCACCACTGTTAATGGTCAAGACTAGGCGTCCAGTGGAGGATCTAGAAATTTCTTCCAGGGGTAGCAGGGATTTTGTACACCATGGAGTCTATTTAATACTGTGAATTATCCGTACAACCTTCTGACCACTAAACAACCTTCACAAACCAGCAGCAACCAACATGCACAGTGTATCTGTTCTGATCAGCTGTGTTTGGAAAACAACTACATTGTAGATTGTACTACACTGAATCTTATTCCCAACTAAGTCAGATTATATTACTATAGGGTATATTAATGGGCTATATTACATAACCTAAGTAAGTTTAGGGACTAGCTATAAGCTTCAGAGCAGTTGAACTAATTAAACTGCACTAACGCTTTCTAATAATGCTGTGAGATGAATTTAACTGTAGTTCAGAACAGCTGAACACAGTCTTGTGAACTGCTGCATCTCCAGTGACGTTATCAACTTGCTAGCTGACAAGGTAGCCAGATGGCTAACAACTCACACTTTATACAGACTTCTGGTCACTTGGACTTGTTGTGTGCGACACATTAATAGTAGACTTTTTTAGTGTTTTGTCCATTTTACAGACACGTTTTGCTTAATACAATTTTGCATCGTATTTTATGGCTACAGAATTGGGGTGGCAAGTGCGGTAGCAGCTCATAGATCCCCCCTGTAGACACCTATTTTTATGTTGTTTATAGCTCATTTGCCCTGGAAATGCTGCTTTACAATCTTTTCCTTCTGTGTTTTTTCTTGGTCATTATACATTTAAGCTGGGTAACTTTATTAGCATTTAATAACGTTTAATAACATTCAGTAACATATTTTCTGTTCCCTCCAGGATTCCCAGAGTGGATATAGAGGGTCCAACACCCACACACACTCCTGCAGCCACACACTCCCAGCATGCACAGGTAGGTGTGTATGAGCACCCACAATAATGCTGAGTTTGCATTACGGTGATTTTGCTGGTCGGGCAAAATGTCCCAGTGTTCCATCAGTCACATACAGACACTCTATAGCTGTCATCTTGAAATGTGGGAGTGCCCATGATTGATGTGTTCCACTTTGACATGAAGTGCCATCCAGTTTGTGGATGAGTGGCCTAAAACAGGAACAGTGGACAAGATGGACAATCTTTACCTGACAATATTGGCACTACGGCAGTTAGATGCTTAAAGCCCCGGAACCTATATCCATGTTTTCTTTCTAAGTAGGATAAACTTGCTCTTGTAGGCACTCAATGTATATGTACAGTGCTGTGAAAAAGTATGTGCCCCTCACCCAAGTTCTTCTATTTTTGCTAATTTGTCAAAGTTTAAATGTTTCAGATCATCCAACTAATTTTAATATTAGATAAAGACAACATGAGTAAACACAAAATGTAGCTTTTAAAGGATCATTCCATTATTCCACTGCAGCTTCCCCACAGATACCATTTTTGCCCAGTGTCTTTCTTACTGTGTAATCATGTACATTGACCTTAACTGCAGCAAGTGTGGCCTGCAGTTCTCTAGATGTCCGTCTGGGTTCTTTTGTGACCTCCTGGATGAGTTGTCGATGTGCTCTTGGTGAAATTTTGGTAGAGTTTTCTCCATTTGTGAATAATGGCTTTCACTATGGTTCTCTGGAGTCCCAGAGCCTTAGCCATGGCTTTATAACCCTTTCCAGACTAGTGGATTTCAATGACCTTTGTTTCACATCTGTATTTGAATCTCTTTAGAACGTGGCATCTTGTGCTGCTTTTTGAGACCTTCTAACCTGCTTCATGTTACCAGACAGGTTCTGTTTAAGTGATGTTTAGATTCAGTAGGTCTGACAGTAATCATGTCTGGGTGTGGATAATGCAATTGAACCCAACAGTCAGTTGAATTTGGTTAACTAGTTGATTTACTAGCTACTAGCAATTACTTTTTCACATAGGGCCAGGTAGGGCTGAACAGCATTTCTCCTTCAATAATTGAAATCAACATTTAAAAACAGAATTTTGTGTTTACTTGGGTATCTTTGTCTAATATTAAAAGTAGTTTGATGATCTGAACATTCTAGTGTGACAGATACACCTGAATAGAATAAATTGGGAAGGGGCAAATACTTTATCACAGCACTGTATATCATCACCATCAGAGCAAACCGTCTCTCGTAATTGTAAGCTTGTAAATTGTAACTTTACAGAAACTTAACATAACTCGTAATGAAAGTCAATGTAACAGTTTTTTCAAAGTAGTCCTAGGAATTTCTATTGGCCCATTAATAATGAAATTTTGATATTATGGAAAAGGTAACTTGAATTTTCAAATGTAAAAAAGTAAAAAATGAGAAAAATGGAGATGTTTTTGTGTGGCAATGACGAAATGGACATAGTATGTCCTGTGAACAACTTTCCTATGCCACTAAATGGCCAGTGTTATTCGGCTAATTTCTCCTTTTTCCTTATAAACTAAGCGGTCCTAATTTTAGGTCATGCGTATGTAAGCAGTACCCTCACTAACCATAAGGCTGATGTGGTTTGTCCCACCAACACAGCTTTAACAAAACTGTATTCGTCCACTGTCTCTCTGTGTTTGAGAGCAACTCACACAGAGAAAGCTAACAACCAAGCGAAAGCTAACAAAGCAAGCCCAGCTGAACTATCAAGCTAGCTTATCTGTCTTGTTTGTCATCTGTTCGTCCATCTGTCCATTCATCCATTCATTCATTCAACCAGTCATGCCAGCTTTTCCTGGTTGCATTTTGGCAGTGAAGTGAAACTCTGTGTGTGTGTGTGTGTGTGTGTGTGTGTGTGTGTGTGTGTTTGCGCGCAGGCCATAGCTCTCTGTGCATGGACAGCGAACACTGAGAGTCACCTGGGGTTCTCTAAGGATGATGTCATCAGGGTTCTGGAGCAGCAGGAGAACTGGTGGTATGGAGAACTTGGGGAAAACAGAGGCTGGTTCCCCAAAACCCACGTCTCCATGGTGACCACCAACAACTCCCATACTGAGTAAAGAAATTTCTCTCTTTCTCTCTCTCTCACCTGTCAGCCTTCCATATTATATACTGTGGTTAGATAAACAGTGTGTCCAAAAGTTTGCAGACACCTTCTCATCCAGCGTTTCTTCAGTATTAATAGTGTTTGTCCCCCTTTGCTGCGGTGAGGATTTGATTGCATTCAGCCACAAGAGCAATAGTGAGGTCAGGTATTGAATGAAGCTCCATCACTCCAGAGAACACAGCTCCACTGCTCCACAGCCCAATGCTATGGGCATAGCATTCTTTTCTATGGAGGTTATACTAGCGGTGTGTCAGCAATTCCTGTGTCAGTAATGGGTGCACCCTAAAATAGCTGAAAACAATATAAGAGCTCTCTAGATACTTTAGAACATACATTATTGTTTTAATTGCCATATTAGTGGGTGTAGGTTAAAATCGTGTCTTATATAACCTTTTTCCAAATAAGCTGGAGAATGCATTGATGTGCAAATCATTTAAACTCTATATTTAATTAAAAATAGTACAAATATATAAAATAGTGTTTTTCAAAAATGATATGCCCATTTTGAATTTAATGCCAGCAACATGTTCCCTCTTCTTTTAGCAATACTCTGTAAGTGTTTTGGAGCTGAGGAGACCAAGTGATGTAGTCCCATTCTTGCTTATTATAGGACTTTAATATTAATATATAACTTTATATTAATACTGAAGTGTGTATATATATATATATATATATATATATATATATATATATACTTTGTATATATATATGAAGTATGTGTATACTTTAATATAATTTTTGTTTCATAATGCGCTAAAGGTTTGGGTGACAGGTCTAGACGGCTGGCAGTTTAGGAGCCATGCTCTTGTAGAGCTCTGCAGAATGTGGTTTGTCATTATCTTGCTGAAATAAGCCTTCCCCGAAAAAGACGTCACCCGGATGGCAGCATATGTTGCCAAAACCTATATATATATATATGTATGATTGTATGATTGCCTAGATTCAGACTTGGATACTCCTGAGTTAACCCCCTAAAATCCCTTATTACATACTAAAGATTATTATTCAGTAACTACAGGAACTTCAGTGCAAACTGGAGACTATTCTTAGGTTATAGAAGTGCGTAATAAAACTTTGGGACCACCGGCAGGCCCTGGCCTTTTAAGGGGTTAATGCTGCAGTTTTCCTTTGTGTCTTCTACAGACCATTGTATTCCACTGTTGATGAACTGGACCTTCCTGACTCTGGTCTACTTGAAGGTAAGGATCCATTCATTCCAGAGTCACAAACAAAAAAAAGTATTGAATTTTATCTAAATATATCTGAAAGGAAAAAATACATAAATGAAAGAATAATTTGAAGCAATGTGATATATAACGGTAAATGGTAATTGGATATAAATGACATGACACTTATTCATATCAACCAATATGTGATCAGTCAGTGAGATTTTGTGATCTGTGGTTTATACCTTTATCCAATCAGAATATGTGGCCTTGTACACGTACGAGAGTCCAGAGTCAGGTGACCTGACATTCCGGGCCGAGGACGTTATCTTGGTAACGGAGAGAGAGGGGGAGTGGTGGAAAGGCTGCATCGGCGACCAATCGGGACTCTTTCCTTCCAACTACGTTAAACCCAAAGACTCAGACGTATGTGACACTTATGTTTAGTGTGATTATATTTGCTATGAAATGCTTAATGACCCTTAAACTGCATGTTCAGTTATTAATTTTAGGACGTATTATGTAGTAACTGCTTCTAAAATAGTGAGTAACTACTATGAATCAGTCAGTGACTGTGATAACATTCAGTAACTCCTATAAATAATTCAGTAACTACCTAAATTATTTAGTAACTAATATATATTAGTAACTTGTTTGAATTATTGAGTAACTACTCTGACTACTGTTGTGTTGTTCTTTTAGACTGCCAAATCTGGTGCGTCCAGTAAAAAGCCAGGTGAGCTGATTAAGGTTGTCCAGACCAGTCCCGACAGACTGAAGGAAGCAAGCATTGTGATCTGTTACTTTTCCCTCCTTCCTTTCAGAGATCGCCCAGGTAACAGCAGCTTGCATCGCAACAACAGCGGAGCAGCTGAGTCTGACCCCTGGTCAGCTGATCCTGGTTCTTCATAAAAACTCCTGTGGCTGGTGGCTAGGAGAACTTCAGGTCAGTGTCAAGGATACATCACCAAATGTAGTCGACCTGCCAAGGCATGATTCTTTAGATTTACACTGGATCTCTGAGGCCATTGAAGCCAAGAAATAATGCAAGCTTATACCAATTACACCAATTAGCATGGTGCTAACTAAGAGTGCTTTTTGTGCGCATGTGCTGTAGGCTCGTGGAAAGAAGCGTCAAAAGGGATGGTTCCACTCCTCAAACATCAAACTGCTGGAGCCCAGCAGTGGCAAAACCACTCCTGCACCTCCGCCACGTATGTTACGCATGCACACACACCAGAGCTTGAGATATTTGCCTGAAACAACAGGTTCTTTTAGGGAGGTTGAGTGATAATGGGTCAAGTTCAGACACAATTTTGTCTGGCTCAAGCTTGACGACTTGAATTAGGTCGAGTTCAGACAGAATCTTGTCTGGCTTTGGTCAGGTTTGGACTCAAAACTTGACCTGGTTTCGCTCAGGTTCAGACAAAATTTTGTCTGGCTCGAGTCGGATTCAGAGTCAAAACCTGAAGATTCAGTTTAGGTCGGGTTCAGACAGAATTTTGTTGGGCTTGGGTCAGGTTCGGTTTCAAAACTTGATTTGGGCCAGGCTCAGACAGAATTTTGTCTGGCCGGGATTGGGTTTGGACTTAAACCTTGATGGTTCAGATCAGGTCAGGTTGACAAAGAATGTTTTGGATTGGGTCTCGTTCGGACTCAGAAGTTGACAATTCGGAGTGAGGCTGGTTTCAGGCAGACTTTAGTGAGGCTCAGATCAGTTTCAGATTCAAACTTGGTGGTTCGGATCAGATCAGGTTCAGACTGAATTTTTCCAAGTTGGGTTTAGACTCCAAACATTACGGTTTACAGTGGTTTTCGCCCCGACAGAATTTTATTGGGCTCAGGGTCAGTTTCAGATCAGGTTGGGTTCAAACAGAATTTGTCCGGCTCGGGTCTGGTTTTGACTCAAAATGTGTCCAGTTGCCGCTCATTAGCTAGGTTCCTCTATCATGAAGTGCTGCCAAGCTAGGAGGGTGAAACCTAACACATGCATTAGAAATCTATTGGACTCTATTGGCCTCCTGAACATGGAAGGCCGTGGCATTGCTGGGGATCGAGCTCGCTGGGCTCCCGAAGATCAACACTTACTGGCCCAAATAGCTTACCGGCCCAAATACTGACCCAAGTCGGATATTTCAGGCACTAACACACACCTTGTTACCTGCCTTCTCTATTAACACGCTGTTGTGCTCTGGTTTAGGTCGAGTCCCGGCGTGTATCTCTCTCACTACTTTATTTCTCCATTTTTTGGTTCTCTCTTTCTCCTTAGTGTGTCAGGTCATCGCCATGTATGACTACAAAGCAGCCAGCGAGGACGAGATGAGCTTTTTGAAGGGTCAGCTGATTAATGTCCTCAACAAGGACGACTCTGATTGGTGGAAAGGAGAGCTCAACGGGGTCACGGGGCTTTTTCCAACCAACTACGTGAAAATGACCACAGAGTCCGATCCCAGTCAGCAATGTGAGTTCTAACTTACTTTGAAAGCGTGTTCCATCTTAGTGTAACTTCAGGTGTTTGTACGGGTACATACAGTTGTATACAAAAGTTTGTGCACCCCTGATCAAATAATGTTTTGATGATTTTTCAAGTGAAAATAAGTGAACACCTCCTCTACAGGGAACACACTTCACTTTTACTAGTTTTTTGGGCTGCATTTAACATATCGAAAACAAAAAAAACAGAAAATGTGGCTTGTGCAAAAGTGATGTCCAGTGTTAAACTCAGCAAATAACTAGAAATTGTGCACTAAAACACCATATTTGAAAGTGCTCTCTGTAGAGGATGTGTTAACTTATTCTGGTAGATTTTATAACACTATCAAAACGGAGGTTTTTTGCCTAAATAATGATTCGACAGTTTTCGTTTCCAAATATATATGTAAATATACCGGTCAGGCATAACATTACGACCACCTCCTTGTTTCTACGCTCATTGTCCATTTTATCAGCTCCACTTACTATATAGGTGCACTTTGTAGTTCTACAGTTACAGACTGTAGTCCATCTGTTTCTCTGCATACTTTGTTAGCCCCCTTTTACCCTCAGGACCCCCATGGACCCTCACAGAGCAGGTACTATTTGGGTGGTGGATCATTCTCAGCACTGCAGTAACACTGACGTGGTGGTGGTGTGTTAGTGTGTGTTGCGCTGGTACGAGTGGATCAGACACAGCAGTGCTGCTGGAGTTTTTAAACACTGTGTCCACTCACTGTCCACTCTATTAGACACTCTTACCTTGTCGGTCCACCTTGTAGATGTAAAGTCAGAGACGACAGCTCATCTGCTGCTGCACAGTTTGTGTTGGTCATCCTCTAGTCCTTCATCAGTGGTCACAGGACGCTGCCCACAGGACACTGTTGGCTGGATATTTTTGGTTGGTGGACTATTCTCAGTCCAGCAGCGACACTGAGGTGTTTAAAAACTCCAGCAGCACTGCTGTGTCTGATCCACTCAGACCAGCACAGCACACACTCACACACCACCACTATGTCAGCGTTACTGCAGTGCTGAGAATGATCCACCACCCAAATAGTACCTGCTCTGTGAGGGTCCATGGGGGTCCTGAGGGTAAAAGGGGGCTAACAAAGTATGCAGAGAAACAGATGGACTACAGTCTGTAACTGTAGAACTACAAAGTGCACCTATATAGTAAGTGGAGCTGATAAAATGGACAATGAGCAGAGAAACAAGGAGGTGGTCATAATGATATGCCTGATCTGTGTATATTTGAATATATATTTATATATATGCCTGATGTCCAGCCCTGTAAATGAATGATTTCAGGCTGACTTTAACTTGACCCTTTGTTTTTCAGCTTTAGACTTGCAAATGATTCCTCTCTTTTAAACACTGAGCTGTACTTCTCCCTTTCCCTCAATACTGACTTATGTTGTCCATCCCTCTCTTCACTGTCTCTCATGGCTGCACTCATCCACTCCCCTCACCTTTCCCTTTCCTGTTGTTCGCCTCATCTGTGCTTTATTTCAGGAACTGTAGCCTTGGCCCTTCTTCTTCTTCTTTCTCCCTCCTCCACCTCCGCTCAGAGCACCTCAGCTCCAGGAAGCAGCAGATGAGACTCCGCCCCCTCACTAACTCTTTCTGGATCTGGCCCCTCCCCCTTTTTTGCTATTTCCATTCGGATGTTTCTTTTTCTCTTGTTTTTCCCCCTTTGCTTGTTATACCTTACTGGAATTAACAGGGAAACAAATAAAGGTAGTGACTGGTAGAAACAGGGTTATTTACTGTAACGCAGGCTAATTCTTCAGTAATGAAAATGAGGTTTTATAGGAATGGAAGGCCCTTTAATGCCCTTAACAGTCTTGCAGTAGTACTGTTCAGTGTGTAGCGAGGAAGGAGAGGCACTGTTTTCATGTATGTGCGTGTTTGTGCGAGCATTAAAGGAATGGTTAGGCAACAAAATGTACACAGTTATCCATTTACCTCAGGTCAGCCAAGGCAGGGTCATGCATGGGCATTTTTGGGGGGGCTCAAGGTGAAATAGGAGCAACATAATCACCTTTCGTATCAAGAAAGACAGTCTAATTATGTTTTAGATTAAACCAAATGTGAGTTTTAACAATACGGTTGCGTAATTTACTGCACTATTTAACCACCATGTAAAATTTAGTTATAATCCTATGTAAAGGGGAACTCCACCAGCTTTTTAAAGTTTCTACATAATTCAGTCGTTGAGATAACAAAGTCATTCAGAGTGGTTTAATACAAAATGAGTCATTGTAGAGAAACATACCGACTCGGATTTCTTTGCAGTGGTGGTGATAGGAACCAAGGGTTGTGGTGTCTGCAACACAAATATAGCCATTTTATTTACTATCCAAGACCACCAGTGCACCCTGCATGTCCCTCTCCACCATGAATTGCCTTTAAGAAAGAATATTTTAGACCCAATCTTGTCTCAAAACTATTCTGAAACGAAGCTTTAGTTATCAGGTAGCATATTCATAACCATCTCCTGAAGTAACTTAATGTAAAGCTTTTAGAGGCACTAAATGATTCAGACGTCTGGTTCCTATCACCACCACTGTGAACAAATCTGGCTTGGTAAGTTTTCTCTAGAACAGAGTATTTCTTATCTCTACATAACTTTTTTTACATCATAATGATTTTATTATGCGGATTTTTTCCCATTAAAATCTCCACATAGTCTCAAAATGAAGACCTGTTGTGGTAAATTATTAAAACACCATATTGCTGACATTATGTTTGGTTCTAGTTCAAAATAGCCACATTATGGAATGTGAGGCTTTCTTAAAGACATTATGAGTGCTTTGGTGATGCGTGACAGGTCAGAGTTACTGGAGGAATCTCCACAATTGGCTGGTACTGCACTAGAGGGCGCCCAAGAGCTATGGATCTCATAGAACCCAAGTCCCATGAGCTGTATTTCTGGAGCAAGACTGAGCCCCATCTGTAGAATGGAGAAGGCAAAATAAAATACAGTTATTATACACACCAACCAAGCGTGCACTAGTATGGTCTGAGGGCAAAGGGGCAGGATCTCAAGCCCACCTTGGGGTCTGTCTGTGTTCATGCCTGAGCCTAGGCATGTTTGGTGTCCGAAAGCTGCTTCTTTACTTTAGCACTGGAGCTATAAGGCCAGCATAGCTAGCAAACACTAGAATTCAATAGTCACCCAAATTTTTTTCCATGAATACATCCCCAAAACATCTCTCAAACTGTCTTCATAGGGGTCGAGCAGACTTGTTGATGTGGTTTAGGCATATGGGTGTTCCAGATTACTGTTATTCTTTAGTTATATTTATAAATAAGTGTTAATCTTAAAGCTGAAGAATATATATCTTAAATAAAAACAACAGAAATTGTGAATAAAGTCTAGCATCCATATCCCGATTCTGTAAGGGAGTCAGAATTCATTTCACCACTTGTCTAAAATGCTACACGGCTAAGTTTTGTTCATTTTATAGTTCACAGTAAGTCGTACTGTCTCCTAAACCACATCAAGTCTGCATGACGTTAAAGGGGAATTCTGCAAATTTTCGACATTTCTACCCAATTCTGTTGTTCTGATATAAACAACGTCATTCAGAGTAGTTTGTTGTGAAAAGCTCTGTTCTAGAGAAACTTACCCAGTCAGAATTGTTCACAGTGGTGGTGATAGGAACCAGACGTCTGAAGAGTTTAATCAGTCTTAAAGCTCCCACACACAAGGTCATTCCATGAAATGCTTCTGAATATGCTGCCTGTTGTCTGAGATATTAAATGATAGTTTTGAGGAGGTTTTTACCTAAAACGTTCACCGTTTACAGCACATAGGTCATTCCAGAGCATTGAAAGGCCCCCTTTTTTTAGTGCACTTTTAGTGCTATTTTCACATATAAAAACTCAGAAGACACAGATTCTCTTGACTCCTGGTTCCTATTGCCACCTCTGTAAGTAAGTAAGTAAGTAAGTAAAGTTTATTTATATAGCGCTTTTTACAACAGGTGTTGTCACAAAGCAGCTTTACAAGGAAATGAGCATTACAAAAAGAAGTCCGGGTCCGAGCCCCCATGAGCAAGCCAGTGGCGACAGTGGCAAGGAAAAACTCCCTAAGAGAAACAGGAAGAAACCTTGAGAGGAACCAGGACTCAGAAGGGGAACCCATCCTCCTCTGGTCGACACCGGATAGTAAACATTGTTAGTATAAAGTATTATAGTACAAAAAACAGGGTAAAACGTGAAGGAAACAATTAATTTGAATAGTTCAGTTCATGCAGCAGAAGCAGCAGCATCAGTGGGGTCAGGTTGTGAGGGTGAGGTTTGCACGGTGAGCAGTGGCACCCGATCAAGGCAGCAGAGGCAGCAGCATCAGCAGCAGGATGGGCAGCTGTTCAACTCGGCAAAAGAAAGAGAGGAAAAACACAGTCAATGGGTGATTGATTAATTTGAATTAGTTTGAATGATTGATTGGTTCAAGTGAATAATTTTGAATAGTTCATGCAGCAACAGCAGTAGTATCAGTGGGGTCAGGTTGTGAGGGTGAGGTTTGCACGGCGTTGAACAGCAGGAGGCTCAATGTTGGTAACCCGGTCCAGAGGGCTGGCGAGCAGTGGCACCCGATCGAGGCAGAAAAGGCAGCAGCATCAGAACGCACAGGACGGGCAGCTGTTCAACTCGGCGAAGAAAAGAAAGGAAAACACACAGAGAGGAAAACACACAGAGTTAGTTCTGTAATGGGTGACCGATCACAAATTACAGTGTTAGCAGAGACTCTGGCAGGTATAGAACTAACAGGGAAAACTAATTACCAAAGGCTTGAATATACAAGTAGGTTTTTAGCCTAGACTTAAAGACTGAGGCTGTGTCTGAGTCCCGAACATTAACAGGAAGACTATTCCAAAGCTGGGGGGCTTTGTATGAGAAAGCTCTCCCCCCTGACGTAACTTTATTAATTCTGGGTACTAATAGTAAGCCAGCACCTTGTGATCTAAGTAGGCGGGATGGTTCATAGTGAGAGAGAAGTTCACTCAGGTACAGCGGGGCGAGTCCGTTTAGTGCTTTATAAGTCAGCAAGAGAATTTTATAATCAATCCGAAATTTTACTGGCAACCAGTGTAAGGCTGATAAAACTGGGCTGATATGGTCAAACTTTCTGGTTCTAGTAAGAACTCTGGCTGCAGCGTTCTGGACCAACTGAAGCTTGTTAATGCTTTTGCTGGGACATCCAGCCAGCAGGGCATTACAGTAATCTAGCCTTGAAGTAATAAATGCATGAACTAACTTTTCTGCATCCTGTAGAGATAATGCATTTCTCAATTTAGCAATATTGCGAAGATGCAGGAAGGCTGTTCTAGTAATATTAGTTATATGTGTGTCGAAGGACAGATCAGGGTCTATAATGACACCAAGGTTTTTTACATATGAGCTTGATGCAACTGAGAAATTGTTAAGTTTAAGTGTTAGATTAGACAGTTTGTTTCTGGCTGCTTTTGGACCAAAGAAATCAGAGTGGGTAAATTTCTCTACAGTAAAGTTTCACATCAGAACTGCAACATCTTTACTTTCACATACTGTAACTGCCACAACTGAATTATGCAGAAATTTGGAATGATGAAAAATCGGTGGAATTCCCCTTCAAAGACCTGGATGTGGTGTGAGTTAAGTTTTGGGGATGTATTTACATAAAAGATTTGGGTGACTATTGACTTCTGGTGTTTGTTAGCTACATTAGCCTCTTAGCACTATTTTAATAACTACTAAAGAAGCAAAATTGGACACCAAACATGCTGATTGACTAAATTTGAGGTAAGTGAATAACTGTGTAAATTAGATTTTTCCTCTGAATCATTCCCTAAAAGTGTGTATGTGCCTGCAGGTTTGTGTGTGTGTGTGTGTGTGTGTGTGTGTGTGTGTGTGTGTGTATGTGTCTATATACTACACCAGCATACACTGCGTCCTCACTCAGCCTGTGTAGATGATGAGTTTGTCGGCTTCTTCCTGTTGAAATGTAGCAGACACGCACCTGAAGCACTTGAGCAGTCGCTATGCAACCAGCTAACGGCCACGCCAGGCTTTCCATGTGTCCTAACAGACGTTACACTCCAGCTTTGCAGTGTTTTTATATGGATATTTTGCTCCGCACATCAAGTGCTTGAAGAGGAATTAAGAAATAAAGTTTTTGACTGTGAGATTCTGCAGTGCTCTGAGTGCTCTGTGGGTTCGACGTGTTGTGCTCTGGAGTATCAGTGCTAAAGTGCTAAAATAGATACAAAGACAGTTTCTAGTCCAAACAAAAAGGCCGTTAAGTACAAGTTTTATTCACAGCATCGGCAAAAACATATTTAACTGAAAATTACACAGAAACCTCATAAACTAAATATAATATCAACGTTTTCAGTATTTAGTGTTTCACTCTTTACCTTTATTGCAGCTTCCATTCTTTTCAGGAGACTCACTTTCAGTTCCTCAAAGAATCTGCAGACACACCTCCAAAGTTCAGTCTTAGAAGCTGGTTGATCATTTTCTGAAGTAATCAAACACATTCAGTGGTGTTGAGGTCTGGACTCTGGGGTGGTCAGTCCATTGGTGTCCGTCTCCTTTTCTCAGTGAGGTTCTTCTTGAACAGCTACACATCCTTTCAGACCCACAGCGCTGAGTCGTCTTCTCACAGTGGAAGGATGGACAGAAACACCTGTGGATGTTTTCAGATCTGAAGCAGCTTGATTTTCTCCTCTCTCTCAGAGATGAAAGCTTTAAGTGCTGTTTGTCTGATGGGGGGCAGTTTTGGTGTCTGTCAGGTCTTCCAGGTGGTTGTTAGGAGCCTCTTTCTCTAGAGCTTTAAATTAGTTTTTTGAACTCCTGTTTTATCTGATATCTAATCTCCTCAGAAATACCTCCTTTGAAATGAATAACTTGTACTTAATGGCTGTTTTGACTGGAAATTAAATACATAAAGGGTGATCTCTGACTTTTGCACAACACTGTATGTACTCAGCTTGAAGTGTGTGTGCCTGTATGTGTTTGTTGGGGGGTGTGTGTGTGTGTGTGTGTAGGGTGTGCGGACCTGCTTAGCTTGGACTCCATGAGCTCAGAGGAGAGGAAGCGGCAGGGCTACATCCACGAACTCATTCACACAGAGCAGACCTACCTACAGGACCTGGAGCTGGTGCTGGAGGTAAACCAGCCCGCACTCAGAACATACATACAGCCGTATGCAAAAGTCTGTACACCCCAGTCAGATTACATGTTTTGTTGATTTTCTAAGTGAATGTAAATGAACACATCCTCTACAGAGAACACACGTCTGCACACTTTGGCTCTGTTCACTTTACCAGGCTGAAGTGGCACAAATCCAGTTTTTTGCCCTAATGCGACTCAGATCTGATGTTTTCTGAGCTGTGTGGACGCAAATCTGATCTTTTCAAATCCGACCTGAGCCACCTTCATATGTGGTCCTAGATCGGATACGTATCCGATTCGTGGCCGTGCGACCTTAATGTGACGCTCAGAGTGGAATTCATGTGCCTTTTCTCCACTGCGCGTGACCATCATTCAGCGTTGCCATGGCAGCAGCGCCGAACAGAAGCTAAAGCCTGTAAACGGTGGAAAAGTAGCTCATCTCACCTTTTTCTCCTTCGTCTCGCTCTAATAATGAAGCTGAGAGCTGATCAGAGTTAATGATCTTCTCAGCGAAGCTCGTTCTGCTCGTTAGTTTGTGCTGATGATGAACGTGATTCATTCACCTGACGTTACTGAGTAGGATGAGCTCATGAGGGTCATTTCAGGACGCCGGTTCGTCACATTAATGACAGATTTGAATCACTTACCTAAATGAGTGTGAACGAGATCGGATCTGAGCAAAAAATCTGATTTCAGCAATAAGGCTTACATAGCCTTTAATACACAATTACTGTTTATTTGCTGAATTTAACATATTGGGAAAAAAAACATAAATGTTGCCTGTGCAAAAGTTATAGCACATTATATTTTATGTTTTCTTTTTGTCCAGTGTGTTAAACTCAGCAAAGAAATAGACATTGTCCACTATATTTGGTGAAAAATGCCATATTCCCTGTAGAGGATCTGTTAACTATTTTCACTTAGAAAGTCAGTAAAACATGTAAACTGATTGAAGGTGAACACTGATTGAAGTTACTGCACATACACTCACACTGGCAACCAAGCATGCATTCTGATAATCATGCATAAATATCATGAAATCTCTCCACAGTTCAAATTTGTTTTGATTATTTACCTACGATTCAGATTTATGGATAATATATATACTATTTATTATTTTATTGCTACTTGTTAACTGTTACTAGTAATGACGGCACCACAATATTCGAATATAGTCAACAAAAACAGCATGGCTAGAATTTTATTTTGGCCAAAAATGAGCACACTCTCTATGGAATATTTTTATATAACTTTAAATGCATTTTTACTGCCTAAATGTATTTATGTATTATGTATGTATAATCTCTGTAAACCTTTCAAAGGACTCCACTCTCTGAGTCATTGAACTCACACAGTTTACCATGCAGGTGTTTAAGCAGATCAGTAGCAGACCGTTGCTACAGTGTAGTTGTCAGTGGGAACTAACATTCAGCCTGAGGTTGATTTCCTGATTTCTCCACTAGCTCTCCTGTGATTAATGATCGCAGACCTTCTCCTGTTGGACTGCTTGGGCATTTGACTTTGTTATGAGGTTAACCATGAAATCCTGCTTTGTGGAACTGACCTCGTTGTGTAATTGCATATGCAGGTGTTCTATAAGCCGATGGCTGAGTCAGGCCGGCTGACTGAGGCTGACATGGCGGTGATTTTTGTCAACTGGAGGGAACTGATCATGTGCAACACCAAGCTGCTCAAGTGGGTCACAGCTCAGCAACAACAACAATATATATATATACATATATGTAATGAAGGATTGACTGGATAAACTAGTCAATTGGCATTGGATGATTTATTTATATATATATATATATATATATATATATATATATATATATATATATATATATATATATATATATATATTACAAAACCTTATATCTCCAAAATGGTGACTTTACAGGAGAAGGAAAAAACCTACTTTACTTTTAATGTAAGTCAATGGAACCAGAAGTTTTTTCAAGCCATACATGTGTGTGTGTGTGTGTGTGTGTGTTTGTGTGTGTTTGCATGTGTGTGTGTGTTTCAGAGCTTTGCGTGTGCGTAAGAAGACAGCAGGTGAGAGGATGCCGGTGCAGGTGATTGGTGATATCCTCTCCTCTGAGCTTGCGCACATGCAAGCCTACATCCGCTTCTGCAGCTGCCAGCTCAACGCTGCTGCCCTGCTGCAGCAGAAAACTGACGCATCGCCCGACTTCAAGCTCTTCTTAAAGGTTACAATACTACTGTTACTGAACTCACATCTCAACATGCCTGATTCCCTCCAGCACTAAGAATAGAGGTGCCCTAGCAACCAGCTAGAATACCGTAGCAACAGCACAGCAACACAGTAGCATCTACCTGCAATACCATAACAACCACCTAGCAATATCCTTGCAACTACTTAAGATGCTGCCTAGCAACGCCTTAGCAACCACTTTGGACAACACAGTGAACACCTAACAACACCTATAGTAACCACCTGAAACACTACAGCAGTCATCTATTAACACCCTGGCAATCACCTTGGATACCTTAACAATTACTTAGCAACACATTAACAACCACCTAAAATATCATACTATACCAAATACCATACCGTCTAACAACTGCCTACCAATTCCCTAGCAACCAGCTGGAATGCCATAGCAACCACCCTAGCAATACCCTAGCAACTACCTTAGATACTGCCTAGCAACACGTCAGCAACCAATTTGGACAACACAGTAAACACCTAACAACACCTATAGCAACCACATGAAACACAACAGCAATCACCTATTAACACCCTAGCAATCATCTTGGATACCTCAGTAATTGCTTAGCAGCACCTTAACAACCACCTAAATACCATACCATACCAAATACAATACCGTCTAACAACTGCCTAGCAATGCCCTAGCAACCGGCTGGAATGCCATAGCAACCACCTAGCAATTCTCTAGCAGCTTGCTGGAATACTATAGCAACTGCACTGTAACACCTTAAATACTGTAGCAGCTGCCTAGCAACCATAGTAACCACCCAGAATACCACAGAAGCCAACTAGCAACATGCTTGCAACTACTTGTGTAAAATCATCTACAGGTTACAGATTTATTTTCCTTTTTGAAACCTATTCAGTTGTAGAGCACTATCATCATGTTACACTGAACCATTGATTCCAGACTAGATTTCAGTGGATAAATCAAAATCAGGTTAGAATGGGAACCGGTCACTGGAAGACCAGCATGCTTGACCAGTCTTAAGTTGCATGTTTAATGACATTTCAACTATAGCCACTAGAGAGAACTACAGGTGTATTTGCCTCCATGTATAAATCAGTAGTGATGTTGATCACCGTATCTCTGTTCTCCACTAGAAAATTGCCACTAATTACCGCTGTAAAGGAATGCCACTGTCCAGTTTCCTGCTGAAGCCCATGCAGAGGATCACGCGCTATCCTCTGCTCATCAGAAACGTGAGAGCTCCGCACTTTTAAAACCAGAGACCAATTATTACACTAATAAAGAGAAATGAGCACATAGGTACACTTACAATGCATCATTGTATCATTATCATATTTGACAGTTTGCAGGCAACACTTGAGAACCCTGCTGTAGAGCACTGAGACCTTCATCAAGAGCTGTGAAGCTGCTCTAACATAAAACAAAGCACAGAACATACTACTGTAATGTACCACCATGAAACTGTGCTGTGTCACATATCATTATGTAGCAGTTCTTCATCAGTAGCCTTTGTTAATACAAAAAGGCCTATATCGAGAATGCTAATTTCTGCTAGCACATAAATGAGATTTTCTATTATGTGTTAGCCAGAAGCTAACTGTGTTTTTTTATGCTGGGTTCTCTATTACACACAAACGTAAAACATTTTTTTTCCTTCGCATGTTGAATACATAAATGTCCATCTTAAAGCCTCACTCTGAATATTACTGGATTCGCCTGTTGGCCTGTTAAACAAAACCAGGTTATTAAGTAAAGTTCAGAATTCTTTCCTGCCTTTTACTTCATATATGTCTAGTTTGTGACTGCAAACATACATTTATTCAGAAAATTGAGCATTTTTTTCCTTCTCCGCATTGAGTGGGACGTAAAAAAGTATGTTAAGCAGCTGAAAACAGTGCTAGCTTAACATATTATTGTCTGAATTTTGTACTTTTGTCCATGTTTATAGATGACAGTATATCATACAGCATCACAAACTACAGAATCAAGTCTATTTGAGATTACTTAACAAGTACAGGCAAGTGTGAGGCAAGCTTTCATTACGTGTTAGCTACATTAGCCTCATAGCTCCAGCACAAAACTAAAGAAACTTAAGACACAAAACATGTCTTGGCTGATTGACTACATTTGGTATAAGATGGAAAATTATGTGCATTTTTTGCAAAATTCCTTTATATATATATTTTTTTTTCTCTGTCTGTGTGGCTGTAGATTCTGGAGAATACACCAGCAGGGCATGTAGACCAGGCTAACCTGCGGGAGGCGCTGGAGAGAGCGGAGGAGCTGTGCTCTCAGGTGAATGAGGGCGTGAGGGAGAAAGAGAACTCAGACAGGCTGGAGTGGATCCAGAACCATGTGCAGTGTGAAGGGGTCATCGAGGTGAGGCTTGTGGGCCATTATGAACAATTAAAACTGGTATAATCACCCAGTAATACACATCATATTCTATGAAGATGACAGTGTGTCTTATATGAGACTGTCTGGTAACATTTCATTTGAACCCCACTACATAAGACTGACATAACCATAAACATGACATGGACGATATGCTCATATGCTGTCATCAGTTGTCATAACAGATTTTGTTTGGTAATATACACCGATCAGGCCTAACATTATGACCACCTACTTGTTTCTACACTCATTGTCCATTTTATCAGCTCCACTTACTATATAGGTGCACTTTGTAGTTCTACAGTTACAGACTGTAGTCCATCCAGTTTCTCTGCATACTTTGTTAGCCCCCTTTTACCCTGTTCTTCAGTGGTCAGGACCCCCACAGGACCCAGCACTGCAGTAACACTGATGTGGTGGTGGTGTGTGAGTGTGTGCTGTGCTTGTCTGAGTGGATCAGACACAGCAGTGCTGCTGGAGTTTTCAAACACCTCAGTGTCACTGCTGGACTGAGAATAGTCCACCAACCAAAAATATCCAGCCAACAGCGTCCTGTGGGCAGCGTCCTGTGACCACTGATGAAGGACTAGAGGATGACCAACACAAACTGTGCAGCAGCAGATGAGCTATCGTCTCTGACATTACATCTACAAGGTGGACCGACAAGGTAGGAGTGTCTAATAGAGTGGACAGTGAGTGGACACAGTGTTTAAAAACTCCAGCAGCACTGCTGTGTCTGATCCATTCGTACCAGCGCAACACACACTAACACACCACCACCACGTCAGTGTTACTGCAGTGCTGAGAATGATCCACCACCCAAATAGTACCTGCTCTGTGAGGGTCCATGGGGGTTCTGACCACTGAAGAACAGGGTAAAAGGGAACTAACAAAGTATACAGAGAAACAGATGGACTACAGTCTGTAACTGTAGAACTACAAAGGTCACCTATATAGTAAGTGGAGCTGATAAAATGGACAATGAGCGTAGAAACAAGGAGGTGGTCATAATGTTATGCCTGATTGGTGTATGGCGTCATGTTACCATTACCGGTAGTTGTCATAGCAGATGCTGTAATGTTTGATGTCATGACAGCTTTTGTCACATGCTCATTTTTGCTGAGCGGTCATTATATTTATTGGTTATGGTAAAATGACACTGTTATATTACTAAACAAAATCATATGACATCTTCCATGACATTGTTATGGCAATGTTATGTAGCAGAGTTCAAGTAAAGTGTCTTTATGTGTCAGTATTATCATAATTTTAGGAGTCATTTAACATAATTCCAAACAATACATAGCATATAATATACATTGTCTGTCAAAAGTTTGGATACACCTTTTGTGATACAAATGGTCATGTTTTCATTATCTATTTGCAATAATTCACCATAATCAAGACTAAACAGATTCACTCCTGCCTGTCCAGCACCTGGTCTTTAACTCTTTAACCAACTGCCTGGGCCCTCGCAAGCTACTGCACAGTGGCCGAGTGTGGAAGACCAAGAGCAGCAAGGAGCTGTGGGCCTTCCTCTTCAACGACTTCCTCCTACTCACCTACACCTCCAAGCAGTTCTCCTCCAGCTCTGATAAGCTCTTCAGCCCCAAATCTAACACCATGTACAAGATGTACAAAACGGTAACAAGACAGTGAAAGCAGCTGCAGCATCCAACACTGTGGTTTATAAAGGGGTAAAAATGGACTCGGAACGATCTTGAACAGTATGGCGCCCCCTAGGCAACAGGCAGAAAATGCTAACCAGAAAATAAGGATCATGTTTTAACTTTAACACAGGGACCATTTGTTGCATGCAGTGCACAAAATGCCCAAAATAGCTTGAAATTAAGTTGTTTTTAACGATGGGGCTCTAAGGCGCATCTTTCTGGTAGACACTCCGGTGATAATGTGTATGCAAGGATGGAAAAAAATGTATTAATGCTTAATTTTGCTAGGGAAAAATTACAAATAAATACTAAGTAAACATGATAAAACAATAGTGAGCAGTGTAGAGGAAAAATAGACTTGAAACAACTGAATTGCTTATAAAAATATATAAATAAATAAACAAGACACACAGTGTCATTGATGCAAAGCGCTGCACTTATGCCTTGATGGACATCAAAATCAATTTGACTGCTATTGGCGCCCCCTTGTGGAGCATTTATATACTGCTAAACGTGAGCCAAGCCCTTTGCAGCAAATTAATGGAATGAAATAAATGAAAGCAATGAATTACAGCGTGTGTTCAGGTGGCAAGTGGATCATTTCTGCTTTTGTTTTTTGTAAGAAAAAAAAAATTGGTTAATATTGATTAAACAATATTAATCAAAAACATAGATACTTGTGTATCTTAGGGACTTCAAGGGCCCTAAGCAACTGCGTATATTGCTTATAGTGATCTTACCTTTAACTCAGCGCAAATCTGTTAAAACTATCTGTAAAGGAAACTAGCTGTCAATGTTTGTATAGCTACATTAGCTATGAGGCTAACTTTAGCACACCTACCATCTAACAATACAGTTAATGTTTCCACATTCGGTGTATATAATAGAAAGATAATGTGTCTTTATTTCTTTCCCTGTAGCCTGTGTTCTTGAATGAAGTGCTGGTTAAAATGCCGTCTGACCCCTCCAGCGATGACCCGATCTTTCACATCTCACACATCGACCGTGTATACACGCTGAAAGCTGACAGCATCAATGAGAGGTACGCACACACACATACAGCTCGAGTGGAAAGCTCCAGGCACCATTCGATTCTAATAAGGGTGCTCTATTATTGTGGCACTGCCTCCTCCTTCTGCTCTGAATGTGGGTAGGAGACCCCCTTCCCCCTGCTGGACCCCTGGGACTTTATGTATCGACAGCTGTAGGGACAGCTACAGTGACTGGAAATAAGTCTGGGTTAATGTCAAAGCCATGAATTGGGATCAATTTCATTAAGCACAATTCTTACATGACAGAACGTTACAATGTCTACTCAGCAAAGAATTTAGTGTTCTTAGCTTAGTTGACCAAAACAGTAATGTTTCCCCAACACTTATGAAGCCCCTAAATCGCCATAGTTTTGAAAATAAAACTGAAGGTATTGGCATTACGTTTCTTGCAATAATTGCAATGATTTTAGATTCCCTCACAAAGATTTTGAGTTTCCTCGCAATAATTTTGCATTCCCCTCACAATGATTTGCATCCCCTTGCAATGATATTGCATTCCTTGCATTCCTTGCAAATACAATGGATTTTGCAAGAGAATGCAAAACTATTGCAAGGGAACAAAACATTGGCAAAGGAATGCAAAACTGTTGCAAGAGAAATGCAAAACTGTTGCAAGAGAAATGCAAACATTTGTGAGGGAATGCAAAACTGTTGCAAGCGAATGCAATGTTGTTGCAAATATTTATTTATTTTTTTTGCAATAGCACCTGCTCAGTGGTTGGCGTCAATATTTAGTAACTACTAAGTTCAGTATTAAAACTAGTCCATTTCGACATAGTGATGCTTAAACCTGAACTTAGTTAAAACACTAAAACTAGCCTCCAGTTGAACTTGCGTCCAGCTGGTGCAGCTGGCCCCTGATTTACATAACGGAATCCATAAAGTTCACGAAAGCAGTTTTACTTTATTAAGTCCCACGAGGTCCCCAAGACTTTACCAACACTGTAAATTGACTGTTGTCCTTTTGATCTGTTGTTTGTTTAGGACCGCCTGGGTCCAGCGAATCAAAGCAGCCTCAGAGCTTTTCATAGAGACGGAGAAGCTGAAGAGAGAGAAGGCGTACCAAGGTTAGGGCTAATAAAATATCCCTTCTGTCTGCACTCTAACTCTGATCATGTGTGTGGTGTTTAGGAGGAGCGCTGAGTTTCAGATTCCTCTATCTGTTTTACAGCTCGCTCTCAGAAGACAAGCGGTATTGGACGATTGTTGGTAACAGTTCAGGAGGCTGTTGAGCTGAAACCCTGCAAGCCTAACGGTGAGAGAAACTGACTATCTACAGATGCACCACTGAATGCTGCTGTGCTCCACCTAAACCAACCCTGACCTGAACATCAGCGACCAAAATATCAGCTGGGGCTGAACAATTAGGAGAAAATATATAATGATTTTTTTTTTCTATAAAATAAGCTTCACTGAGAAGACCAGCACAATCAGTGAGGCTTGAATGCCAGGCTGCCAGTATAAGCTTTGCGGTATTAAGTTAAATTTCCCCACTTAAAACTTAAGACAGTGTAGAACAGGGGTGTCAAACTCACCCACTTAAAGGGCCATATTAAAAAATCTCAGCAAATCTGTGGGCCAGCTGTGTTTTTACTTCATTTTTACTTATTTTTACTTTTTACTTTACTTGTTTATTCAAAATATGCCAAAACTGCAACAGCAAAATAGGCACTGAAAACATATTCAGAAATAATTCTAAATAAAAATAAATTGTTTTAAGTAGTTGTTTTAAAACTGCTTCTTTGCTTGAACTGGACTCCAGGCATCTTTTCCTTTTGTGTAACTGCTGGCCCATAGAACGCACACTATGTTGCAGTGCATGCTGGGGACTGTAGTGCATCTCAGGGTGAAACGTGCTAATAAGAATAGAAAATTAAACTAATTTCGCGGGCTGAATAGGACTGTGTCACGGGCCTGACTTGGCCCACAGGCCTTGTGTTAGACACATGAGATGTAGAATAATATAGATTCTACATCCCATGTGCCAGCACTGCTGTGTCTGATCCACTCAGACCAGCACAACACTAACACACCACCACCACATCAGTGTTACTGCAGTGCTGAGAATGACCCACCACCCAAATAGTACCTGCTCTGTGAGGGTCCATGGGGGTCCTGACCACTGAAGAACAGGGTAAAAGGGGGCTAACAAAGTATCAGAGAAACAGATGGACTACAGTCTGTAACTGTAGAACTACAAAGTGCACCTATATAGTAAGTGGAGCTGATAAAATGGACAATGAGTGTAGAAACAAGGAGGTGGTCATAATGTTATGCCGGATTAGTGTACATTTGAAATAATGTTCAGGGTTTCTTTTCTTTGCACAGCTGTTGTATGAAAGCGATAGAACGCTGTAGGCCGTGTGTTATTGTGAGTTAACATCACGGCTGTGATTTGGCTTCACACGAGTGACAGCACACAATGTGTCGTGTTTGTGGCGTTGCAGGTAAGAGTAACCCGTACTGTGAGCTGTCTATGGGAGCGCAGTGTTACACCTCTCGGCCTCAGAACGACACGCTTAACCCCAAGTGGAACTTCAACTGCCAGTTCTTCATTAAAGACCTGTACCAAGACGTCCTGTGCATCACCATCTTCGAGCGTGACCAATTCTCTCCTGATGGCAAGTACACAGCATGCAGTTTTAACCCTTAGAAGTCAAAGGAGGAGGGTTAGGAGTAACCCTTAGAACTTAAATGTGGTGTTTTTTTATACATTTTGGGGGCAGTTTCTATTTATTTGCTTTAAAATATAAATATAAAATACAAAATACAAAGTGTGCCATAACTTTTGCACAGGCCACATTTGTGATCATGTGATGCCTCATCTGCATTTTGATTAGCTGTTTCATGAAACTTGCTTGAGCCGCACGCAACTGTTGTGCCTGAGGTTCGAATGCATTATGCAACTCAAGTGCAATTTAGTTTCATGTAGGTTTCAAGCAACTACAGTTGCATGAACATTTCACAATGAGAGGGTTTAAATGGACTCAATAATCTGATAACTACAGAAAATCAGATTTTGTCAGTAATCTGATCAGCATATTTACGAGCGCTTAGGTAATCAGATAATGGGGAAACTCCAGGTCTACATGAGTCAGACAGCAATCGGATTTCTCCTCTGCAACCAGCCAATAAACTCACGGTAAAGGACGTGACGTAACTGTAACGTAAAACTTCACGGCTTTTTTTCTTTTCTTGCCACGTTAGCTGAAAATATGAACATACATCATCTAGAAGATGAAGAATATTTAAATCCCTCATTTCATCAAGCATGTATTTGGTTTCAGCGTCGCTCCAAAAGTGTTTTGCTGCGTCTCGTGGTGACGCTGCTTGATTGTTTCCAGTACCGCGGTCTGTTTTCGCACATGCTCAGACTGAGAAATCCGAAAGAAATCAGAGTAAGAGTTCACATGCACTGAGAAATCTGATTACTGAGCTAAAATCCAGCTCTCTTTATCAGATTTCTTAATCAGATTTCCAGACCTTACTCCGATCTTAGAAATCAGAGTGTACTGTTTACATGACAATTTGAATAATCAGATAATTGCAGAGATACAGTTATGATCGGATTATTGAGTACATGTAAACACACTCAATGTAAAGCCAGACAGGGTTTAAACATGTTAAGCAGGAACATGTCTGGAAACATTAAGATCTGTTTTTCCTTTGCTTCAATCTTAAAACTCACAACTCGTTTGTGACAATATTTACATGAATGTTCGACTTTAAGTATGCATGTGCTGCGTTTTCAGACTTCCTGGGTCGTACGGAGGTTCCCGTGGCGACCATAAAGAAGGACCAGGAGGGGAAAGGGCCGCTGACTCGGCGGCTGCTGCTCCACGAGGTTCCCACAGGAGAGGTCAGAGTTCGCCTCGACCTGCAGCTTTACGAGCAGATGCCCCTCCTCTGACCACTAACCTTCTATTCCTCAGGCCTGACACTTTGATTTCACGCAGTTGAAACTCTTCTCAGACAGTCATTTCTAGAAATCCATGAATTACTGCGACCAAGCTTCAGAATGAGTCCAGTTTCACTAGAGGGCGCCAAAGATTATATGTTAGCAAATCTGCCCGAGGCTTCTGAACAAGCTTTTCCAGACTGCTGAATATTTGGCTGAATATTTGGATTTGATAGTCAATGGTAAAATAATAATAATTATGTTGCTATTATGAATATGAGCCACATGGTTCATTTGAAAAAAGGTGGAAGTTGGTTAGAAATGCACTTACTGTGACATTATTATGAGCAGGACAGAATTTCTGGCTTCCATAAGTTTTCATGAGAATCACTTCTCTGCACAGCATTTTGAGTTTGCTACCTTTGTTTTTTGAGTTTTAATAAATGCATCATGGCGTCTTTAGTAAATACTCCTATACAGTCAAATGCAAAAGTTTGTGCACCCCTGGACAAAGGTAACGTTACCTTAACGTGTAAAGATGTTAACACGTCTTCTACAGAGAACACATTACTGCACGTTTTAATGAACAAATACTGCTTATTTGCTGAATTTAACATATTTTTGAGAAAAAATAAAACCGTGCAAAACTTATTACACATTTTATTGTTTTCCAATATGTTAAACTCAGCAAATAAATAGAACTTGTGCGGAAAAACGTCATATTTAAGTGTGTCTCTGTAGAGGATGTGTTCACTTATTTTCACTGACAAAATCAAGAAAACGTCATTTTGACCGGGAGTGTTCAAACTTCAGCATATGACTGTACACACATCTACGGAGCCCTGCTGGTGACATCCTGTATAAATTCAAATAATGCATGGCCACGACTTAGTAAGGCGTGGGAATGAGATAATTAAGTCGTGACCATGAATTAGGCGTGGGAACGAGATCATGCCTTGCTAAGTCGTGGCGACGACTTAATTATCTTGTTCCCACGCCTTACTAAGTTGTGGCCACACATTACTTTTATTTATACAGGATGTCACCAGTGGGGCTCCGTACACATCAGCCTTAGACTGTATAGTTTTCTGCAGAACTAGAGCTTCAGTTGCCACAACTTAGTAAGGGGTGGGGATGAGATCCTAATGCGTGGCCATGACTTAGTAAGGCATGGGAATGAGATAATTAGGTCATGGCCATGAATTAGTAAGACGTGGGAATGAGATAATTAAGTCATGACCATGAATTAGGCGTGGGAATGAGATCATGCCTTGCTAAGTCGTGGCCACACATTATGTTTATTCACACAGGATGTCACCAGTGGGGCTCCGTACACATCAGCCTCAGACTGTAGAACTGGAGCTTCAGTGTCATGCAAATGCTGCTTTTTCTTGCTTTTCTATGGATTGAATGTCAGTTTCAGCCCTCAGGCTTAACTTGTCAGATTCTTTGTTTGCAAATACTGGCATTTATCTAAACTTATCTTTGTACTATATTAAATTTAGATTTAATTAATTATGTTTCTGTATTTGTGTTGAATTTAAGTCCAGGGTCCTGGTGGTCACAATATCTTGTAAGATGTCTACAGTGATTTCTAAGTCAAAGACATTATTTTATTTGATAAAAAATTCAACAACAGATGAAACTTTTTTTTAATAAGGACTGTTATAAAACATTTTTATATTGACTGTTTTATTGTTTTATTGCCAAACGTGAAGCTTATCGAGTACATGGTTTCTGGTTAAGAGTGTAATAATAATGCATGATTGCACAGATCCACAGATGAGTGATGTCGGGCATTTTCTTCTGATTTTGTAACAAAAGCCAGGACGATTTTTCCTCATTATGCATATATACATGGTGCATAAACTACATAAAACTGACAGGAGGAAAGAAAGGGTTTTACTGCATTTTATCTTATATGACAGAGAAAAGCTCAGAGATAAGGATGGAAAAGATGTCTGTTTTATTGCTCACTGCTAGAATTACGCTTCCACAGAGCAACTGGAGATGTCCTGGGTTTGGAGAATAAGGCTCATTCATAGCAACAAATCAAAGAGACAAATAAAAGCCATTTCCGAATGTCCTGATTGTCTTTTTTGTTCTTTGTGTTGTCCAGTAATCTTTGGTGTGGTGTCTTTCACTTCAAGGAGCTTTTGTTTGTTATTTAATCTAATTTCAGTACATATATTCACTTCAAATTTTATTACATAATGTCAATATATATGTGCAACATGTCCCAAAAACATACATATTCATAAGTGGACAAAAGTATGTTTAAAAATGAAATTTATAGGAAAAAATATTTAGATAAAATATTAGAAACAGTTCTGCTTCTCTAATGAAAAAAGGAGTCTCAAACACATTATCGAGTGTGCTTTCATTTAGCCAGTTACTTCTGCCAAAAAGTAGCACCCTTTTGTGTTGTGAATACAGACTGTGGCAATATCAGGTTCAGCTCAGTTTTTCAATATTTGCCAGAAGAGCATGAACGTGGTTTTATTCCAGTCAGACTCAGATCCTGAACAAGTTTATGGTTGGCTTGGGTCCTGCAGGAACAAGGTGTATAATACAGGGGGTACTGAGGGGTCTGGAACCACCTAATTAACCTCTTGAACCCCCTGAATGTCTCAAAATCAAAATTCTGGGGGGGTCCTTGAAAACGACCCTATTACATTATTGTTGTCGATTAGGGAAAAATAGATGCTCACATTTCAAATTCAGGGAAAGGTCATTGTTTAGCTGCTTCACCCACAATATGTGAGCTTCCATCTCGAAATTCTTAACTAACTAGGAATGCAGCACTGGTCTGCCTCAGGATGGCGCTGGTCCCTTGTAGGTCAGCTGGTCCTGATAGCCCTAGTGGCAATATTTATGAACTATTCTTCCAACCATTCCAAACCATAGTATTTTTAAGATACATTATTTTGGATCACAGAACTTTACAGATGATCCCCTATCAACCCCAATCGCAGCATAGAGAGGCTGAGTGAATGTGGTGTGGACTGTGTGTAGGAGGGTCATTGTGTCAGAGACGCTGTAGAAGGACAGAGTTCCTGCACTGTGATCCACATACACTCCTATTCTGGAGGAGGATGAGGCTGAGATCTTAGTCTGAATGTTGTTGTGATAGAAAGAGAGAGAGGGAGAACACTGCAGACTCCAGGACTGACTGTTGTGTCCAACCCAGCTCTCATTACCCCGTCCTTTCCTGCCCATCCCTTTGTATGCGACTGATATGGACACCTCATATCCTCTGCTGCTCCACTCAACCTCCCAGTAACAGCGTCCACTCACACTCTCCTTACTCAACCCCTGATTCCAGATGTCAAATCTCTCTGGATGATCAGAGTAACACTGGCTTCTCCTACTGTTGGTCACCACTCTGTTCCTCTCAGAGAGACTGAGGTTCTGATTCACTGTGTTGGGATCCAGAGTCAGACGACAGAAGTCTAACAAACAAAACAAGGTTTTATGAAGGAATTTTCAGCAGGACTTTGCTGTAGGACAGTGTTCATATCGCTACACGACGCCTACATAAGCTCAGCTGAAAAACCTACATAACCATTTTTAAAGGATTATTCAAACAGGCGTCTATCATTAAGGCTGTCGACCTTGAGGTCAAGTTGATATGACTCCTATGTGAGGTGACAATTTTTTTCCTGAACTCTGAGAACTCTGCCTGGAGTTAGGAGGCCTGATATAGATGTGATGACAACTGGGCATCAAAGTTCAACCGTTACGGCAAAGGATGAATATTGGAATAAGTATTTATTAATATTTATATAGATCTATGTCAGTTGTCATTAAAGGCTTATGTAGGTGTCATGTAGCCTTATGAACACTGCCCTGCAGTGAAGTGTTACTAAATGTTTTTCATGTTTCTGAAAAAATATATTTGTGTATTAAACTTTGCCCAATATCAAATCAAGGCAATATTCAGCTTTTCAAATAACAGTTTTGCATGTGTGTGTGTGTGTGTATTGTGTATCTGGGTGTGTGTGGTTGTATGTGTGTGTGTGTGTAGGTATTGTGTATCTGTGTGTGTGTATTGTGTATCAGTGTGTGTGTGTGTGTGTGTGTGTGTGTGTTGTGTATCTGTGTGTGTTTGTATGTGTGTGTATTTGTATGTGTGTGTATTGTGTATCTGTGTGTGTTTGTGAGTGTGTGTGTATGTGTGTATGTGTGTGTGTGTATTGTGTATCTGTGTGTGTTTGTATGTGTGTGTGTGTGTGTGTGTGTGTATTGTGTATCTGTGTGTGTGTGTGTGTTTGTGAGTGTGTGTGTGTGTGTGTGAGTGTGTGTATTGTGTATCTGTGTGTGTGTGTGTGTTTGTGAGTGTGTGTGTGTGTGTGTGTGTGTATTGTGTATCTGTGTGTGTGTGTGTGTTTGTGAGTGTGTGTGTGTGTGTGTGTGTTTGTGAGTGTGTGTGTGTGTGTGTGAGTGTGTGTGTATTGTGTACATACACTGTAGAAAATCTTCTCTGGTTTTTGGCTCTGAGGGTGAAATCATCTGAACCGCTGTAGCTGTGGAAACACACAAACCAAATGACGATGCAGGAAAAATGTTGAAAAAAAAAGCATAAAAAATGTAAAATAAAATTTTGTTTTTAAACTGACATTTTGTATAAGTCAGTGGTCCTCTTTCACCCTGTTCCTCAGCGGTCAGGACCCCTACAGGGCCCTCACAGAGCAGGTATTATTTGGGTGGTGGATCATTCTCAGCACTGCAGTAACACTGACATGGTGGTGGTGTGTTAGTGTGTGTTGTGCTGGTACGAGTGGATCAGACACAGCAGTGCTGCAGTGCTGAGAATGATCCACCACCCAAATAGTACCTATTCTGTGAGGGCCCTGACCATTGAAGAACAGACTACAAACTGGTCAGTGGAGCTGATAACATGGACAATGAGTGTAGATACAAGGAGGTGGTTTTGATGCTATGGCTAATTGGTGTTTAGCATAAACCAAGCGTAAAGATAACGCTACTAGAAACTACAATAATGTAGGCGTAGGATGAATCTTTTCTAGAGAAAAACTCAAATATGCTTAAGTGTCCTTTTGTAAAAGCCAAATAACTGTTAAGTCATCTTTCCAGTAAAGAGCTGCACAAATAGACAAAGACTAAATCCTTTTAGACCAGGTCTGTGTGGCTCAGGACATCTTATGGCTTTCTTTACTCAGCCAATAAGCAGGTAAATGTTCTTGCAGCAGGAAGCTTTTCTCTTAATTAACACCACATAGTGACCCACATAACCTTATCTAACGTACCATGTTGATGGATTTTACTGAACTCCTGCTTGCAGAATTCCTCTAGTCTCTCTTTCAGATCAGACACAGATTTCCTCACTCCATCAAACGAGAGATGTTGGTGAACAGTTATGCTGGCTTCCAGTAATGAATCCTCAGATGCAGAAGAGGCACAGAGAGGCTGGGAACTCTACAGAAACATTTACCAGAGAAACATTAAAGTGTAATAAATGATGTCAGACTGAATTATATCAAAAACACATGTTTGATTCCAGACAGGTATATTTTATGTGTCTTATAGTCTCCAAAACTCTTTTTTAAGACTATGAAAAATGTTCCCTTGGCAATTTCTTGACATGTCAACACATCACGTATGCAATTGGAAACGCCCCAAATCCTACACGCCCACCTGCTTTGAATTGTGGACCAGGATAATAACAGAAGACAAGTCACCTTTTACAGTAATGACAGAGAATATTGGGGAAGGTTCAACTGTCACTATACTTATGTTGCTGTATAAGTATCTATGATAATGTCAGTGTTTTCTTAAGTCTTACAGTGTGACGTTTTGAGCCCCCCTGATGACCAGCTGACTAGCAACCTGAGGTACTTGGCCTACACAAGATCTGGTTATGTGGTCTGTGGGTATGTTTGGTTATTGCATGAGGCTTGAGAATAAACGTTTAACCAAAGACCATCATCTTCTGCTGAAAAGAGCTGAAGTGATATTGACTCCATAGATCCTCACTCAGCCTAGATCATCAGACACCATGATTTTGGTGAGGAAAACTGGCCCACTTTTGCCAGAGCACTGGATCCTTTGGCAGTCCACAGGTGTTGGACTGTATTTTTGCTTCAGCTTTAGCCATCATGCAAATGTGTCATATAAATTACTGGTAATTTGCATGGCCAGCATTTGTATAATTACCGAGCCCCACTGATGGCATCTCTCCTTAATAAAGATCATGTGCCTCAACTTAGTTAAGCATTGAAAAGACTTAACTGTCTCATGGCCACAGTTTAACCCCATACGTGGCCATAGGTCTGCTGGAGGGCCCAAAGTGTTATTACACACTTCTGTAACCCAAGAATAGCTCAATCAGTTTGCAATGAGGTCCCTGTAGTTACTGAGTAATAGGCCTATGTAACAAGCCTGGGATGTTAAGGGGTTCAGTATCAATATTTGTATGGTGGTCACCCTATGGCAGTCTTGAACCTCCAACTTGCAGATTTGGGTCCACATTTGAAAATTTGGGGTGCTGACTCAAGAAATAAACACAAAATATATCATCGCTGTCCATATAAAACCATGTATTTCCATTTTTGCGATTTATATATTATTATATATTATTTTTCTACATCATTTCAACACAACAGCTGTGCTTTACGTTGTGTGAAAATTTCATGATGAATGGACCAATGGAAATGCTCTCAAATCACTTGGAATAAAATCTCTTTACATTAACTTACATTGAAAGGCAAGAAAGGTTTTGCCTTCTCCTGTAAAGTTACTGTTCTGTTTTTCTTTGGACAGTGACAACATATAGACTTGGTTTGGAAGTCTATATGTCTAAGTCTAGTGACCAGCAAGAGAGAGACACCAATTTGCAGCATGGCAGACGCAAAACTGCCCACAAGATGCAGGGAGAGCTCACACAGGTCTCGACGGCCAGTGACTGCTTAGGAGGCCGCTGTTTGCCTCCCTCTGGTGGCAAGAAATGGTCTTGCAGTGCCTCCTGCCTCTGGCCATGTTGACTACTCTCTGAAAAACTGAATTCGCTCTTTCTCACACCTTACTAATAGCCTTTATGGTTTAAAATAAGGAGCATGTTAGATCCTTTCTGAGTTCCAGGTCTCTCTGTAGATCAGACAGTGATGGTTACCTGGAGGAAATGGATGTGATCCTCTGTGTGTGAAAGCTGCTCCAGCTCAGTGTCTCTCCTCTTTAGATCAGCAATCTCCTGCTCCAGTTGCTCCAGGAGTTCTTCAGCTCCACTCAGTTCAGCCTCCTCCTGAGCTCTGATCAGCTCTGTGACCTCAGAGCGCTTTTTCTCAATGGAGCGGATCAGCTCAGTAAAGATCCTCTCACTGTCCTCCACTGCTGCCTGTGCAGAGCTCTGTTACAACACACACACAAGATGGAGCTCCATTTACACACCAGCTATCATTCACTCTCTCACTGGGACTCTAGATGACTCACTGTCCACATTGTGGCTGTGTAGGATCTCTAAGTGTCCAACACTGGACTCCTCACTGTCTGACTGGAGGAGAGTCTGACTGAGCTGTGAAACAGCTGCTCCAGCAGATCTCTGCTCACTACTCACCTTAAGATTCTTCACAGCCTGTTTCACCTCCTGCAGCTTCTTCTCTTTCTCCTGGAGTCTCTGCTGAGATTTGCTTTGCACGTCTTTTAGTTGCAGCTGTAAACAGTGCATTGAAATACAAATGTTTACCAACTATAAAGTGAGGTTAAAGTTCACTTAAGGTACTAATGATCATCATGTGATCATGATAAAGCAATAAAAATGATGGGTGATGGGTGTAGTGTGACTGGGCCTGATAAATGGCATGCTTGTCATTGTGCCTTGACCATTTAATGATACCACGTCTTTAGTTCACAATATGCTCCTGACCGCAGATCAGAAAAATAGGCAGAATAATTCAATAATGGGAAAAAATAATTTTCACCTGTTTTGGTATTCTTTCTGCTGAAGCTGCTACTGTATCGTGGCCTCTGTGTTCATCCATTGTACACAAATAGCAGATCAAGCTGTGGTCAGTACGGCAGTAGACCTTGATCACTTCATCATGTTGAGGGCAGATCCTCTCTTGTAGATTTGAATAGGCTTCAACCAGCTTGTGCTTCTTAAAGGCAGGAGACTGATAGTGAGGTTTAAGATGAGTTTCACAGTAAGAGCCTGACACATCAGACAGGACAGTGTAGCTTTGCGTTTCCTCCCAGTGCAGAAATCACACTCCACATCTCCAGGTCCAGCGTAACAGTGAGCAGGAGGAGCAGCTTGGAGTTCTGTCTCCTTCAGTTTCTCCACCACTTCAGCCAGCATGTTGTTTCTGCGTAGAACAGGCCTTGGAGTGAAGGTCTCTCTGCACTGGGGGCAGCTGTAGACCCCCCTCTGATCACCCTGATCCCAGTGCTCATTGATACACACCATACAGTAACTGTGTCCACAGGGAGTCGTTACGGGGTCCTTCAGCAGATCCAGACAGACTGGACAGCTGAACTGGTCCTGAGCTACTGCAATACTGGCCTCTGCCATTTTCCTGCACTCACAGCCTGAAAGAGAGCAGCTCTCTGAGATCAGTTCAGCTCTGAGCTCGCTCAAAGATTAGTAGGGTGACGTTGAAGTTCTGTGTTCGATAAAGTGTCATAAAAGAGGTGCAGAAAAGCAAACAGTTGGTGACTGTTTAACCGAGGATGAAACTATCATGAGGTCCACAGGTTATACTCAGGTTATCATGCAAGATATGCAGCTGTACAGATCCAGTTGAAATCTCTGAAACTGGCCGGACACACCAGAGGTCACTGCCTGATATTAAAACCTTGAACCTTTTGCCAACCATAATCAATGTGTTGTTCATTGAGGCATTACATTGGTTGTAAGGTGGACACTCAGTGAAGAAATGACCTTGGCTGTTGGCCTTCAAATATTAGTTTGAGCTATTATTTTTTGTAGTTGTCACACATTCGGTTCCCTCTAAGGAGGAAACAGACTTCATCTCTGTATGTATGATCTGTGTTTTTGACCTTTGGACTGTTTTTGACTACGAGCTCTGTTTTTACCCTTTTTGACTACGGCCGCTTTGTGTGTATTAAACCTCCTTCGTTCAACATCTGCACACGTCTGGTTTTCTGTCCGATCAATACAGCAGTCATAACACAAGCTATCTTCAGTGTTCATAATGCTACATGACGCTTACGTAAGCTCATCATGACAGCTGACAAACTATTTTAAAGGCTTATTCCAACAGGAGTTGTCTGTCATTAAGGCTGCCTTCGTCATCTCTGATGTCAAGTTGGTCTGACACCTATGTCAGGTGATTTTCGTCTGAACTCTGAGAACCTGGGCTGGAGTTCACTGAAGTTCTTCATGTGATCATTATAGAGCTGTAGAGAAGATGGATGATGGGTGTAGTGTGACAGCTTTATAGCTGAGCCTGGTAAACAGCATGTTTGTCTTTATGCCTTACCACTTAAATTATATCATGTCTTTGCTTTTGACCGCAGATTAGCAAAACAGCCTCCTCCTGAGCTCTGATCAGCTCTGTTACCTCAGAGCGCGTTTTTCTCAATGGAGCGGATCAGCTCAGTAAAGATCCTCTCACTGTCCTCCACTGCTGCCTGTGCAGAGCTCTGTTACAACACACACACAAGATGGAGCTCCATTTACACACCAGCTATCATTCACTCTCTCACTGGGACTCTAGATGACTCACTGTCCACATTGTGGCTGTGTAGGATCTCTAAGTGTCCAACACTGGACTCCTCACTGTCTGACTGGAGGAGAGTCGGACTGAGCTGTGAAACAGCTGTGATGTTCTTTAGTAAGAAAATGGTTCTCTATAGAACCATAAGCACTCAAAAACCCTTTGCATGATTAAAGGGTTCTTTGCATCATGAAAGGGTTCTTCAGACTGACAGGCATAAATGTGCTATAGAAGGTTCTGTACAGATCTAAAAAGTGTTCGACATTGCACCCAAAATGGTTCCACTATTGTTACAAGCATGACACAGTAACAACAGAAGAACCCTTTTTGGTGCTATATAGAACCATTTTCAGAAAGAACCATCCACAGCACAATTCATCTAAAGAGCCATTTCATGATGCAAGGAACCCTTTAGTCATGCAAAGGGGTTTTGAGTGCTTATGGTTCTATAAAAAAACATTTTCCTTACTAAAGAACCCTTGAGGAATCTGAAAATGGGTTATTTTATATGTTCTTCACAGAAAATGAGCAAAAGACAAGAATCTGAGGTTGAAATAATGATAAATCACGTAATTTTTTCTTTTGGTAAACACTGAAAATGGGTTCCACAAACCTGAACACCACACAAGGGTTAAAAATATGAATTCTGACTCTGAATTCCTCTAGAATTTTCACATTAAACCTCTCTGAATGACATTGTTTACATCTTAACAATCGAATTATACAGTTTATATTTAGAGTAGTTGGTTGAATTCACCTTTAAGAGCAACATTTCCCCCATTTTAACACTTAGAATCATTATTGTAGTGGTTAAAGTTTATATATTATAAATAAATTTGTGATTCTGATGGTAAAATTATGGAGGAAAATAAATCAGATCTCCGAAACTGCAGCGTTTCTCTGAAGACTGTCTGAATGTTGGTATGTTTAGTGGGTGATCGAAAGAGCACATTCAGTATTGTGTAATTCTTGTTTTTTAACTCCATAGATCTACAGATTGTCTGCATTTCACAATCGCCATTTTCCCAAACAATGATAACAATACAGTAAACAATAAACCCGTACCGCAGTACATTTGTCTATGTATATGTGGCCACAGAAAACACTTCATTAAAACACCACAGAACCAAAAAAACAACACATTTAATCTATATCTATTTATGTTGAGGGTGTGTGCACGACAGTTAAGGAAGCCACAACGGTCCTCTTAAAATATGTGACCTCTGTAAATTAAATGGTTGAAAATATGTATTAAAATAATTAGGTTTGGGCAGATTGATGACAGTATCATCCATCGCCAGTGTTTCCCTCTATTGTGATTGTCAGTCAAGTTGGATGGTATAAATGTCCAGAAACACGCTGCCCATGTTTAGAATGAACTGTGTTGACCTGACCTGGTTGCATAAAGACAGCATGTTTTCCAAACAGGCTGTGTACAGCTATGTTACGATATGAGGTCATAGCCTATGGCTAACAGCAGTGCAGTCATCATCCTTCATATTCCAACACGCTGTAGTGTAAAACAAAAAAAAATAAAAGTTAAAAATGATGGCCTTTGATAACTTAATGCACAGGAATAGGCCTTTCTCTCCCTCTCACCTCATCTGTGTGTAGTAACATTATTTTATTAAACTTTACCAACAATTTACTTACAAACAACAAATAATGAGAAATCGGTTATTTTTTTGTTTTAACCTCTTATTCTCCAGGGCATATTTTGGTTTGTCCATCTGAATTTACGTAATCAAATCATAAGGCAAATTATTCAGTAACTGCATGAAATAAATGTAAATTTTTATTTATTTATTTATTTTTTATTTGTAAAAGCTCCCCTCAAATTAACAGAACATGTGTTTTATGATCACACATATTGCTATATGCTTACAATTTACTGCTGAAAGCCAAAAATCTTAGACGCTCTTTGTGTTATTTTATAAAAATAATTTTTACAGAGCAGATCACTGAAGAGTCGCCATCTGTTTATAGTTTACAGCCCAGATTTGTGGAAAAATGGGTCGACTTTCAGTAGAAAAAAAAAATTGAGTTCAGCTTCTTTTATTATAACGGTTTAAAATTACATCGCCCATCTATTTGACTGGAAAGAAGACAGTTACAGCTCTCATATGACCCCCACCTTCTGAATGTAGCTTATGAAAAATGAAAGTTATGAAGAACATGATGAAGTGCGTTTTGGAACCACTGGAAGAGGCTACCTGGTAAAATCTACTTTTCTGATTGGCCTTTGACAGAACTGACACCTCTTCATTTCCCTCTAAGTTACAGGTTGAGGAAGTGAGGGATAGAAAATTGTGTTATGATCAACAGTAAATGAACTTTTCACTGATATTAACTTGTAAACAACAATATATGGCAAATACTTGAGTCACTGTTTCCAAATACTTAAGAGAAATATAAAAACAGACAATATAAAGAGCTGGAAATGTCACTTCTAGCTCTCTCCCTCATTCACACTCTCACACTTTCACTAAGAAGTGAGGTTAAACCAGAGAACCTGTAGAGAGGAGAAATACCACTATGGAATGTTTATCGGGTTTCTCAAACGCTATAAGGCGCTCCGAAGCAGGTCCAAAATAAATGGGCTAAGATGGAAAATCATACTTTATAGACGCTTAAAGAGTCGCTGTTATATTTTTGAGCACTTTTGAACTCCAGTTATAGTTTGATATAACAGTGGAAATAGGAAGAGACCAGGCTCCTCATAAACCGGCTCTGGGTCAAACTAGTTGTCTCATCAGCTAGCTAGCTAATGTTATTGTTAGCCTTTTAACTGCCTCACGTAAACCCAGTGTTAGCTAGCTAACGAGCAACTGAGTAAAAATCCAAGAGCCAGCTATACTGACCATAATTTGCCACATTGTAAAGTCCATATTGTAAGTGGGTAGATTCACTCTTGTCACTACTTGCCGTTTCATTCTGCACATTATAGATTTTGAAAAAGGTCTAAATTTATTTTAGTGGACTTTAGTGGACCAAAATCCTGTCTTCAGCTTCAGTGGTTTCTAACTGTCATTATTTTTCAGGGAGTAAAACCAGAGACCCAGGTCTGATATGATTGGCTTACAAATTGCATGGTCTGATATGATTGGCTTACAATTTACAAGGTCTAATTTGATCGTTACGTTAGTCAATCTCTGGTAGTACAGCAAAGGCAGCACTGTATTAGAGCAGTAGCAGCGCCTCCCCCCAGGTCATGCCCTGCAAATGCAGTAAATTGTGAATAAGAATAAATTAAACTATATGATTTGAACTAGTAATGTACATTTATTTGGGAAGTTGGGCTTCTGGCCTAGCAATGCCCATGTTCTTATCTGGGTCAGAACGTTCGTCCATGTCCTGAATCAGTCATGACATATTGGCTGGTTTAGGAACTTTTTGCAGCAACGTGAGGTAGGTCTTATTTTCTTATTCCATACGTGAAAGCTCATCAACTTTCGGCAATATTCTCCATTTTTAATGGTAAAAAGGCCACTTGCACGAATTGTGTAAATTCAAGTTTTTTTCGGGGGTGGTGGGGGTGTCGTTTGGTGTTGAAGAGAACAGCTGTTTGTGGTCTTTTTCAGCCAAACCATATTCGTTATTTTAATTCTATGGACCAATTAGAAGCATTCGAGTGGTGTTGAAAACTGGGAAATAACAGTTTTCCTACTTGCAAACTGCACTGGAAAGGCTGACAAAATCATATTTACAACTGGTAAACTCAGGAATCTTGACGAGATGTGATGTATAACACGACCTTTAACCTTTTACATGAGTGAAAAATGCTAAACTTGTATTGAATGTAAAAAACAAGATACCTGATGCGCTTCTATTAGATCTATGTGCTTTTTAACACAGCAGAGAAAAGGCAGGACTGTATTCATTAATATTTTCATGCCACCTGAAAGTGTGAAACGAATTCATTGATATTTAAGGTGGAACAGAAAATTTGAATAAGAGGAGAACTACAGCCTCCTGACTCCTTCAGAATTGTTAGCTAACGAGCTGTTGGATGTTAAAAAAACAAAAAAAGACTTTTTGGTTTGGTCAGTAACGGCAGGCTTTTCAGTGCATTTGGTCACATCAGCCATAGTTTATGACTAACTAAGCAGAACATAAAAGCTGCAGTATCTTAAAATACAAGTTTGTAACAGCAGAAGAACCCTTTTTATAAAAGTTCTATATAGAACCATATACAGCACATTATCCATCAACCTGAAGAACCATTTCACCACCGTAAACAAGTGATTGATATCTTGGTTCTAAGTCTGGGTTTGTTCAAATCAACCTACAGCACTCTTAATTACTTTAATGAGGGCTTAATTAGCCAAACCAGGTAGTAGATTAAAATGAAAAACATCAATATTTCAAGGAGAAGTTTGGAAATTGTTAAACAAATCGGTTACAGACATAAAATCACTACTTTTTTGGAGCAAACAAACACTAACTGTTAAGAATCTTTGTAATTCTAAGTTTCTCTGCTGGTTTAGTATTAGATTTCTTACAACTTCATTTGTAGGACATTTGTCTTCACATCTAATTCCCCTTCCTGGTCCAATTCCAGTGAAATCTAACCCACAGACACACCCTCTTTGGGAGGGTCTTGGTCAGATGTGTCAGTGAGTGCATAAATGTGTCAGAGCTGGAAAGGCTGTGTCACTTCTGGTGAGGTTGCTCTGCTCTTTCTGCAAACAGCTGCTGAAGAGTGAACAGTCTGCGCTGAGTATCAGTCCTGCATCAGGTGAGTGATGATGATGATCTGACAGTATTTCAGTTTTTTATTAATATATTAATATTTTGATCCACAATACCAATATGGTTCAATACATGATGACCGAGACTCTCAAAAGCAGTTTATGAACTGGTTTATTATCAGGTATTGCACTAAAAATATGACCAGATGTACAATATAACATGCGTTTTCACTGCATTATCTTTAATCACAGGGTCACCATGAGCAAGTACAAAATCCAGGTCTTCACTGGTGACGTTCTTGGCGCTGGAACCTCTAACAAGATCTACATCAAGTTAATTGGAACACTCTCTAGCAGTGAACCCCAACAGCTTAAAACGCTCACAGGCTTTTGGGCCGGATCAGTAAGTTCATTCAGTTCTCTGATTGCACAACTAGAAATGTTACAAAAGTTTTGAAAATATTCTGGTTTAATTGAAAAAATACAAAACCATAAGTTATAAAATTGGTGTCTTTGGTAAATAAACAAACAAAATAAAAATTTAATTTAGGGACTCAAGTAGTTGCAGGTAAAATTTAAAAATTGATTAATTTAATGTTTTATTATCTGTTTTTTCTTCCTATTGTGGCTGTTATAATAAAGATTTTCCTGAACACGATAAACAAAATTTTCATTCATAAAAATAAATAAAATAAATGGCAAAGAAATTCTTAATAAAAAAAATTATGATGTCTGATCAGGTCTGATCCAAATCAATCGGTTTTTCATTAGAAGTACCCATATAAGAAAAAAAGGGGATCTGAAAAGGGGAATTCCACCGTTTTCAAATTGGGTCATTATAAAATAAAAAACAAAGTCATTCAGAGTAGTCTGATGTGAAATGATTCATTGAGGAGAAAATTACAGACTTGAATATTAGCCAGAGGTCATATTAAAGAAACTTCTTAAGTCTGAAATCGTATCTTATATGTTTAGCTACCATGACAACTTCAGTTAGGACTGAATTTAGGACAGAAGCTGTTACAGAACAACACTTCTTTCATAATCTTATCATTAACTCCAGATTAGAAAACAATATTACACAAACATCCTAACTAGACAAAATCTCCTAAATACTGTCTGAACTTTAAGATAAACCCCAACAGTGTCTTAGCATAATGACGCTACGTTCATCTACACTGAAAACTTTGACTTGAGAGGGTTTTTTTCTAACAGCGTTTAAAAGCCCCATACACTGCAGACACGATCACCACCATCCCCTCTTATTACCTTCATGTGTTAATGTTGATGAAAACTCATCAGATACAATATTACGGTGATGGTGGTGAATAATGAAGAGACAGAGCTGAACGAGTGTCTGTTTATTTGGAGGAATAACGTTAGTGCGGTCGGGTAAAGCGTTTGAGAAACTGAAACTGAAACTGGCAATAAAAGCATAATAGGTCCCCTTTAAAAAAATAGGTGAAATCCTGTTATTCATGGTAAATCACTCTGAATGACTTTGTTTACAATTCGACCATTTAATTATGCAGAAATTTAGAAAATTTAGTGGAATGCTCCTTTAAATAGCAAGAGCACTAAGAAAACATAAGGTAAATAAATTGGGGTGACCCAGCCAACACTGCGTGGAAGAACAAGAGCCATTTTATGGAATGTTTTATGGCATGTTTGGGGTCTTGTAATGCTTAAAGGTCCATGTGAAATCAAGACGAAGCCTGGCAGGCAGTCAGAGACAGTCAGAATGGCCTGATAGCTAGTAGATGAAGAACGTGTTCATGGGGAATGCAGTGGATATGTATATATTATTGAGCCCAGGACCCCAATGAGAGCCGTGAGAGGCGGCATGAGGACAGTGGCAGCGCCTCAAGTGTGTGCTGCCTCCCTGAGTGCGGACTTGGACACTGTCCTCACACCGTCTCTCGTGGCTCTCGTCTGGGGTTCACAATTATCCAAATTATTAATGTGCTTGACTAAAGCGTGTAAACCTTTATATCTCAACAGGTGCAAAATTTCACAGTCGAATGCAAAGCGAATATAGGCAAACTCTTACTGGTTGAACTGGAAGCTAAGTCACCATCCTTTATGGCATTTGTGGATGACGACTGGTTCTGCTCCAAAATCATTGTAACGACACCTGAAGGAGCCTGTATGCTTTTCCCATGTCATAGCTGGATGAACTGTGATAAGAAGCTGATTCTCAGGGATTCTGTAGGTGCGTAAAAATGGTGAATTATAGTGCAGTTTAGCAATTAACTGACTCGATTCAAAGCGCCAGTTTAGGAGGGAACAGTGTGTTCCTGCTGTGAGATAAGTTTAAAAATACAATATTGTTATCAGGCATATATTCATCCATATATTTCCTCATTATTGGACATCAAAAACATGCATAATAACAAGGCAGGGACATATTTTTCATACAATTATTAAATACATTTTACATTTCCCACGTAGCCGTGCTAAAAACCCAGGACACAGCTCCTGAACTGCTGGCACACAGACATGACAATCTGAAGAGACGATGCCAAGACTTTAAGTAAGTGAACATCATACTGACACACTCATGTTCTTACTTACCTACAGTAAAATGCACAGACTGTCATTACAGCTCAGACTTTTTTGCATTGTCAAAAGTTCAAGATAAACATCTAAACATGCATTTCATAACCTGGGACCGTAGTACAGAAACTTCTTAAGACTGTTTCTTAATTTCTTAAGACTGTTTAGACACTGTGACTTCAGTTAGGACTGACTTTAGGATAGAAGCTATTGCAGAACAGCCATTCTTAAGTATCCAAATAACTCCAGATGAGAAAACAGTATTATAGAAACATTCTAACTAGACTAAATCTCCTAAATACTGTCCTAACTTTAAGATAAACCCCAGAGGTGTCTTAACTTCTGTTTAACCATCTGTTTCTATGGTTACTGAGTGTCAGGCAGCACAGTTCACTGCAACTAGCATAACGATGATACATTTATCTACACTGAAAACAGTGATTTGACTTGTGAGGGTTTTAAAACCCCAGACGCTGCAGACTCGATCTCCACCGTTCCTCTTATTACCTTTGTGTGTTAATGATAACAGCTCGTCAGATACAATATTACAGTGATGGTGGTGAATAATGAGGAGACAGAGCTGAACATGTGTCTGTTTATCAGGAGGAGTAACGTTAGCTAAAGCGTTCGGGGAAACTGAAACTGCAGCACGAAGCGCTAAGACAATATTCTTAACTTTAAGCTTATCGTGCTTGAGGTTTTTTTTTTTGGCCTTTTTTACTTTCGCAACGGTAGCTAACATTAGCTATCTCGCTAACTAACTTCTTTATTTTGATTATGTGTTTACATTTCAGCTGTGCGCATATGGTCGGTTGCCACATAACAGACATGACAGTTGATTGTTGACTTCCATTGAGTAAGTTAAGATTTCCTAACTGGAGATAAGATGCTGTAAGACAACATTCTTGAATTAAGATCAGATTTGCTTCTGTTGCGCGCCAGTCCACTACTGTTCCTGCTCCACAGGCTACTCCAGTGTTGGGCTCTGTTCCGGCTCCACGCAGGGCTCCAATGTGGCTCCTGTGCTGGCTCCCCATCTTGATCTGGTGCTGGCTTCCCAAGCTGCTACTGTTCACCAGTGCTAGTTCTCCATGCAGCTCCTGTGCCAGGTCCTTGCCCTGATCTGGTGGCGACTTCCCAAGCCGCTGCTCTTCCAGTGCTCATTCTCTATGTGGCTCCTGTGTTGGCCTCCTGTCCTGTTCCTGTGCCGCCTTCCAGAACTTCTCCAGTGCCAGCTTTTAGGACTGCTGCCCCTGTGTCGAATCCCAGTGCTGGCTTTTTCGGAATACTCCTTCTGTGCTGGTTACCAGAGTTGCTCCTTTTGTTCCAGGCCAGTGTATGACTCTTCAGCTGGCTTCCAAGTGCCCCACTCAGCTGGACCACATTCCTGGTTCTGACCCCGTTCCCTCTGTTGACCTGGTTGATGGATTGCCCTTCCCTCTGGACCTCCAGCCAGTTGTGGCTGTGCCTCTTGATGGTCCGGGCCTGCTTTCTGTCTTGCACTTCCAGAGATCTCTCCCCCTCTGGGTTTCTAACCTGAGTACCAAGCCGTGTTTTCTTTCAGTTGTTTCTGTGTTTTGACCCCTGCTTTGCCTGTCTGGTTTCTGACTATGGATCTGTCTATGTTGCCTGCTTGTGTTTTGACCATTGCCTGGATGGATAATGAGTATTGGAAAGCCCTACCTTGCATTTGCAACCAACATGCAAGCCTCCAACACTTTAATGGCGAAGTGGACAAAGTCCCACCAAACTATTAAAACACATAACCATACATGTAACATGCTGCATTTTATTTCCAGAAAGTACTGATACACTGTCTTGCATTTTAGGTCTATGATACTTGTTCCTGAAGTTAGTTAAAACATGTAACAACACAATGCATTTTCAAAGGTCTGACTCGTTTATGTATTATGTATTTATGTCCTACAGGTGGAGTATACTTTCTCCAGGATTACCTCATGTTGTCCTCGCTGAAAGTCCAAGTGAGTTGCCACCTGAGGTCAGATTCTCTTTCACCAGAGAAAAAGAATTCCTGTTCACCAGGGGTGCAGCGTAAGTTCTCTGTGTTTGAATAATCAGCTGTCAGGTTTGCATATTGATGGTTCTCCTTTCATGCATCAATTTACATTTTTCACAGTTTCATGAAGCTGAAACTGGAATTCCCTTCAGACGACACATGGAACAGCATTGAAGAGCTCAATGGGATTCTCTCCTACAAGACAAAGACTTTTGGTAATTTACTTGCACCAGCGAATCCACGTCAAAGCAGCACTATGTAAGATTTTTTCTTATTAAAACTGAAAGAAGTATTATTAGTGCATCAGGAGGATTAATACAGACTAAAATGGTGAGTGTGCACTGTTGCAAGTTGCCCTGTAAAGCATGACATAATCATTTCAAAGTCAGAGGCGTTGAGTCGGGACACCATGTCATACATCTTTACCTGTTACATGCACATCACATGCCCAGGTGCAAAAAGGCTCAATGTTTAGGTCTCAAATACAAAATCAACATTTTACTGATAAAGTTATGATGACAATACTAAAGTTTGATAATTAACTCATATCCACAGAAGACGCGTCCTTTACCAAGTTTTAACTGAGTTTTCTTTGAATTCTCTTTGTATGCATCAGATTTATACACTTGGGGAAGGGGTTCGAAGCTCAACCCACATTAAAAAATGTTCTTCTGCGTGATGCATGCAATTACAGATTTCCACCAGAGAGGTCGCCAAATTCCCAAAACTTAATATGCCTCTTTCAGACATGCACAGTAACCCAGAACCTTTCTAGAAATTACCCGGAGGAGCTGTATGTGTGAAGGCAAATGTCCGAATTAGTTTATTGGACATGACCCGGACTTCTTCCTGTCAGCCCCCTACTACAAAGTCCCGGGTAATGTCCGAGTGAACCCATGTGTGAATAGAGCAGGTAATTTTCTGAAGAATTCAGAGTGGGCTTGTAGGATCTTTGTGCACAGAGTGTAGCTGCTTCATGGTCTTTTCTGCTTGCCTGTATATTTCTTTCCACACTTTCGTTGATATTGCGGAAATGTCCAAATACATGTAGTATTAATATTGATGCAAAAATAATCACGGATGAGTCGGTAGCCTTGTCCGCCATATTTGATGTGCTGTAAACAAAACTCTGAGATTTCCACTGTGTACATGTGCTGCCCTTCACCTAAACCACCCAGAACATGTCCTGTAGTGAGAACGTGTCTGACACTGAAAATCTCCGGCCGTACCCTACATGTGTGTAGCAATTCCAGCTAATGTCCAGACCTCATTTTCCAGACATTTTCCGAGGTTCATATGTGAAAACTGCCATAGTTATATCAAATCTCTTTTCTTTGTCATTTTCTTTGCAGAATATGTGCAGAAGAACTGGAGGAAGGATGAATTCTTTGGATACCAGTTTCTAAATGGTCTGAATCCCATGATCATCAAGTGCTGCTCAAAGCTGCCTGAGAAATTCCCAGTCACAAATGAAATGGTCAGAGGTTTTTTACCAGAGTCGAGCACGTTGGAATCGGAAATGGCGGTAAAAAAAAAAAAGACACCTTTTGACTTCTTCATGCAGTTAAATATAATTCTCTTACTATTGCAAATGGTCTACTTCAAAACATAGAAGCAGTCATATTTCTTTCTTAATTTATCTTCTGGAAAAACATATTGGTCCAAGTCATGTATTCTGCCAAGTCTGACAATTGTGCAAATACAAAAAAAGTTGTTGTGTAATTGATAAAAGTTTAAAAATGGATGTTTTCTTACTAATCTTTGAGTTATTATCTAGTTACCTCAAAATTTGTCTGTGGAGTCTGAGTATACATTCTAAAACCATCACGACTTTTAAGCACAGTTTAGCTACAAAGTTGAACAAATTGGTGTGACCTGACTTATTCTGACTTAAAGTGCTACAAACAGTAATTGCCTGACTATAACCGAATTTGAAACATTTTCAAAATAACATGAGGGTGTATTCTGAGTTTATTTTCAATTATATTACTTAATAATCACAATAACTGAAAGATGGAAATTCCTAATTTCCTAATTTGGTGCTTGGTTCCTTATTGCTCCATACCAATAAATTGTCTCAAAAATGCAGCACTGCCATGGGCCACTTGTGGCTCTCCATGAAACAAATCTCCCTTCCCATAAGAAGGTGTTCAGCTCCCTGTCCTTACTAAATCGAAGAACAACTTGAAACAATATCAAGTTTGTATCCTCAGCTTTGTAAGACACTGAAGTTCAAATGAATCAATTATTAATAACATTAGATGTGAATGAAGACCGAGTGCTTGGACCCCTATGATTGCTGCTTGCTGCTATATTTTTTTGTGCTCAACTGATCAGTTGATTTTTTGTGCTCAATCAGAGGGGAAATATCTTCCTCTGTGACTATGAAAGGCTGAGAGACCTTGAGGGAAATGAGATCAACAAGAAAAAGCAGTATCTGGCAGCTCCACTCTGCCTGCTTTTCAGCACTCAGGGCAAACTGATACCAATTGCCATCCAGGTAAGATGTCATTAGTTCAACTTGTTGTGGGGCCAGGGACCAGGTGTTTTTGGGAGGTGGGGTTGTCGGTGGTGGGGTGGGGGCAGGGCAAGGTTAGCCCACCTTCTCTAGTTTTGGAATAGATTAGAATAGGTTACACTGCTGTCAGCTATACATAAAAGACTTTCTGTAATTTCTACCACAAAGTTCTGTGTTAAAGCCAGAGTTTTATTCCACATCCCATGTTGAATTCTGGGTAAACATTTACAGCACAGGCAGATTATACTGTATAAAACTTCTAATTGTATGGCTACTGTAAAATAATTGTAACAAATACAACGCTGCATCAAAACATACAGTATTATCAGCTTTACCATAAAACTAGCTGCCAAAAGTTCTTTTCTGAAGCAGGAAAAGGACATTTGTCTTCCAGTTTCCACTATTAAATGCCAGGGGTGTAAAATGTACTGAAAATCCCTACTGAAGTACAAGTACTGTAACTGCAGTGAGTAAATGTACAGGAAGATGGAACACCTGCTAGGCATTGCTGCCAGTCGCACCTCCTCCGGTGCCCACGGGTCAGCTGCAGGGTCATCAGCCAGAAACCACCCTTGATTAACGTTTCACTCCTTTAATCCTGGAGCGTCTCCCTGTCACCCCCGACAGCTGATAGGTGTTACCCTCCGTGGCTGTTGTCGGGGTTAGTTGTTCTTTCCCCATCACTTGTCTCTCCTCCTCAGCCAGAGCTAAAAGCTCCCCCCCCTCAGCCACCTCCACTAGCTCTTTGGTTGCCTTCTTTAGGTTCCCTCTAGTCACTCCTGCGTCCCTCAAAAGGCATATGGTTGACAGCCCCACATAGCCTCGGCATCCAACCTCCACTGGATAGATGGTAGTCTTCCAGCCAGCCTCCCGGCACTCAGCAGCCAGTTCTGAGTACTTGGCCTTCCTGCGTTCCATCCCCTCCTCCGCTGGTATTGTGAGCTCAATGAGGAGCACAGACTTTGCCTTGGTGGACCATACCACTATGTCAGGGCGGAGAGATGTAGCAGTGATCTTGACCGGGAAACGGAGCTGCCTGACGAGGTCGACTGTCATGTTCCACTCCTGATCGGGGAAAATGGCCTAGGTGTTTCTCTTGGCCTGATGTGTTTCCTCCCCCCACCTTCCGTGATAATTTACTCAAATACAAAAAAGTACCGTTACAGAGAACACTGTACTGAGTACAGTAATGAGAGTAAATGTAGTTCCTAATTCACACCTCTGTTTAATGCTAGCTGAACCGTGAACGCTTGTAAATGCAATACATTTATACTATCGTGATGTTAATGTTATCTAGCTTTGTAAAAGCATGCTAGTTTCTATTTCTAATTTCAGCTAACCATGGGATTCTGTCTCTATGGGATTTGCAGCGTAATGTTAGCGCCAAGCTAACGGTGGTTTACATTCATTTTTCAACTCTAAGTGTAACTCTAGACAGCTCCAGCTTGTATACTGACTTTTGGAACTTTTAAGACATGAATGTAACATGATTGTATTTTGTATATTGCAGTTTTTCAGTGAATCCTTCAGTAATACTTCAACTGGAAGCATAACAATGAATATTAGAGGATCCTGTTAGCCTGTTAGCTTATGAAGCAACAGCTGTTTATATTTCTGAAAAACTGAAATGAATCATTTGATTATTTTATTAGGCTTTTGACTCTTAAAAACATATTTAAGATGCACTTTAACTACAATTTGAAAATAGTTGTTGTATTTTTTCATCTCCTAATGTGTCTGTGCATATCTATATAATATTTAGAAAATAATATATTTTTAATTCACTTTACAGTATACTGATGTGAATATGTAATTTTGTAAGTTTTGTATTGCATTTAAAAATACAGTACTGTGCCAGTGGCTGGCTTCCTCCAGAACTAAAGTTTTTCTCTTGATTAATGTAGCCTATTTGTAAGGTGTGGTGGGGTTTTTTTTTCAGTTGAACCAGGAGCCTGGAGCAGGGAGTCCCATCTTTCTGCCCTCCGACTCTGAGACTGATTGGTTGTTGGCGAAGATCTTTGTGAGAAATGCGGAGTTTAGTGAACATGAGCTGAACTTCCATCTGCTGCGCACTCACCTGCTGGGCGAGGTCTTCACTGTGGCCATGATACGCAACTTGCCTTCATGTCATCCCCTGTATAAGGTGACCTTTTTTCTCCAGCACTTACACAGCCTAACACTGCGTCCTTGTTTTTAACCAGTATCTCACTGTCAGCTCAGCTGGGATACAACTATAGCATGGATTTATCAAACTGGTACACTCAGCAAAAACAGCAGTACATTAGAAATGTGCACATCATGCATGGACAGTGGGTTAAGTTAGCTGTCCTGTTAGCATTGCTAACACAAGGCCTAGTTACCACCAACTGTGAGTTTCCTCTCGTTACCCCTTGGTCACCTGACTTGCGTACAGTCAAATCTCGTCTTGTATCTGTACGATCAAACTGAATCTTTAGCCCTCAGATTGGACTCTGAAACGATCGGAGACCGTCCGATATTATCAAACATGTTTGATATTTATGACTCAAAACCTTCACGAGTCCTGCAGTGTGAGAAGGTCAGAGATTTACCCAAGGAGCGATTCAAACAACAGCCAATCAGAGAGCTAGAAGAGCGGAAAAACAGGCGAAGAGATGTGCATGAACACCGCCTGAACAGCAGACCGTCAAAACACTCTCAGCTCAGCTGCCAGTTTGTAGTGAAACATTTTTCCAGCTCTCACTGTGATATCAGCGTTTCTCAAGCCCATAATAATCCCCAGTTTGCGCTTTCGATCTGCATAAAAGTACAAACAGGTCCAGTCCAGTACATTTAGCTTTGTTTGTATCTTGTGATCTGAGGAGTTCTGGGAGTTTGAGTTCTTATTCGTAGCCCAAACTCGTTGTGTGTGTTATTCTCTCTCTTTGCCCTGTCGTCTAGTGTGAGCACCATCATGACAAAAAGACAGCAAGTTCTGGGACAAACGAACGTTAAGTTTGTGACGCTCTCCGTTTTAGAAATCTGTCAAGCTTTTAAAAGTCGTGTAGTGAACGTCCAGCCCTACAGTAAAAGGCTTTTTCACTCTTCATCTTCCAGCTCCTGCTGCCCCACACTCGCTACACGCTCCAGATCAACATCATGGCCAGGAATCGGCTGATCTCGGTGGACGGGTATTTCGCTAAGGTGCACATCTTTGCTCTGACGATATTCTACACTACAGTGTAGACATCTAGTAATGTTTATAGCACTTGATAGCAGCAAGTTTTCTTTTTTAATGATGCTTTTCCTCACCATATAGTGCACTGCCATTGGGAAGTCTATGACCATCCTCCTGAAAAGAGCAGCCTCTTCTCTGACGTACAGCTCCCTCTGTCTGCCGGATGATATCAAGGAGAGGGGATTGGAGACGATTCCCAATTACTACTACAGAGATGATGGTCTGGACCTGTGGAACATCATTTACAAGTATGGGCAAGAAAATTCTTTGGGGGCAGATTTACTAACGTTCTGCACCTTTTACAGTTTGCCGCTAAAAAGTGGCTGTCGTGATTTACTAAATAGGCGCAATGGCCCTTTATTGTGCATAAAACGGTCAAACTGGTCAAAAATCTGGAGAAAATAAGTAATTTCAAGCTAATGAGTCACAGTTTTAATCTGTAATCTCCAGAGCAACTTACAGGGTGCTTTGTTGTCGTTCGGAGAATGTATGCTAGCTGGTCCAAACTACTCTTAAGCTACAAGGGCCTAGAAAGAAAGAGACAAAATACAAAATACAGTAGTAAGATATAACGTAAGTTTCCAATTAATGCCTTCACAAAGAGACTTTTGGAAGTTGAGGGATCAACAAAATATGTTTTTTTTAAACATCTTTTTTCGTACAAAAAGCATGCAAGTCAAACACACGGTTATATTGCACTATTCATATGTTAGTTATGAAGTTGCATCTGTGTTCATTTGCAAGAAACCTGCTAAAATGGCTGCCCCCACCAGCGCAAAGGGTCAGTAGACTGTCTGTAATTTGCGCCTCTCTTAGTAAATCTGCCCCTTTGTGAGCGATATGATCATAAGAAGGATGAAGTGTTTATCATTATCGCTTTAGCAATAACTTTCTTTCTTCTCTAGGTTTGTGTTTGGATTTGTGTCGCATTACTACAGCGATCAAGACGTCCAGGAAGACAAGGAGCTACAGGCTTGGCTTACCGAGATAAGAGAAAACGCCTTACTGGACAACAGTGAAGCTGGTATGTTTTTGTTGTTGTTGTTGTTTTTCTTTGTGTATTTGTTTCCAAATCCTGCTTTAAAACCTTTCCACTCACCTCCCTTTAAGGATTTCCAGAGGATTTCTCCACCGTCAAAGAGCTGGCTAAGTTTGTGACCATGGTGATCTTCACAGTGTCTGTCCAACATGCTGCGGTCAACAACGGCCAGGTTTTGAAATATTTTGCCTGAATTTAGATCTAATATACTAATGTAAACAATACTGCCTGACCCTTATACCACCTCTGCCCTCTCAGTTTGACTTCGGGGGATGGATGCCTAACTTTCCAAGCTCTCTCCAATGTCCACCACCTAGCCATAAAGGAAGCACCACAAAGGACTTCCTTCTTGCGGCCTTACCTGATGTCAGAACCACGGTTCACACAATGGCTGTTGTCTACTTGCTGAGCCAGGGCTCCTCTGATCGGGTGAGTCTATACACTCCACTACAATGCACAAATAGCACCAAAGGACATGATGATGAATGTAAAATAAAGGAACGGAAAAGGTGAGAAAACAGATCAGATCAGAACATGATAAGATCTTTATCCTGAGTGCTTTTCATCACTGACCTATGACAGAATTCGCAGATAATCCAATGACCTTAATCTGTTCATCAGTGCTAAATAAGCCATAAACATTGTTCTGTTGTACTTTCTCAGTATCCGCTTGGACATTACCCCGAAGAGCTGTTCAGTGAGGAGACGGCACTGAAACTGATAACCCAGTTTAAAAAAGATCTGCAAGATCTTGAGAAGAAAATTGATACCAGGAACAAGAAGCTTGATCTGCCGTACACATACCTGAACCCACGAAATGTGGACAACAGTGTTGCCATTTAGAGTGAGGGTCTCAAAAGAGTCTTTGACTTGATCATGTGTTTTTCTTCTGTTAGCACTAACCACATCACTAACCACATCCCTGACCACTCCTTAACGTACAGAACCCTCAACAAATATCAGCACCCATCAGAGCATGAACAAAATGGGCTGTAAAAATGACTTTATTTACTATTTATTATTACTATTTCTATTCCTACTATCCTTTTTTGTGCCACAGTTGTTGGCACTGCTTCATTTAATCCTTTGTGCCGCCTCCCTTTGCCAAGATAACAGGTCTGAGTCTTCTCCTATTATGCTTAATGAGACTGGAGAACACATGTTGAAGGATCTGAGACCAGTCCTCCATACAGAACCTCTCCAGATCCTTCAGATTCTGAGATCCATGCATGAGGACTCTCCTTTTCAGCTCATCCCACAGGTTTTCTATGGGGTTTAGGTCATTGGACTGGGAAGGCCATGGCAAAACCTTAATTCTGTGGTCAGTGAGTGACTGTTATGTTAATTTTGAGCTGTGTTTTGGATCATTGTCCTGCTGAAAGATCTAATCACAGCCCAGTTTAAGCTTCCTGGCTAAGGCAGGTTTTGATTTAATATCTGCTGGTAGTTGATGGGGTCCATGATAGTATGTATCTGAACAAGATGTTCAGGGCCTTTAGAAGACAAACAGCCCTTCTTTGGCCACTTGAACCATGCTCCTCACTGTATGTGGGGTCAGTATAGACATACGTCCTCTTCCCAGCAGATTCTTAACATCTCCAGTTGTTTTACGCTTCTTAATTGTTGCCCTGATAGTGGAAATGGGCAGTTTCGACTCCTTGGCTATTTTTTTGGCCATTTTCCAATTTGTGCAGCTCAACAACCTTTTATCAGACATCACTGCTGTTTTCTCTGGTCTTTCTCATAGTGATGGATGACTGAGGGAATCTGGCCTGTGTGTCACCTCATAGTTATACCCCAGCGAAAGTCATGTCATTTAAGTGTTTGTAACTCATGAGAACTTCTGAATTGTCTATATTTATAGAAATTTGAGAAGTTAAACATGAATTTCATAAAAAAGTTTTTTTTCTCCCTTCCATTGTTGTACTTCAAATAAAGGTCAGATCTTGGTTAATGTTTTGAAGGAATGATCAAAAGCATAAGCTATAAAGAACTTTTTTTACAGCCTGTTTTACTTATGTTACCAGAGGCGCCAGTATTTCTGGAAAGACTTGATCATATGGAAAGGCCTTTTGAGAGGTGAAGGGTTGTCTCTTTTAGTACTAACAAATAACCTATAATACCATGAAATGTTTATGCAAGGAAAAAAAAAACATTTGATTTTGTTTACTTATCACTATATATTAATGTGTTCTGTTATATTTCAACAATAAATTTAACAGAAACAGAAAAGAAAGTCGACCATAATTATTTTGTTCAATGGCTTTAACACATTATAACCCTCACAGTTCATCACAACTGTTTCTTGAAATCACAGTTGTTTCTTAAAGGGGAATTCCACTGACTTTTTACTGATTTGCAGTGGTTGAGCTGTAATCAAAGTCATTCACGACATCTTACCAAGATGTTGTTATAGTGATGCTGATAGGAACCAGGTGTTGTGATGTATACAATGCAAATATAGGCATTTTATTTACTATCCCAAACTATCAATGAACACGTGTCTCCTGAATTTTCAAATATAATTTTGATGTAAAACAGCGATAAATTGGAAGAAAATAAGTAACTATTGTGTCTCACAACACCCTGCATGTACCTCTCCACAATGAATGGGTGTAAAAAATATGTTGCAGTCCAAAACCTTCTCAAAAATAATGTGAAGCAGTGTCTCGAGCATCGGACAGTGGATTTGTAACCATTTCAATGTAACCATCTGTTAGGGAGCTTTTAGAGGCATTAAATCTGGCTCCAGTCACCACCACTGTTAACAATTCTGAGATTGTAAGTTTCTCTGAAATAGAGAATTTCACATCAAAACACTCTGAATCACTCTGTTTATATCTGAATCATTTAATAACGCAGAAATTTTGAATAAATGGTGGAATTCCGGGCGGCACGGTGGCGCAGTGGGTAGCGCTGTCGCCTCACAGCAAGAAGGGCCTGGGTTCGATTCCCGGCCGGGTGACCAGGGTCGTTTCTGTGTGGAGTTTGCATGTTCTCCCCAGGTCTGCGTGGGTTTCCTCCCACAGTCCAAAAACATGCAGTCAGGCCAATTGGACATGCTAAATTGCCCTGAGGTGTGAGTGTGTGTGTGGATGTATGCGTCTGTTTGTCTGCCCTGCGATGGACTGGCGACCTGTCCAGGGTGTATCCTGCTTTCTGCCCGATGACAGCTGGGATAGGCTCCAGCACCCCACCGTGACCCAGAAGGATAAGCAGTTTAGATGATGGATGGTGGAATTCCCCTTTAACTACAGAGAACACACATGCACACACACACACAGATGTTCCCCACCATCCCAGAATCCAGCATAGAGAGGCTGAGTGAATGAGGTGTGGACTGTGTGTAGGAGGGTCATTGTGATCCACATACACTCCTATTCTGGAGGATGATGAGGCTGAATGTAACAGCGTCCACTCACACTCTCCTTACACAACACCTGCTGTCTGTGGCAAATCTCTCTGGATGATCAGAGTAACGCTGATTTATCTATCTGTTTGTCGTCACTCTGTTCTCCTCAGACTGAGGTAAGGATGCTCTGTGTTGGGATCCAGATCCATTTTATTTATTTATTTATTTTGATTCACAGAATCCAGCTACTTAAAGAAACTGCACTTATCAACATTTTCCTCCATCTACATATCTACAACCTTGTGTTTCCCAAAAAGTAACTTTACACAAAAAGCAAAAAACTTTATTAGTAAACGTAAGTTAATAAAGCAATAAGCCACGAGAGGCCGAGTTTTAGAACACCCTTCCCCATGATAAAATCGCAGTAACGTGCTGCCTCAAGTGACTTATTGCTTTTATAAAACGGTGGCTAACATAAAATATGGTAAAACACACATTTTTTCAGAAAATAATTGAAGTTATTATTAATAGTAATTGACATAAACAAGTATTCCGCCAAGACACGTAGGACATTTAGCGTGTGCTATCAAAGCTGTGTTTGCTAGTCATGTACTGGCTAGCGCTAAAATTGTCAGAACAGTGCTGAACTACTGAAACAGACACTACTGAAAGATTTAGGAAAGTTTGGGCAGTGTTGTGTTTGTTTTGTTAGTGACAAAATGGATCGTTCAGTCATTTATGTTAAAAAAAATGAACGTAAGTACGTTATAGGGTCACTTAGATCAAAAGGATTTTAGTCTAAATTCCATGTCAGTTAAAAGTCAAATGTGCTTTCAACTCCATATGAATCCACATACAAGGTTGAGTAGAAACAGAATACACGGAACAGCATTAGGTAGTCAGGACACAATTAAAGCGTAACTGTATTGCTTTCAAATTACATAAAAAGGCAGTAATTAGATTACAGATACATTATGAAAATAGAATGAATTTCCTGCAAGATTTCATTAAAACTGCATACAAACACGCTTGTCGGGTTAGAGAACCAGCCTTGTGACCGGAAGGTCGCCAGTTCGATCCCCTCAGCTGACAGTACGTGACTGCCCTTAAGCAAGGCACCTAACCCCCAACTGCCCCCCGGGCACTGTGGACAGGACTGCCCACCGCTCTGGGCAAGTGTGCTCACTGCCCCCTAGTGTGTGTCTGTTCACTAGTGTGTATGTGGTGTTTCACTGCATGGACGGGTTAAATGGGGAGGTCTAATTCCGATGTGTTCAGACACAGTTGGCTAAAAGGTTAATTTCATTCATTCATATGTCACATGAATGTTGCTGATTTGAAGAGTTTTTCATTTTGTGAATTTTAACTTCCCAGATTTTAATGATGAAGTGAGCTAACATTAACTAACAGATCCAAAACAGTTCTTGTGTGCAGTAAAGTTGGTTTCATTTTCGCATATATAATTTCTTTTTTCAGTACTTTTAGAATGGCGCGGGCAAAATGTTAAAATGTGCAAAAGTTCTCTTGCAACTAATGAATGCAATTCATACTTTTTTTTTTCATTTTTTTTATTACATACATGTTCCACACACAAGTCCATATTTGTTAAATAAAGCATCAGCATCATTAACTAATTCAGAACAGCGCCAACCAGAATAAAAGAAATGCATGTATGAAATCATGTAAGGGGAATGATAGACAGCAGTATTGAGAAAGAATGGCTTCAGTGTAGAAGAGCTTCCCATGGAACATAGCATAGTGTACCATGAGAACATATTAGAAGAAATGGGAGGGGGGATAGCAGCAATTTCACATTGGATGTTCTTCCGGATGGCATCCATCATGAGAAGCGATCAGCGGTCGTTTCCAGTTTCCGTACCATCTTCTGAACAACACGTTTACACAGCAGGTAAAAGTGGCCCAAATCCGATTTTCCCACCAAATCTGATTTTTTTGTTTGGCTGGTCAAATTGTCTTTTAAATGTGACCTGCTTGTGACATCAGTCTGAACAGATCAGCTCCTAAACCGCCCCGCATGCGCAAAAGAACAATGCTTCACGTGGCTCATCCAGAGGTAAACAATCATGACGGCCAGCGAACGCCAATCGCTCCCGGAGAGTTCAGTTTCGTCTTCGCCAGCATCACAGGGGCGATTATTCGCATTTGGCCGTTTCGTACGAAACCTCTTCGAACACAGAGCGGTTGCGATGAGTCTCTTCTAACTTTTTGGTACAGAAACATCAGCCCAAATGTTTAAGAGTCTCAGCAGCGTGAAATTATGATGAATGTTGAGTAGGACTGACGTAAAAGTCGCATGAATTCCGATCTGTCGCATCGCTGCACATCGGTTACGTATCGGATTTCAGTACCACATATGAAAGCACGTGAAATCAGAATTGAAAATGTCAGATTCAGTGCGTTTTTTGCTCTTCACACTGACACACAGACACACATCTGTGTCACATATGAAGAAAAAGATGGGATTTTTACCACTTTTACCTGTAAACATAGCCTTTGAGGGTACATCACGAATGTTTCTTCCTAAATTCACTCTGATATCACTTAAACGAATTGATGACCCAATAGGTTCGCACCATGAAGACACGCTGCTGAATACTGTACACCACCATCCTGATGAGAAGTCGAGTGACTGAGTGAAGGGCTACAGGGGTATGCACCCGGAACTTGCAAAGGGAGGTTAAACGTAGCTCAACGCTCTGATTCAGGGGCATCCCGGCTTGTTCGAAGCTCCATATACTGGAGAGCACATTTCACGTTGTTTTGTTCAGATTGCTTCATCCTATCGAGAGTTATTACAGAATATTCAGGGCCTCTTTCGAGTGAATCTCCCTGTATAACATGCTTTTAATATCTTGGATCACATAATTTTACACTTGTTCCAAAACCACGAACCCAGAATCCAGCATAGAGAGGCTGAGTGAATGTGGTGTGGACTGTGTGTAGGAGGGTCATTGTGTCAGAGACACTGTAGAAGGAAAGAGTTCCTGCACTGTGATCCACATACACTCCTATTCTGGAGGATGAAGAGGCTGAGATCTCAGTCCCGACATTGTTGTGCCAGAAAGAGAAGAACGAAGAACAATCCAGACACCAGGATTGATTGTTGAGTCCAAACCTGCTCTCATGACCATTTCCTTTCCTGCTGATTCCTTTATATGAGACTGCTATGGTCACTCCCAATTCCTCACTGCTCCACTCAACCTCCCAGTAACAGCGTCCACTCACACTCTCTCTACACAACACCTGAAACCATTGGTTAAATCTCTCTGGATGATCAAACAATGGCTGGGTACATCCACCCCTTGTCACCACTCTGTTCTCCTCAGACAGAATGAGGATACGATGTGCTGTGTTGGGATCCAGAGTCAGATGACGGTAATCTAGAAAAAAAAAGAAAGAATGTGAACATTGTAGGTGTTTATACACAGTATGTAATTATTTAGGGAAAAAAAAAACATGTATGTGTTTGTTTCTCTTCTTGAACATTTATACACTGACATGCCAAAAGTCACGGGATAGCAGTACCTAAATTGATAATGAAGTGGCGTTACCTCAGGGGACGGCTTGGGAATGCCCACACCTGTAAAAGTTGTGAGGTGTTATCTTGTGAGTGAGGTTGAACACTGGCCAGCGTGCTCACAGCAACAACGTGGCATGACGGATGGGAAATTCCATTGCCGAAGTTGTACAAGCATTTAACATTCCTTGATCCACGTGTGAACTGGGAGTATGCCATAGAAGGCATTACCATGCACAGTGGACAGCGCAGTGGCCGCCCAGGGGTGCTTAATGATCAATAGAATTGTCTGTGCGAACAGACAATCGACCCACACGCATATCCCGCAGGTCAGTGCAGCGTTCTTCAGTTTCCATGGGATGAGAAAGCAGAAGACCCACCAGAGTGCCTCTGTTAACACCACGACACCAGACACAGCGCCTACCCTGATCTTGTGAGGTTGCTAACTGGACCCTAGAAGGCTGGCAACATGTGGCGTGGTCCGATGAGTCATGGTATCAATTGTATTGGGCTGATGGTAGGGTTTGTGTGGCGTAGACCCCATGAAGCCATGGACCCCCACTGTCAGCAAGACACTGTGCAGGCTGGTGGTGGTTCCATACTGGTGTGGGGTGTGTTCTCATGACATAAGTCAATTGGTCCACCTGAACACGTCACTGACTGGTGAGCGCTACATTTCACTGCTTGGTCACCATTTGCAGCCCTTCCTAAACTTTATGTACCCCCACAATGATGGGACATTCCAGCAGGATAATGCATCATGCCATCGGGCCCAAGTTGTCCAGAATTGGTTCTAGGAGCATTCTTGAGAGTTCTGATGAATGATATGGTCTGCACGTTTGCCCCAACCGAGTCTTTGTGGGATGTGGTGAAGAGGTCCATTCATCCAGACGGCATGGCTCAACATCCCTCCAGACGTCTTCTGTCCACTTGTCGAATCGATGCCATGTCGAGTTGCTTAACTTTGCGTGGCTAGAGGGGGTCTTACATGATACAAGTTCCTGTCCTATGACTTTTGGCATATCAGTGTATACCATAGTTTAAATGTTACCCCATGTCCCAAAGTAAAAATGGTACGTTCAGATTTAGACAGGTAATAAAAACGTGTTTGTGTGTATTAGTGCAGTTGTATTGTGTGAGACAAAACATCTGGATTTTGAACAGTAGATAAACTTACATTAAAAAAATAGAAAATGAACAGCATTTTATTCACATAAGTTCACCCAGGAAAAGTATAACAATCTGTGCTTGAAAAATAAATGGGGGTCCACACATCAGCACAGCATGCACTATACAGACAGGCAACAAATAACTTGGTTTATACCTTATGACTACACAAACCAACCCATATCGCAGGAGCACACAAGAAAAAGCAAATTCAGTCTTCTTGGGTTAACTGTATGTTATTAATGGTAACATCCATCACCTAACAACCACCTGCAAGACGTGGTAGACCACCAAAACTGTCCCCATCAGATGAACAGCACTTCAACAGTGTTTCTGTCCATCCTTCCACTATGAGAAGACAACTCAGCATAATGGGTCTGAAAGGATGTGTAGCTGTCAAGAAGCCTCACTGAGAAAAGGAGATGGACACATCAAACAAAGAAGCTGAACTGACCACCCCAGAGTCCAGACCTCAACATCACTGAAAGTGTGTATGACTTGGATCGTTAGAGGCAGAAAGTGACGCCAACTTCGAAGACTGAACTTTGGTGGTGTGGAAAAATATCCCTGCAGATTTCTTGGAAAAACAGAAAGAGGCTGAAGAGGCTGCTTTAACCTCATTTTTCCCAAAGGTCAACTGAGGGTGCAGGATTTCAAACTGAGGGTGCAAAGCATGCACTCCGAGACTTTTTATAGACTACAAACTATCAACCTCAAAATAGTTTATATTCAAAGGAACCCAAATGAGATGTGTACACTAAAAACCAAATGTTTTTACTGCCTGAATGCTTCTGTAAAGAGCCGTTATATGCAAATATCGACTCTGTGTGTGTGTGTGTGTGTGTGTGTGTGTGTGTGTGTGTGTGTGTGTGTTGTATACATACACTGTAGAAAATCTTCTCTTGTCTTTGGTTCTGAGCGTAACAATATCGTAGTCGGGGCATCTGTAAATACACAAAAAAACAACATGTTAAAAAAGCTCTATAAACTCTTTAAGTGTTTGGAGTGATACAGTTTGTTACCTCTGACTGAAGAATCTCTCTCTGACTCTCACTTTGTCTGTGTGTCTGTCTCTCTTATATTATTATCTATATTAATATCTTTGGTTTAAATAAAATCATAATATAATCCTTTTAAATATCTAAGGTCTAAACAGCAGCACTGCTGTGTCTGATCCGCTCGTACCAGCACAACACACACTAACACACCACCACCACGTCAGTGTTACTGCAGTGCTGAGAATGATCCAACACCCAAATAGTACCTGCTCTTTGAGGGTCCATGGGGGTCCTGACCACTGAAGAACAGGGTAAAAGGGGGCTAACAAAATATGCAGAGAAACAGATGGACTACAGTCTGTAACTGTAGAACTACAAAGTGCACCTATGTAGTAAGTGGAGCTGAAAAAAATGGACAATAAGCATAAAAACAAAGAGGGGGTCTTAATGTTACGCCTGATTGGTGTGTATATATATATATATATATATATATATATATATATATATATATATATATACCACAAAAGTAAACAATTTCTATTAGTCTTGGGAGATCTCATAGGTTTCTTATTTTGAGAAACAGCAATACAAAATTCCTTCACTATGTTTCTTCTCTTACCATGTGGAGAGATTTTACTGAATTCCTGCTTGCAGAATTCCTCTAGTCTCTCTTTCAGATCAGAGAGAGATTTCCTCACTCCATCAAATGAGGGATGTTGATGGACAGTGATGCTGGGTGAGTCCTCAGATCCAGAAGAGACACAGAGAGACTGGAAACTCTACAGAGAGAAAAGTGTAATGCAGAAATCAGACAGATATTACTGTTTCCTTAGTGAACTTTAAAAGGAAGAGTTTCAGAACCTTTCTGAGTTCCAGGTCTCTCTGTAGATCAGACAGTGATTGTTACCTGGAGGAAATGTATGTGATCCTCTGTGTGTGAAAGCTGCTCCAGCTCAGTGTCTCTCCTCTTTAGATCAGCAATCTCCTGCTTCAGTTGCTCCAGGAGTTCTTCAGCTCCACTCAGTTCAGCCTCCTCCTGAGCTCTGATCAGCTCTGTTACCTCAGAGCGCTTTTTCTCAATGGAGCGGATCAGCTCAGTAAAGATCCTCTCACTGTCCTCCACTGCTGCCCGTGCAGAGCGCTGTTATAACACAGAGACATAATTAAGGTCTATTTAAAGCTCAAGTATCATTTACTCACTGTGAACGTAGATCAGTGTTACCCAGCCCAGTTCTCTAGGATTTCAAGCAACCCACATTTTTGCTCTATCCCAGTTGTTAAGGGGGTCCCAACTACCAGTCTAGAACAGAAAGTTGGACTGAGTTGGTTTGGGAAGCTCATAGGTGAAGTTGAATGTGAATCCTGATCCAAAATCAGATTTGGATCTGAATCAGAAACTAGGTGATGTAATATTTAGCCAGGGTGGTGATGCCAACTTATTAGGCACTGAGCAGCCTGGTGGTGCTTAAATGGCCAGATGTAGCTTACAAATTACTATGCTTTGCAAACAAGGCAAAGCCAACTTTACCCAGAAGCCTCCAAGACCAAATGCAACCATGGCCCCAAGTTCAAAAGAAAACTGTGATTGGACGGTGATTATTTACCACAGTAGAATGCAATGTGTTGAATGAACTGTAATATAATGAAATTTAATGCTTCATGTCATACCAAAAACTCCCTTCTTGGTCGCAACTGTAAACATGAATACCAAAATATATCATTACGATCAGGTTTTGGTCAAAATTCTAGTCAAATATTGTGGTCGTGCTGGCAACCATGTTGTTAATGCAATAATACACTCAAGGCCATGATATATCTCCAATACACCACGGCTATGTGCATATAAAGCACTTTACTTTGCATTCCTGCTAACACTTGTTATTCCCAGTGGACAACATAGATGTGATGTGTCTTTCGTGTTGAATTCTCATTGCAATGTGAAATGACCCAAATACAACCAGTTTTCCACCAACTTTTTTGGAGATTTGAGTTGAGAAAACCACGTCAATATAATGTTGAAATCCATCTGAACCATTTTGTTGAATACTGGTTGAGCAAGCAGTTAGAAACGGTGCCAAATGGTTTCATTTTAAATATAAATAAATTTTGGAATTATACTGGTGTGTAAACATCAACATCATACAGTGTAACTGTCAATTTTCTGCCTTTAACATTGTACAGTTTCTCAAATCCTTCATAAACTTGAGGCACATTTAAATTACTCAGGGTGACAGTTCAGTTAATCTGGTCAGCACTGCTTACCAGTAACAATCCAGAGTCAGTCAAAACTCTTGAGACTTGAGTTCTATGGTAAATCAAAAAGGTAAGGTAAATTAGAACATCCTAACAGTTGGCAAGGTGTTCCTTTCATCAAATGCTGGTCCTTTTTTCCTCTAAACCTACCTTTGATGACTGTGACCAAAACATTCAATTTTTAGTTCATCAGTCCACAGCACTTGTTTCCTAAATGGCTCTGGATTGTCTAGATGTTGTTTTGCATACTTCAGATACTGAATTTAATGTTGAGGTTGCAGGTAAGGTTTCCTTCTAATAGCACTTCACTGCAGATTATGTTTGTGCAAGCAATGCTGCACAACAGAACAGTGTACCACCATTCTTGTGTCAGCTAAACCTTTCTGCAGGTCTTCTGCTGCCATATGGGGGTTTTGCTTTACCTTTCTTGTCTATGAGCAGTTCTAAGACTTCCAGATTTTGCCTTGGCTTCCATAGTTCCCCCTAACTGCTATTTCTTAATAGCATTTTGGACAGTGGCAATTGCAAGCTGGAAGTGTTTTAAAATCTTATTATAGTCTCCCCCTGTTTTGTAGGAATAAACTACCTTCATTTTTAGATCCCCAGCCAACGGCTTAGAGGGGCCCATGGTTGTTGGGTGTTAGCACACGGTTGGAAGTCAGATAATTTATTATGCTCTGGAACTGTCATCAGCTGACAATTCCTAATGACAATTCCTTTGTATATGACACAATAACTATGTTTTCTATGTTTTAATTAACTGTGTATTAATATTTCGCTGCTGTCGGAACAAAACCTCGTATCTCCAAAATGACAGCATTAGAGGAGAAGGAAAAAACATACTTTACTTTTAATGTAAGTCAATGGAACCAGATTTTTTTCCAAGTAATTCTGGGTCATTTTATTTGGTCCATTCATAATGAAATGTTAACACAATGTAAAGAACACAATGTAAGGTGAATCATTTGTGAATGATTCACCTGCAAGATGCGACAGAAGCCGAGAATGACAAGATCTTTAATTCAGTGTTTTCACTCCAGGCTTGGAGCCGCTGCACTGTATAGTTTAGTGTTTCTCTCTGCTGTTCACACCTCGTTCAGCTCAAGAAGGTATTTATTAGCTAATAATATCAGGTATTTCTCCCTTCAACAACAAAATGTGAAATTTGACCAGGGAGGCCTAACTTGCAGCTCTAGCTGCTCCAGCTCACTACTCACCTTAAGAGTGTTCATAGCCTGTTTCTGCTTCTTCATATTTTTCTGTTTCTCCTGGATTTTCTGCCGGATTTTCCTTTGCATCTTCTTAAGCTGAGCCTGGGGGTAAAGAAATGATATTAAGATGTTTATTCTTGAGACTGGTGACCTGTCCAGGGTGTATCCTGCCTTCCACCCAATGACTGTTGGGATAGGCTCCGGTTCCCCCTGCGACCCAGAAGGATAAGCGGCTTAGAAGATGTGTGTGTGTGTTTATCCTTTATGAACTAGATGTGTGTCATGGATCCTCTGGCCAGATATGGAACTCCAGTTCCACCCTGACCCTGTTCCCTTACCCTATATTTCACCTTTGTTTACATTGCACTGTCCTGTCAACATTGTACAGCAGGTCCAACATCCAACTACTTCTGGCTTCTGGTCATTAGAGTTAAATATTAATGAAGATATTGGGTGTTGGTAGGCTAAACATTTGCTAATATGTCTGACTGGTTAATTATTATAGCTAGATAAGGATATATTTGCTTGGCTTTTATAGAAGCACAAACACGGTTTTGTAACCAATAGAAAAAATATAAGAAAAAAGAAACAATTAGAATTAATAAATCTTACTAAAGTTTTCTCAAGGTCTCACCTGTTTTTGGGTTCTCTCTACTGCAGCTGCAGCTATATTGTGGCCTTCATGGTCATGCATCGTACACAAATAGCAGATGCAGCTGTGGTCAGTACGACAGTAGATCTCAATCAGTTTATCATGCTGAGAGCAGATCTTCTCCTGTAGTTTTGAAGAGGCTGTAACCAGCTTGTGTTTGATCAAGGCTGGAATTTCCAGATGAGGTTTAAGATGAGCTTCACAAAGAGACGCTACACACACCAAACAGGACTTGATGGCTTTGCGTTTTCTCCCAGTGCAGAAATCACACTCCACATCTCCAGGTCCAGCGTAACAGTGAGCAGGAGAAGCAGCTTGGAGTTCTGTCTTCTTCAGTTTCTCCACCACTTCAGCCAGCATGTTGTTTCTGCGTAGAACAGGCCTTGGAGTGAAGGTCTCTCTGCACTGGGGGCAGCTGTAGACCCCCCACTGATCATCCTGATCCCAGTGTCCATTAATACACACCATACAGTAACTGTGTCCACAGGAAGTCGTTACTGGATCCTTCAGCAGATCCAGACAGACTGGACAGCTGAACTGGTCCTGATCTACTGAAATACTGGCCTCTGCCATTTTCCTGCACTCACAGCCTGAGAGAGAGCAGCTCTCTGAGATCAGTTTCGTTTCCTCTGAACTGAGCAGGAGTGGCTTCCTGGTTCTGTGTTTGGTGGAGTGTCACAGGGAGAAGGAGTGGTGTGAGAGGAAGAGGAGGAGACTGAGGAAAACAGAGGAAGACAGAGTCTGGATCAGTTTCAAAGCTGTGCAAAGATTTTCCCGAGATCTTCAAAGTAGCATTCCAAAATTATGAATACACCATAAATGTCCAGTGTTGCTCAAACTCAAAAAGTCCCCGTGGCATGTTCTACTCACACGCGTGTCCATTTGTCAGTAACCAGTGGCCAAAGCCATGGTGAAATCCCACCAGGGTCTCCCCAAGCTGGTCCATCATTCTTCAATCCAGGGATGTATGTAAGCATCTTTGGAGCACTTTGGAGCGTTTTCAGTAAATGAGCAAAAACGGTCAACTGCCATCCTTCTTCATTAACATAGTCCACGCTACACATTTCATGATACGGTTTCATAGTTAGTGGGTAACCATTTAGGGATTAAGCAAGGACAAAATGATGAGTGCTGCATTAACTCCTTAGTCATTTAAGTGTTAACTACCGAAAAATACAGTTTAATTACTTTCTAGGTAGTAGTACACAAATGATTAGGGTGGATCAGTATTAATTAAACAACAGTTCCTAAATCGCAAACATCTCCTATAAAGAACTACATACTATGGCTATTTTTTAAGTACCATATATTAATTATCACACCAAAAGTGCTCAATTTATGAAAAGTAATCAAGTATTTTACTGTTTATTAAATAACCAAACACAGAATAAAAATTGCATTACAATTAGATGAAACTGTTAAAGATTCAATTCTGAATGAAAATCAAAATGCAAAGACAAAAGAGACCAAACGAAGGAAAACCAGTGCACACAAAAACATATTCAGTCATCTGTCATCACTGTTTGGTTTCAAATGCATTCAAGAGAATGGCATTATCATTATCTGCTACGTATCCTAACCCTAACCCTCCAAACTGAAAAACCAATTAGCTGGCTGACTAATCTTAGCTAAAAAAGTAGCTAGGCTAGTATGTCACTGTTGTCAGAAGAAAACCTCACATCTCCAAAATGGTAACTTTACCGGAGAAGGAAAAAACCTACTTTACTTTTAATGTAAGTCAATGGAACCAGACTTTTTTCAAATCATTTTGGACCATTTCTTTTAGTCTGTTCTTCATTAAATTTACACACAATGTAAAAGGTATTTTCAAATTATGTCAAAAACTGACTTCCGACAGCAGCGATGTGCTTTTTCACTTTGTTCTGTAAAAAAAGGAAGCATGATAGTTCTTAATTAAACTTAAAGATGCTGCATATATACTCTGAGTGCCCGTTAACTGTCTACTTTGGCTAATGTTAGCTAACATTCAAGATCAGCAGTAAAACTACTATGGTAGTTTTGTCTCCTCCCAACCTTCAGACAAGAGGTTGACAGCAAAATACCAGACAAGTGTTTTATTTTCTTTAAACGTTTTAACATGTCATTGTCCAAATACCATTTTCATAAACAAATTTAAAAAACAGTAATTTAATTTCAATTTATCTTTATTGCATCGAGTCCTTACAGTGCTTTGAAAAAGCATTTGCCCCCCTATTTTTGCATATTAGTCACAATTGTTCCAGATCTACAAACAAAATGTAATATAACACAGACAACCTGAGCAACAAAATACAGTTTTAATTTTATTTATTTAATTTTTTGAAGGAAAAAAAGTTATCCAACACCAACTGGCCTTGTGTGAAAAAGTAATTGCCCCCTTAGCTACTTAACCAACCAGTTTAACCAACAAATTTGGTTGATAACTGGGATCAGTTAAACTAGACACACACAGGCTTGATTACTGCCAGCCCTTTCGAATGTACACATCACTTAAATAGAACCCTTCCAACAATGTTATTAAGTTTAGAGGGACAGTTACTTTTTCACATGGGTGACACAGGTGTTGCAGAACCTTTTCCTTCAGTAAATGAAGTTACCATTTAAACCAGGAGTGTCAAACTCAACCACTAGAAGGGCCACATTAAAATGGGCCAAGACCTGAATGGGCCTTTGATTCTTCAAAATATGCCAAAACTGCAACAGCAAAATAGGCACTGAATACTTATTCAGAAATAATTATAAATAAAAACAAATATATATTTCTTTAAAAACTGGATATTTGCTTGAACTAGACACCAGGCATCTTTTCTTTTTGTGTATCCACTGGACCATGGATTGTTTTTGGGGAAGGGGGTCAGAATGCACACAATGTTGCATGCTGGGGACTGTAGCACATCTCAGGGTGAAATGGGCTAATAAGAACAGTATATTTAAATGATTTAGCGGGCCAAATAGGACTGTCCCACGGGCCTGACTTGGCCCGCGGGCCTTGTGTTTGACAGATGGGATTTAAACACTGGGTTCTGTCTTTCCTCATTAGTAATGGTCATTGTAATCTGCGTTGGTGGTTAACATGGCCAAGGAGGTCTGAACATACAGGACTGGGATCAGTGGATGTGGGGAAAATGGTGTATTTGAAGTAAACCAGCAATGTGTCAATATACTACATTCCTTTTCCCACAAAAATGTGCAACCTCTCTGTGAAAGCTGAAAAAAAGGAGATCCAGTTTTAGAAATGCTTAATATCTCTTGTGAAAACACAGCTTTACTCATGTGAATGAATAGTTTTGGTGCTTGAAATGGGTTTACCAAAGACTTAGGTTCACAACAGTAGTGGAATGTATGAATAAAATAGTAAACAAGATGGAACTGTTTGAACCATATTTCTGCACAGTATTATCACAAAGATATTAACAGAAACGCAAAGAACCATCTCATTTGATGCGTTCATCCCTTCACTTTTTACCCATTTTAACAACCAAAGTAAATCAGAAACATAAATTGTGCAAAATAGTAAAAAAAACACTGAATAATATACAGAGAAAACTGTCAATATTGCTGCAGGCTTGGCAAAAACAGTGGTAAAATCTTAATTTCCTAATAAAAATTTTTACAAAGCTTTATTTGGCTTCTTATTTGGCAGATTTTTGTTCCAATATTTTAGTTTCACTTTAAATGGAGCAACAGTTACATTCTGGCACCTGTACCAGCACCTGAATGTAACTGCTTCACCATTTAAGGTGGAGCGGGAAATTGAAAAGAGTAGCCAACTTCAGCTTTATTGTGTTTCTGAAGTCATTTGTCTCATATGTGTGTCCCATGTACTGCTTCCCACCCTTCAGACACTGGTAAAATCTGGAAAATCTTACAGTCATTCACATTCAGTCATTCAGTACCAGCTGGTCCATAGTGCGCTGCAGGAACAAGGCCAGAAGGCCACCACATTGACTGAGTCAGGCAGCTCCTCAGCCAGGCTGCATTGCTCTAGTGTCTGTTAGGCTAAGGCTAATCCCAAAAGTCCAACCATTCCTTTATGCCCTCTGCCTTGAAAACAGATGCGATGGGCTACACAGCCTGAGGTGATCGAGGGACTGCTGTGTTTTTGTTTTTCAGTATTGCAGCAATGCAAATGTTTCTTTTAATCTACATATTACCTGTCCTAACATTACAGACCCATTATTCAGGATCACATAACCTCACCATTCCCCTAAAAACCCTGAACCCAGCATAGAGAGGCTGAGTGAATGTGGTGTGGACTGTGTGTAGGAGGGTCATTGTGTCAGAGACGCTGTAGAAGGACAGGATTCCTGCACTGTGATCCACATACACTCCTATTCTGGAGGGTGATCGGCCTGGGATATCAGTCTTACCGTTGTTGTGATAAAGGGTAAGAGGGAAAGAACACCGCAGAGTCCAGGACTCATTGGTTTGTCCAAACCCACAGGTGTTACTGCATCCTTTCCTGTTGATCTCTCTATATGAGACTGCTACATACACATACCCCCGTCCCACACTGCTCCACTCAAACTCCCAGTAACAGCGTCCACTCACACTCTCCTTACTCAACACCTGCTTCCAGTAGGTAAATCTCTCTGGGTGATCATAGTATGGCTGGAACCCACTGTCCTTCACCACTCTGTTCTCCTCAGACAACCTGAGGTAATTATTTATGGTGTTGGGATCCAGAGTCAGCTCACAGAAATCTAAAAAAAAAGTTGAGAAAATGAAAATTTTACATTTTTAATGCACAGAATGTTCCTATTTTATGATCAAATCTATTTGTTAGTTTTAGTTTCCCTCCTTATACATTTCTATGCCTCATATTAGTTGCAGTCTAGTAAGTGATGCATTCATATGATCCTCAAATGTAGCCTTGCATGGTCACATGCTTACGTCACTTCCATGGACTAAAAACAGGCTTACAGTCTACTCCCAAAAGATGCCCTAAACCCTATGATCCTCCAGGACGTCCAGAATATCAACCACATGCACACTTCTAGGGCTAGTTTGCTTGTCTAATCTGGCTCCCCTCAGCATAATGCAGCTCAATGACCAGTTAAAGTAATAAACAGCTTTTCCTCACATCTGAATATCTTCCTCTCGGTCAGATTTAATCAGACTGCTGTAACCCACTCTTCCACTCTGACTGGTCCTGGACTCTATCTCAAGAAATTTTGGTAAGAGGCTTCTGGTTAGTCTGCATTGCCGAAGGCCCCAGTAAGGGAACCACTGAGCCCTTCGTTAGCCAAAATGTGAAACTGGACACCCTGGATAGTGTTAGCTAGCCAAAATAAATCCAGCTTTGCTTATAAGGGGGTACGCCACAAAGCTTTGGACAGTCAGCCAGATAACTTTGTAGATTTGGAAGTTTTACTTGGAGTTCATCATTGAAACATTTAAGATCACAATGACCACAAGAATATATATTCTATAAATATATTTTATATCATGTCCAGCTGCTTTTATTTTAAGCAGATAATCACTTGTTTCACTCCCGGTTTAGTCATTTGTCCTAATAACGACAGCCTGGTAGCAGAATGTTTTGCCACTCAGTCTGACTGAGGGGGCGTGTTCCGACAGAAACGTGACATCAGTGCATACCCTCTATACGAGATCACATCAGGCCCTGCAAGTCTAGACGAAAAGACGATTCTTCAGTGTTGTTTTAGAGGGTTTCCAACAACAGTGCTTTCAGAATGAAATGTGTGAGTGTGTGTGTGTGTGTGTGTGTGTGTTGTGTACATACACTGTAGAAAATCTTCTCTGGTTTTTGGCTCTGAGGGTAAAATCATCTGAACTGCTGCAACTGTGGAAAGACAGAAAACAAGTGATCCAACAGAAAGAATAAAGGAGACCAACCAGAAAGAAAGAAACAGGAAACATATATACAGAAACTATTCTCATGTTTAAAGTGACATCACTGGTTTTCAGCTGTGAGCAACTTGGCCTCTAAATGTTATATTAACACATTTTCAGGGCAAATCAATTACTTTTACCTTACTCCCACAGTGTGTATGTGCATTTGTTTGGGACTGCTTCACTCTGAGAGTTTAACGTACAGTTACAAGAAAAAGTTTCTGAATTCCTGAAATTACCTGGACGTCTACATAAATAAAAATATAAATAACAAGCAATCAAGCTGACTGATGTTAAAAATATGTGAATATCAGGACAGTTACAGTCAGGTGCTCCCATCAATTCAGGCTGCACATCAAAAACTAGAGTTTTAATGGATATGAAAGACACACATTTCGGTTTTCCTGCTCTTCAAATCAAAGTTACTAGCTACCTGCTCTTCAAAGCACAGTTGCTAGAGTTATCTGCTCAAAATAAAATTTGTTAAGAGGCTTCTGTTGAGTTCGCATCCCCCAGTAAGGGCATGTAGAGGGAGCCACTGAGCTCCCCCTCGTTTGCCAAAATGACAAACTGGACACCCTACAACCTTTTGCTCCACTCATGCCTGTGCAACAAGTACACCATTTCCCCCATATGCTTGAGCTCCACCTTGACAATGAGCTCCACCTTGACAATGAGCTCCACGTTGACAATGCGCTGGATTAGGTTAGAAATGTCACGCTTAGTTTGTAACCACCCACATTTAGCCCAGCACTTCTCATGGTTGACCCCAGACATTCTTAAGACAAGATCACTACGTGATCTACGTGTCTCAGGGCCGGATTGGGGCAGTTGTTCAGGCCGGGAATCATGGCAAGATTTAGGCCATACACATACTCACAGCTACTGTATCTGCATTAACAGGTGTTTAGTATGGGTTTTTATATGTATGTTGAAAGTAATAAAAAATACACTCCATAACTGCCCACTGCTTAATTACCAGCTCAGTCACCTAAACTGTTCCAAATTTTTTGATACACACACTTCATGGTGTAAATAATGCTTTGATCATACAGGACTTGAAGTACTTGGATATATGAAGTTTTAGAGCTTTCTAAGAACCCAACTTTTAACAGGCTAAGAACATGTTACTATGCTTTATAAATTTTTCTGTACATATATGCGTTTACATTAACATGCAAGATAAACGTGCATTAATAACAATCTATAATCTGTGACATTCATTACTTTGCCAAGCTGAGAGACTGTGCTAAGCAATTAAAGGAAGTAATTATTAGGTAAACCTAATGTAAACTGTACCTGGAGCTCTCCTTGAACTTGAAGGGGTCTCATGCTCTCTTTCTGGTTGTGTATGTCCACCTTTGCAAAGAAAAAATGAAAACACAAAGTTAATTATCAATTTAAATATAAATATATATTTTAGTATCCAGCACTATATAGCATCACCAAACAATGTATGCAATGTATACTCTGTGGCTCAAGCTTTACATCATGCCAGGATAAAATAGTACAGTATGATTTATTGAAGAAAAAACAGCATCCAAATCAGATCCAAACTTGTTTCATATAACGTATGCCTTTGAAACATCCACGAATAAGCAATTGTGCCTCAGCTGAAGAGCACTTTTTTTTCTTCATGCTAATCGAGGCATACATCAAGGCATATCTTCAGTCACAAATAATCAAACTGCTGCGTACTGACTGGCAAAACTGCCCTTTTAAGATTATCTGTTTATTTGAGGGCAGGTGTGGGCTGGAGGTTAGAGAACCAGCCATGTGACAGGAAGTTCGCTGGTTCGATCCCCTGAGCTGACAATATGTGACTGAAGTGCTCTTGAGCAAGATGCCTAACCCCCAGCTGCCCCTGGGCGCTGCGGATAGGGCTGCCCACCGCTCCGGGCAAGTGTGCCCACTGCCCCTAGTGTGTGTGTGTGCATTCACTAGCATGTATGTGGTGTTTCACTGCATGGATGGGTTAAATGCGGAGGTGAAATTTCATCGTTGTGGGACTAGTAAGGGTCTCTTAATCTTAATATTTTGTGAATGTGGGCTACACAGTGAAGCATCAATTGAGAATATTTCACTGCTAGTTAGCTAGCGCCACCTTTCCTCTTCTTCTCCATTTCTTGGTCAGACACTATAAACACAAACACGCTAGCTTTATTGCATGCGCGCGAACAGGAAATTAGTGTTTTACATGCTACGTCATGGCAGAAAGACATGATTTGTGAAACAGGTGGCCAGTCCAGGACTGGTGTGTGTGTGTGTGTGTGTGTGTTTGTATACATACACTGTAGAAAATCTCTGGTTTTTGGCTCTGAGGGTGAAATCATCTGAACAGCTGAAAAAAGCAGAGTTAATAGTTAGTAGGGTTCCATCTAAGCTGCTAGAGACATCACTTGTTTATGAGTCTGCTATAGTGGTGTTTAAACAAGGTTATCAAAGCGTAAACCACTGCTGACCCAAAGAAACCCACTAGGTAATATCAAATATCTAATAAACACATAACCAGCAAAACAGCGTTCTGTGGACACACATAAAAGTGAGTGTGGCGAAATATCTGGTGCTATAAAACCTAGAAGAACACTGAACATTTGGAATGAGGAGTTTAAGGAGATGCGGTTAGAAATTTTAGTTTGGTCCGACCTTAATGAGACTAAATTCCCACCCTAATTAAGCCCAGAACTTCTCATGGTTAACCCTATACTCTCAATACACTCTCAGAAAAAAAAAGGTACAAAACTGTCACTGGGGCAGTGCCCCTCTTGTCACTGGGGTGGTCTCCTCAAGGGTACATCTCAGTACCTTTAGTCAGGGAACATAACTGTACCATAATCCACTGAAATTATATGTTCTAAACTGTACTGACTCCACACACCCCGTCTCGCCTCCAGGCTTTTATTTTACTGTTCTGTTTTAAAACATTCGGTTATGAAAAGATACAAATACAAACTTTTCACCTGGAAAAACGTATTAAACGTTCACAATCAGACCTTAAAACCACTGTTGTACCTTTGAGGGAACATTTAAACTGTTTGTACCTTTATTTGAACCTTAATTTCTAACAGTATATAAGATCACATCTGACCCTGATTCTTCCATGTTGTTTTAGAGGGTTTCCAACAACAGTGCTTTCATGCAGAATGAAGTGTGTGTGTGTGAGTGTGTGTGTGTGTGTGTGTGTGTGTGTGTGTTGTGTACATACACTGTAGAAAATCTTCTCTGGTATTTGGCTCTGAGGGTAAAGTCTGAACTGCTGCAGCTGTGGAAAGACAGATAACAAGAGATCCAACAGAAAAAATTTGAGGGAGACCATCCGGAAAGAAAGAAACAGGGAATATAAATACAGAATAATTCTCATATTTCAAGTGACATCATTGAGTTTCAGCTGTGAGCAAAGTGTTCTCTAAATGTTCTATTACTAAAGGGTTTCAAGGCTAATCTTTTCACCAAACTCACTTTTATGTGTTTATACAGAACACTGTTCTGTTGCTTGATCATTTATTAGAAAGTTTCCTTTTTTAATCTTGTCATAAACAAAACCAAACATGGGAGCTGTAGACAATTTTGTGTGCTTATTTAAGGTATTTATGGTACATGGAATAGGAGATAAACTCAAAAGAAACTAATTTTAACCTTTTCAACTATCAAATAAGGCATGAAAGTCCAAAACCATGACTATATTTAGATTATCTACTATGTTACTTGGGAAACCTATGCCTCTCTTCATTCTCTTACTAACCAAGCAAAGACGTTTGTCATTCTGTCTCACAGCAGGAAGCTCCTCTTACCAAGTGGAGAGATTTTACTGAATTCCTGCTTGCAGAATTAGTCTCTCTTTCAGATCAGAGAGAGATTTCCTCACTCCATCAAATGAGAGACGTTGATGGACAGTGATGCTGGGCGAGTCCTCAGATCCAGAAGAGACACAGAGAGGCTGGAAACACTACAGAGAGAGAAATTCTTATGAAAAAAGGATAAATATGTACAAGAGTAAAGAAAGATATATTTTTTGGAAGAATAATGAGCCTCTGTAGATCTGACAGTGTTGGTTACCTGCAGGAAATGGATGTGATCCTCTGTGTGTGAAAGCTGCTCCAGCTCAGTGTCTCTCCTCTTTAGATCAGCAATCTCCTGCTCCAGTTGCTCCAGGAGTTCTTCAGCTCCACTCAGTTCAGCCTCCTCCTGAGCTCTGATCAGCTCTGTTACCTCAGAGCGCTTTTTCTCAATGGAGCCGATCAGCTCAGTAAAGATCCTCTCACTGTCCTCCACTGCTGCCTGTGCAGAGCTCTGTTACAACATACAGACATTTAAAGAGATGGAGATAAGTCCATTTAAGGCACAGCTACCACTTAGTCTATTACCGTGACCCCAGTGGGGCTGTCCCCTCTTCTTAACCCCCCCCTGTTAAATAATCCCAGCTTTCTTAGATGACTATGATTCTGCCTGTTGACTTGTTTATTTATCTTTATTAGTATATTCACTTTTAAGTGAATTATGGTTTAAAATATAGACATTTGAAGCATGTAGAAAATTCCACAAATGTGGAAAGTACATGTTTTTTTATGTTATTACTTTGCATCAGATGTAGAACCACCACTTCCACAATACATAAAAAATGACAGAATGTAGAAATTGGGAACAGATCCACCTGGACTAGCATTACATATACATGTAATATATAATTGTAGAGCATTACAAACGCAGTAAAATGAATAAATTACAGATATTTAGGACAGTAACCCAGCATCGTCTACACATTCTGCGGTACCAGAATACAATACACCGATCCGGCGTAACATTAAGACCACCTCCTTGTTTCTGCGCTCATTGTCTATTTTATCAGCTCCACTTACTATATAGGAGCACTTTGTAGTTCTACAGTTACAGACTGTAGTCCATCTGTTTCTCTGCATACTTTGTTAGCCCCCTTTTACCCTGTTCTTCAGTGGTCAGGACCCCCATGGACCCTCACAGAGCAGGTATTATTTGGGTGGTGGATCATTCTCAGCACTGCAGTAACACTGACGTGGTGGAAGTGTGTTAATGTGTGTTCTGCTGGTACGAGGGGATCAGACACAGCAGTGCAGCTGGAGTTTTTAAACACTGTGTCCACTCACTGTCCACTCTATTAGACACTCCTACCTTGTCAGTCCACCTTGTAGATGTAAAGTCAGAGACGATAGCTCATCTGCTGCTGCACAGTTTGTGTTGGTCATCCTCTAGTCCTTCATCAGTGGTCACAAAACGCTGCCCACAGGACGCTGTTGGCTGGATATTTTTGGTTGATGGACTATTCTCAGTCCAGCAGTGACACTGAGGTGTTTAAAAACTCCAGCTGCACTGCTGTGTCTGATCCACTCAGACCAGCGCAACACACACTAACACACCACCACCACGTCAGTGTTACTGCAGGGCTGAGAATGATCCACCACCCAAACAGTACCTGCTCTGTGAGGGTCCATGGGGGTCCTGACCACTGAAGAACAGGGTAAAAGGGGGCTAACAAAGTATGCAGAGAAACAGATGGACTACAGTCTGTAACTGTAGAACTACAAAGTGCACCTATATAGTAAGTGGAGCTGATAAAATGGACAATGAGCAGAGAAACAAGGAGCTGGTCATGATGTTATGCCTGATCAGTGTAAATGTGTTATCAAATATCAGTTTTAAACATTGGTCAAATCTAACCATCTGTCTGATGATAATAATATTGTTAAATGTATTTATCTATCAATACGGATGTGATTTCGATATTACTGTGCATCCCTAGTTTGACATATTGGTAGGCCTACACAGGGTGCTGTGTGAGATCCTAAACCGTCTCATGGACTCCTCACTGTCTGACTGGAGGAGAGTCTGACTGAGCTGTGAAACAGCTGCTCCAGCAGATCTCTGCTCACTACTCACCTTAAGATTCTTCACAGCCTGTTTCACCTCCTGCAGCTTCTTCTCTTTCTCCTGGAGTCTCTGCTGAGATTTACTCTGCATTGCCATCAGTTGAAACTGAGAAAAAATAATGTTCAACCATTTATAGCAAGAACTAATTCTAATAGCAGAGAATACTTAAAGTTCAGTCCTGTTCTACAAAGGTTTACACTTTCATTTGTGCTATAAAGCTGCAAAAAGCTGGAAGACAGGCCTTGGCTGGTCATACGGTCCCTGACTTATCTTGTTGGTATGCTGCAATGAGTAATAATCCTGCCAACATTTAAGTTCACCACTTCAACAATTCAACAGGCTTGGAATTGTTTTTGCTCCTACACTCGAGTTACAGTACAAATTTAATAAAAGTTTGAATAAAATTTTCAAGGTCTGACCTGTGTCTGAGTTCTCTCTGCTGCAGCTGAAACGGTATCGTGGCCTTTGTGTTCCTCCATTGTACACAAATAGCAGATACACTGTTGGTCAGTACGACAGTAGATCTCGATCAGCTTATCATGTTGAGAGCAGATCTTCTCTTGGAGCTGTTTGGAGGCTTCAACCAGTTTGTGCTTCTTAAAGGCAGGAGACTGATAGTGAGGTTTAAGATGAGTTTCACAATAAGAAGCCAGACACACCAAACAGGACTTGATGGCTTTGCGTTTTTCCCAGTGCAGAAATCACACTCCACATCTCCAGGTCCAGCGTAACAGTGAGCAGGAGAAGCAGCTTGGAGTTCTGTCTTCTTCAGTATCTCCACCACTTCAGCCAGCATGTTGTTTCTGCGTAGAACAGGCCTTGGAGTGAAGGTCTCTCTGCACTGGGGGCAGCTGTAGACCCCCCTCTGATCACCCTGATCCCAACAGCCATTAATACACACCATACAGAAACTGTGTCCACAGGGAATAGCCACTGGATCCTTCAGCAGATCCAGACAGACTGGACAGCTGAACCGGTCCTGATCTACTGAAATACTGGCCTCTGCCATTTTCCTGCACTCACAGACCGAGAGAGCAGCTCTCTGAGATCATATTCCTCTGAACTGAGTAGGAGTGGCTTCCTGCTTCTGTGGTTGGAAGTGAAAAGGAGGTGGGGAGAGAGAGAAGAGGAGGAGACTGAAAGACACAGAGGAACAGATGGAATTCTTTTGTTAAACTGTGAAAGAAAACATGCAGCAGTATTATTTAAAGCAGTAGATTAAATGGACTCGCAATTTATAGGACTAAACCAACATCCATGAGAACTCTCTGATCATAGCTGCCGCTTTTCCAAAAAAAAAACAGAAAGTCATGCACTGCAAAAACTTTTTTTAAAGTTTTACCTTAAAAAACTAGCATAATTATTATAGCTGACTAATTATTGATAGTTAACTTATCATCAGAGCCTACTTCATAATGTAGCTCACAGAGCAGCACTGCTGAAGGAACCCAGCGCACATCCACTCACCTGTTGCTAATTATCAAACGCAGCATCATCAAACTTTCAGAACAGATTGATAAACACAGACTTTATTGATGATGGCTGACTAAAGATGACTGACTGTCTCACCTTCCATACGAAAGGTGGTCAGGCTTCATTCTGGGCTAAAAACTGGCCACCAACAGGAACCAGCAGAAACTTTTAACGGTTTCTGTGATTTTTTTCAGCAGGGATGTTTTATGAGTGTAAACTTTTACTGTATTTTTATGAAACCCTGTTTACCTTTTTCACCCGTTTCACCCACATTCTGGGTAGAAGAGTCAGTAAAACTGATGCAAACTACAGCTGCACAGCGTATGAAGTGAAAAGGTAGGATGCCCAGTTAGACAAAGAAAAAGTTTTGCTCTCTCTTTATCTCTCATTCATAAAAAGGAAAGGTCCAGTCCTAAAATCTGATTGGCTGAGCCGCATTCGAAGCCATTGTAACATAACGTTATGCTAACCATACACTAGAAGACTTTGAAAAGACTTTTGAAAGACTAAAGTCTGACTCCCTCTCACATCTAAAGACAGTGCCGTGTTTTTTAGTCAGTTTTTTAGTTTTACTTTCTCTGCTCGCGCCACAGTATCGTCAACCCTTCTCGTTTGCAGGGTAACCAGCGAGCTGGGGTTTAAAACAGTGCCTCATGTACGTCCATGACGTCAGTGAGCGCGAACAGCCAATGAGCTGCTCCGCTCGTCAATCAATCATCACGCTCTAGCAGTAATGCCCGCCTCCTGCTGCCCCAAACCCGTTAGCTGTAGAAAAAGGGAAACATATAGGTAAGATTTCTTTGTGGTTTTAGTGAAATACATTCTTCTACTGTCTAAAATTAAGGGAAAGTTCTATTTTAACTTTTCGTTTTTAACCGTTGAGCTCCTTTCACTCCCATTCATTGAGGACTCGCTCGCGGGCGCCCTCTGCTTATCTTTGACTGTAATGCCGCTCACATGGACCACCGGGTGTACAGATAAGTAAGAACCTGGTTTTATTTAAATTTAGGGTCTTACGACTTATTTTCTTCACTAGAACTAGGCTGGTCTGCTAGCTAACAGGCTAAAAGATAGCAGACATGCTAAACAACTCCATCATTGATGTCACAGGTTTGAATTAAAGCACTAACGGTATGGTTCACTGTAAAACTGCAGTATAAAAGTATAAAAATGTCACTTGAATGGCTTACATACTACGAATGTCCATGTTTCGGTCAGAAGTAGCGTCAAAACCAGGCCCAAACGGCTCCGTACTCCCTAAATAATGTGCTATAGTTTTGAAATTCTAGCTTCTACAGCCAAGTTGTGCAGTATTTGTCGAGTGTGGATGTGGCTGAATCCCAAATGACTGTTTGTTAGCTATATTGTGCACTGTTGGGGTGCAGGAGCCAGTATTTAATGCCTGTGTAGTGCACTATGTAGGGAGCAGGGAGTTTAAGATTCAGCCCAGCATGAGAAGAGGGGCGTCGTTAGCTTGGTGCTAAATAAGATTCATGGTGGTAATTTAGTAACCAAAACATACCTATAAAGCGAAGGGTTTTGCATTAAACAGTGTTACAATATGTTCGTTAATATACAGCATAAAGTTATAAAGTTTTTGAAATGACTGCAGTATACAGCGATGGGCGACTGAATGTTCTCATTCAGCGATCAATGGCTGCTTGGCAACAATATCATACTCTAAAGGAATGACTTTTTTCTGATTATTATATTGCTGCTGTTGGAACAAAACCTGGTATCTCCATTTTTGTCGTTTTTCAGTTTTTGCCATAATTTGAAAATGTCTGTCGCCCTTTACATTGTGTGTAAATTTCATGATGAATGAACCAAAAGAAACGGCCCAAAATTACTTGGAAAGAAGTCTGGTTCCATTGACTTACATTAAAAGTAAAGTTTTTTTTCCTCTAAAGTTACCATTTTGGAGATACAAGGTTTTGTTCCGACGGCAGTGATAAGTAACAGTTTAAATTATTTACAGAAGAATTGTGCATATTTTATGTTGTCCGCGATTCACTGCTTCATGTTGTACCTAAGAAGACCCTTCATCATGATAAAATCACAGTAATGCACAGATTGAGTGGCTTATTGCGTAAATATATTTCATTAGAGCTTTGTAATCAGATTTTTCTAATCTAAAATTCGTAGAGACGGTACACAGAGTAGAACTACAAAAACAGTGCAGTTCTCATAGAGTTATGTGAGCTACTTGTGTCCACGAGTGCTATTATAACTGTGATATATCATAACGTGCAGCTACGCTGTTCAACATATGTTTAGGCAATAATAGTTGTACATTAGACGATGCTTTACTTTTTAAATGCTGTGATCAGGAAAAGGAGTTTTAGATTTACTGCAAACTCCCATTTTAATTCATTAACAGGATTTCTGATAGATGCAGTTCCTAGTGTTTGATTTTAATGTAGCCTCTGAGGACTGGCGTCCATTGTTTAGGCCTAATAGCTGCTGCTAATAACCTTTTGTTGAAAATTGATGTTTTTGATGAATCCACTAGAGGGAGCCGGATCTCCCTTAATGCTATGTAAGTGAGATTGGTTGGTTGATCTGGTTGGTTCATCATCCCACAACTGCAGATTTATGGCAAAACAGTTTTTTGATTTTACCACTGATTCACTTTTGAGACTTGAATTTTTTTTTTTAAACATAATAGCTGGTAGTGTTTTTTGTAACTTTATATTAAAATAATTTGTTCAAAATGAGTGCACAGATGGTGTTTCATCACAGATGTTTAAGTAGAATCCACTAGAGGGAGCCAGATCTCCATTAATGCTCTAGAAGTGAGCTCTCATGATCTGTTAATGTGAGTCAGAATCCGAGGCCTGTGATAAGCTTTCTTTCTGTTATAGTTGTTTATCTTTTTTTGCCTTTATGCTGTAGATCTAAACACTTGAACTTCTTCCTTCAGTCACCAACTTCTGTCTTTCAAATTCACCCTCAGTATATCAGCCACTTCTCAGAGTAACAGACAAACACCACAGCGTTCTTCTTTACAGACGCCACTGTCTGAGCTCCTGAATCTGACTGTGTCTCTCCTGCATTCACACCTGTAATCAGTCTCAGAGTCTGTCTGATTTAGTGGACGTGCAGGTCAAACGTTTCCTCTTATGTTCAAACATCAGTCACAATACACAAAATGCAAAGGAAATAATTTTATTTTGGAAGTTATATTCAGATAAAAGCAGATCAGATGTCTTAGAGATGCAAGACATAGGTGTTCATGTCCGATAGAAGAGACGTGTAGAAGAACCTTTGATCCTGCTAAATGTGAGTGAGTGAGTGAATTAGTTCCCAGCCAGGTTCATGATGTGCTTTGAATCTAAATGGAAAAAAGTAAAAGAAATAAAAACACAACACACCCGCCCACACAATTTTCTGATGTGGTCATATAAATGCACACTCAGCTCCATAAATATTTGGACATTGACAAAGTTATTGTTGTTTTAGCTGTCTACCACAGCTTACACCAATCAGCCACAACATTAAATCCACCTCAGCACTGCAGTGACACTGATGTGGTGGTGGTGTGTTAGTGTGTGTTGTGCTGCTGTGAGTGGATCAGACACAGCAGTGCTGCTGGAGTTTTTAAACACTGTGTCCACTCATTGTCCACTCTATTAGACACTCCTACCTTGTCAGTCCACCTTGTAGATGTAAAGTCAGAGACGGTAGCTCAGTTCAAACCAGCACAACACACACTTAAAACGCCACCACCACGTCAGTGTCACTGCAGTGCTGAGAATGATCCACCACTCAATAATACCTGCTCTGTGGTGGTCCTGTGGGGGTCCTGACCCCTGAAGCACAGGGTGAACAAAGTATGCAGAGAAACAGATGAACTAAAGTCTGTAATGATAGATCATTACAGTTCTCCTAGATTGTAGGATGAACTAATGAAATGGACAATAATGTTTTAATGTTATAGCTGATAATTGAAATGGAGCTGAAATTTAACAATGAATCTGAGCTCAAAGTGCAGACCTTTATTTTACAACCAGGAACCTTTGACATCCACAGACTCTGGGTTTCTTCCCTGGTACATGAATATACAGCGCACATTATGTTGCAGTGCATACTGGAGAATGTAGTGCAGTGCACTGTGAAATGGGTTAATATTCAGAGAAAATCAAAATAATATCATGACAAGTTTGATTTGGCCACAAATAATGGTTTTGCTGGTTTGTTTTGAATTTTCAGCCTAGTGGTAGCTTGGTTCACTGGCAGTTCACTGGCAGCGAGAGCTTGCATCAACAGACTCTGACTGATCTGCTTACTTGTGAAATGCTCATGGAATAACACACAACTAGCCATGAAAGAGCTGAGCAGACAACAGTCCAATTACCTTTCAACCCCTAAAAACAGGGGTCTATGTATGAAAATGGTTGGAATTCCTACACTGTTTATCTGATTTGAAATGAAAGCCTGAAGTGTGCACTTTGAGCTCATATTTATAAATTAATTTCAACTCTAAAATGCTGCAGTAGACAGCAACCAGTGACTATGTCAACATCCCAATATGTATGAACCTGACTATATACTTTATATACAGCGATGCATTCATTACAATTTAAAAATCAGTAGATACAGTAGTTAACTGACAGAATAACCAGCAATTTAAATGACTTCTACCTATTATTAAACATAGTGTAGCACAGACACATTATTTTGGGTCACATAACTTCATAGTTGTTCCCAAACCAACCCAGAATCCAGCATAGAGAGGCTGAGTGAATGTGGTGTGGACCGTGTGTAGGAGGGTCATTGTGTCAGAGACGCTGTAGAAGGACAGAGTTCCTGCACTGTGATCCACATACACTCCTATTCTGGAGGATGATGAGGCTGAGATCTCAGTCTGAATGTTGTTGTGATAGAAAGAGAGAGAGGGAGAACAACACAGACTCCAGGACTGACTGTTGTGTCCAAACCTGCACTCATTACCCCGTCCTTTCCTGCTGATCCCTTTATATGAGACTGATATGTACAGTCCATATCCTTTACTACTGCTCCACTCAACCTCCCAGTAACAGCGTCCACTCACACTCTCCTTACTCAACACCTGATTCCAGTAGTCAAATCTCTCTGGATGATCAAAGTAACACTGGACATCACTGTTTGCCACCACTCTGTTCTTCTCAGACAGTCTGAGGCAGCGATTTACTGTGTTGGGATCCAGAGTCAGATGACAGAAATCTAAAAATAAATAAATAAATAAACAAAAGGAGAATTTTAGATTTTAATCATAGTGTACTTATTAAAAACATTTTTTTTTTTAAATTTCAGAAGAAAGCAGTATGCACACTCAGAACAGTATGATTTTGCAATATTTAAAGGGCCCATATCATGGAAAAATGAATTTTGCTTTTTTGAAATAAAGGAGTTTGAATTAATATCTAAACAATGTTAAAGTTCCAAAGTTCACTCACTATCCAGTCCACACAGTTCATATGTGGAAACAAGATGCAAAAACAGCTAATTGTGGATACAGGTCAGCCAATCAGAGCAAAACTATTTTACATACCATGCTTAAAAGTCATTTTGGGACACTTTCTGAATACAATTCATATTTTGTTTGTTGTTTTACTTTCCAACCTTCAGTTATCATTTATTCATCCATATCCACCAGAAAAGTTACAACAACCAGCAATAACGATTGCATGTATGAAATAAAACTCAAAATGAATCTGTAATTAACTGGAAACTTAAGAAAGTCGAGTAAAAGCACTCAAACATTAGCGGCACAAACAGTGTTTCTGTACTACTATTTAGTATTTTATTTTAGTTTAGTATTCTGTGACAGCAAGTCATCAACAAAGAAAAGCAGGTAAATACGAAAAAAAACAAGATGGTTGACAAGGCACTCTTAGAAACAGAACAACACATCACTAGTCAGTTTTAAATGACCTCAATATATGTTTTCTTCGTTTTCTAACTTAAACCTGTGTTTAAACCTGAATGAGTCCTAAACTGCAGGTCAAAGCACACCTGCGGCTTAAGCTAAACCAAGTTGCTGTGTCATTTAAAAATCATGCTTCTGCCCATAGATGGTGCTGTATTACAGTTTTAACTGAGTTTTATCTTAAACCTGCTAGAGACATGGTTTTACTGAGGTTTAAGGGATGATTATTATAATCGTGAAGTGCATTTTCAGCTCAGATATTTTAATTTTTTCCATACCTGGGCCCATATACCTTCCATCCTAATGTTTTGTGGACTTCATGGCATGTTTTAATTTAAAGCTATACTGCTTAATTTAACACACACTGAGGTATCATATTTAACTAGGGGAAGCATTTATCAGTCTTGATTGGGCGTTTTGTAATGTATTGCTCAGAGAAGCTAAAGATGACCTATGTTTAGGTTACCACTATTATTGACTATGATTGAAAAAAAAGAAGAAAATGCCAGACTTTGTGTAATTTCCATTGCTGTTTTAGGTTAGGCCTAAAATAAAATAATGGATAAGTCGTGTATACATGGAAAATGATTGTTTGTGGTACATAAATTCACACAAACGTTAAACGAAAAGAGAAATGTAGAATATGAGCCCTTTAAAAGTAAAAGCATATTCAAAGGCAGAAACTGGCATTTTCAACTCATCAATCATGTCTCAAATCATATAGCTATAACTACTATTTGTGTGTGTGTGTGTGTGTGTGTGTGTAGAAAATCTTTTCTGGTTTTTGGCTCAGAGGGTACAATCTTCTGAACTGCTGCATCTGTGGAGCAGCGGAGAATAAAGATCAAATAATATTGTTTAATAACAGCACAGATCAAAAACAACTTCACCAAATATTCTTTTCCTAAGTACATTTGGTGTGTTAATGGTGACATCGATTTTATGTAAGAAATATTTGATTTTCTCATGTTTTCAAAAGTAAGAAAATGTTTCGATTTAAACTTCAGGTTCACGATATGGGCCTAACGAGGGAATGATTGGCTTATCATTGTTCTCTCTCTTTGAATCATGAAAAAGGTTCGCCTTTCTAGATGAGAGATCCCCTTAATTCAAGCACCACTGATCAGAATGTGAATCTGAAGGAAAACTAAAAATGAAGACCAAGTAGCATTCTAAGGACATTAGATATAAAGTTATAGAAATGCACAAAAAAAATTGACAGAAAAAGTGTTTAGATTTCCCAGTGAGCACTGCTGGATCAATTCTGAGGAAATGAAAGCTGAATTATACAACTCAGACAAGGCTGTCCCTCAAAAACTCAGCATAGGAGGAAAAAGGGGACTTGAGAGGGCAGACACAGAGAGGCTATCGATCACTTTGAAGGAGATACAAAGTTAAGCGGCCAAGGCTGGAGTAAAGCTGCATCAGTCAAGGAAATTAAGAGCTCTGCATATAAATAACCTGTATGGGAGTGGCTGGTAAGCAATTTATGAAGAAAAAACACATGACAGCACATCTGGAATTTGCCCGGAAGCATCAGAGTGACTCAGCGGACTCAGCTGGAGCTTCTTGGCCACAATTCAAAAGGCTATGCGTGGAAAAAACCCTCAATAAAAACTCAATAAAAAAAAGGTTTTCCTAAGTGAAGACTGGACATCCTGTTAACCCTGAAGGATGATGGATGTGCAAAATGCCAAAATACTGTCAGACACCCTTCACCTTTCGGCAGGGCAATGATCTCAACCACAAGGCCAAGGCAGTACAAGTGTGGATAACCAACAAAAATTGAGATTCTGAGCCACTACTTGAACATTGCGGTCCACAAGCGTCATCCAACCATCCTGAACAACCTGGAACAAATCTGCCAGGAAGAATAGACAAAATCTTTCCCAATCACTGTGCAAAGGTGCTAGAAACGTACCCCTAACAGACTTAAAGCTGTTACTGCAGCAAAAGGTGGTTCTACCAAGAATTACTGAAAATGTTGAATACTTAAGTACACAATAATTAATAATAATAACAATTAATTTTGAAATTTTACTTTAAGAGCATATGGGTTTTCAAAAAGAATATTGACTGGAACAATCTTTATATGTCATTTGTAATCCAGAGGAATGTGATGAAGGGGACTGAGTTATTTTGCAAGGCGCTGTAAGACCAAAACAAACTAAACCTTTTCTAATACCAAAGAAAGGTATGAAAATCCATCATTGCTGTGTTATTTTCACAATGCAACTTCAGTAACATTATGGTTTCTTTAGTCCATCTCTGATGAAGAAAATATTTATATTCTTTCACAGCAGGAAGCTCCTCTTACCATTTGGGGAGATTTTACTGAATTCCTGCTTGCAGAATTCCTCTAGTCTCTCTTTCAGATCAGAGAGAGATTTCCTCACTCCATCAAATGAGAGATGTTGATGGACAGTGATGCTGGGTGAGTCCTCAGATCCAGAAGAGACACAGAGAGACTGGAAACTCTACATAGAGAAAGAAACAGAATGGAGAGCAGTAGAAAAGTTTACAACAGTAACAAAGGACCAAATTAGATGACCTTTCTGAGTTTCAGGTCTCTCTGTAGATCAGACAGTGTTGGTTACCTGCAGGAAATGGATGTGATCCTCTGTGTGTGAAAGCTGCTCCAGCTCAGTGTCTCTCCTCTTTAGATCAGCAATCTCCTGCTCCATTTGCTCCAGGAGTTCTTCAGCTCCACTCAGTTCAGCCTCCTCCTGAGCTCTGATCAGCTCTGTTACCTCAGAGCGCTTTTTCTCAATGGAGCGGATCAGCTCAATAAAGAGAGAAACATAAGTACACTGTCCCTTCCTGGATCGGCCTTGATGTGGCGGAAGGGCTTGTGTGGTTTCGGGATCTTCAGAGCTAAGTCGTTGGGAGCAATATGCTCCCCTGGTAGGGTCTCCCAGGCAAACAGGTCTGGAGTGAAGACCCAGACTAACTCGATCCAAAAATATCCTCCATGAAAAATAGACACAGAAGACCATGTACCCTGCCTGGAAAAGGGTCACTGGGTCCTACCCCTGGAGCCTGGCCTAGGTGTAGTGTCCCTCGGTGAGCGCCTGGTGGCCGGGCAGCCCATGTAACCCAGCCTGAAGAGGCAACGTGGGGAGACCATGTGGGCCCACCACCCGCAAGGTCCAGCATAGGGGAGCGGTGCAGTGCCATATAGGCAGTGGAAGATGGCGGGGAGGCAGTGGGAGATGGCGGGGAGGCCCTTGGGGGCCTAGGCCCCTGCAGCAGAAACTGGCTCTTGGTACATGGAATGTAACCTCCCTGGGGGGGGCCGGATCTTGTGCAGGAGGTTGAGAGGTACCAACTAGATATAGTTGGGCTCACCTCCACCCACAGTGTCGGCTCTGGAACCAAACTCCTTGATGGGGTTGGTCCCTCTCTTACTCAGGGGTTGCACAAGGTGAGAGGCGCCGGGCAGGTGAGGGAATGCTCACGAGTCCCCGGCAGGCAGCCGTGCAGTTGGAGTTTGTCCCGGTGGACGAGAGGGTTGCCTCAATGCGAATTAATGCACCAAACAACAGGTTGGAGTATTCGGCCTTCTTGGAGCGAGTGGGTGGGATTCTGGAAAGGGCCCCGCCTACAGACTCCATAGTCTTACTGGGAGACTTCAATGATCATGTTGGCAATGACTGGGAGACCTGGAGAGGCATGATTGGAAAGAACGGCCTGCGTGATCTAAACACGAATGGTGAATTGTTATTGGATTGGTTTATTATTTTAAAATTGGTTATTTGATTTTAACTCCCACCTCCGGGAGAACTTTTCTCATGTCCTGGAGGAGGTAGGGACATGGAGTCTGAATGGACCCTGTTCAATACCTCCGCTGTGGAAGCTGTCAGGCGTAGCTGAGGCCAAAAGCTTGTGGGTGCCTGTCAGGGCGGTAACCCAAGAACCCCCTGGTGGACACCGGTGGTGAGGGAGGCCGTCAAGCTGAAGAAAGAGGCCTTTAGGGGCTGGATGGCACGAAGGACTCCCAACTCAGCAGATAGGTACCGACAGGCAAATAAGGTGGAAAGGAGACTTCGACGGATAATTGAACCTCAGATTGTGGAGGAACAATGTGGATTCCGTTCTGGCTTTGGAACAATGGAGCAGCTTTTCACCCTCTCACTGATTGTTGAGGGGCCATGGGAGTTTGCCAACCGGCAGAAATTAGCTTTTTTGCAGGGTGGCAGGCTACACTCTACGTGATAGGGTGAGGAGCTCGGAGTAGAGCCGCTACTCCTCCGCATTGAGAGAAGCCAGCTGAGGTGGTTCGGTCATCTGATCCGGATGCCCCTGGACGCCTCCTGGTGGGGGTGTACCAGGCACGGCCTACCGGGACAAGACCCCGGGGTCATTCTAGGACCCACTGGAGCGATTATATCTCCAAGTTGGCCTGGGAGCGGCTTGGGGCCCCTGGGAATGACAGGGTCGTCTGAGATTCTCTGCTCTCCCAACTGCTACCGCGACCCTATCTGGGCTAAGCAGATAACGACGTGTTTGTATTTATGGGAGGGAGTTTGGGGCGTGTTGCATTTTTTTCATTTTCTATTAACAGGTTATTGTTGTGGTTATTGTTGTGGACAGTGTTTTTTTTTATTCTGTCAGGCTGTTACTGACGTCTGCTGTAGTCAATAAGATCCTTAGGCCAGAATATTTAGTCTCGTATTTGGAGACGAGAGGCTGAAGGAAACATCTACACTTCTATGATGCTCTACACTGACAGGCCAGAACACTTTAGTGTGTCTTTGGTTAAGATTAGGATTAGATTTATGTCTAAATTGAAGGTTCCAATTAGACAGTTAGACCCCAAGTCAGATTCAGGATTTGATTCAAACATTGACCACTGCATGTGTCTGTGAGAGAGTGCAGAGTTGTTGGGGGTCCGGGGGGCTCTAGTCTGTCAATAGCAATTACAAAGAACAGAGAACTGATGTTGATTTAATTATTCATTAATAAAAAATAAAAGACACATTATTAGTCCACATGTCTCTTCTTTCCACCATGAACACCTGTTTCTTGCATCTCCAAGATTTCTGATCTGTTATCATCTGAACATGATTTACAAAATAGATTTTTTCCTTTGCATTTTATACATTTGGACCAAGCCTTGAATGTAAGATGAGACGTTTGACCTGCACGTCCACTAAATCAGACAGACTCTGAGACTGATTACAGGTGTGAATGCAGGAGAGACACAGTCCGATTCAGGAGCTCAGACAGACAGTGGCGTCTGTAAAGAAGAACGCTGTGGTGTTTATCTGTTACTCTGAGAAGTGGTTGATATTCTGTGTGTAAATCTGTAAAGGAGAAGATTTTACCTGCTGAAGGAAGAAGTTAAAGTGCTTTTAGTTCAGTCTGAGTTTGGACTCTTCAGCAAACTGAACTGGGCTCCACATGGTCACCTAACTCAGTCACTGAGGGCAGTTCAGGCTTCCTGTTTGAGGCTGATGGTCAACAGCATAATGATAAAAAAGATAAACAACAGAAACAAAAAGAAAGTTTGTCGTAGGAGCTTGAAAATTCATGAACCCTTCAGAATGTTCTATATTTCTGCATACATTTGACCTAGAAACTTGGCACTTGGGGGAGAAAAGGAGACGAAATATTTCACTGTAATCTGGTCCAACGAAAAAGTCAAGTGTCAACATTTTTCTCCAATCAAATGGAAAATGCTGAACCGACAACACATTGACATCAGACGCCTGCTCCTCTACAAACTAATCAATGTCAAGTATAGGGCGATGTAGCCCACACAGGTGATGACGACAGGACATAGGCATGTCATGCAGAGCTAAATTGCAATGTGAAACCAAACTAACCAGATCAAATGCATACAATGTAACAGAAACATAAACCTTAGTTGGGACTTTCAGGTGTGAAAACGCCCTCAGATCTTTATTTAGTCTAGTGTGGTTTGAGGTCATTACTCTTGCACCTCTTTGTCTGTTTCCAGTCTCTCTGTGTCTCTTCTGGATCTGAGGACTCACCCAGCATCACTGTCCATCAACATCTCTCATTTGATGGAGTGAGGAAATCTCTCTCTGATCTGAAAGAGAGACTAGAGGAATTCTGGAAGCAGGAATTCAGTAAAATCTCTCCACAGGGTAAGAGGAGCTTCCTGCTGTTAAACACAACAATGAAAAGCTGCTCTTTCTCAATGAGAGACTAAAGAAATCCATAAGATTTACATAGTGAAAAGATCATTCATGTGCAGCTTGTTAATGAAGACAAGGCAAATCTATGTAAGAATATCAGATTTACCTTTTTGAAAGGATACAAATCATATATATTTTGCATATTATTAGATCGTTAGATTATGTTTGTGTTGTTTTGCACCAAAAACAGTCACCAATCATTTTATACATTTTTCAACATCTCCTCATTTCCTACATGCTACATCCTGTCTGACGCTGTCCTCGTCTTTCTCCGTTTCAGCCTTTGTTTTCTTGTTCTGTGTACTTTTGTTGTTCTGGTCTGTATTGTGCCTCATTCAGAAAGCAGAGCAGGTTAAATACTTATTATAACTCCAAGCTGAGTGAGCAGAACTAAACTCTCTTCATTTGGACCATCAGCACTGCTGAGGGAAATCATTGATATGGACCCTTTAATGGAAATTCTGCTCAAATGTAAAACCTAAATGATGAGAGTTTCACTGTGTTTCTGCTGTTTATGCACTTTTTTCAGTCTCCAGAATAGGAGTGTATGTGGATCACAGTGCAGGAACTCTGTCCTTCTACAGCGTCTCTGACACAATGACCCTCCTACACACAGTCCACACCACATTCACTCAGCCTCTCTATGCTGGATTCTGGGTGAATTGGGGAACAACTGTGAAGTTATGTGATCTAAAATCATGTGTCTGTGGGACACTGTGGTTAGTAACAGGTAGGAAATGAATAGATTGGTAAAATCATTTATATTGCTGCATTATTATGAAATTACATTCCTGTATTTGCTAAGTTTGTAATAAGAAGATCATCATATAATGTGTTTTATTATTATTTTTACAAACCTTTCCAGGAATTTGTTATTCACACTCTACATGTAAGTTTATATACCCTGTTTTTATATACCTTGTTTTTCACCTGCCTTCAAAACCGTCACCTTCATCTGCAGATCCTCCCCACATTCACTCATCCTGTCTGTGCTGGGTTCTAGATTGGTGGGGAACAACTGTGAGGTTATGTGATGTTGTATATCATACTGGTGCAGAAGTGTCTTCTCTGTAGAGGCACTTACTGACCTCTCATGTGTCTTGTGACAGTATAGCTGCATTACTTACTTACAAAGGTTGTCTAAACAAATTAGTGTCATTCAGTGTTAAAGGGGAATTCCACCATTTTTTCAAAATTTCGTGTTAATAAATGGTCGATATATATAAACGGAGTGATTCAGAGTGGTTTGGTGTGAAATGCTCCATTCCAGAGAAACTTGCCATCTCAGAATTGTTCACAGTGACAGTGATAGGAACCAGACGTCTGAAGAGTTCAAGGCCTCTGAAAGCTCCCTAACAAAGTTATTACAAGATATTTTTACAAATAAGTTGCCTGAAGCTTGAGACTCAATTTCGATTTTTGATCTATATATATTTTTTTTACACCCGTTCATGGTGGAGAGTAACATGCAGGGTGTTGTGAGGCAAAATAGGCGCAAAGAAAACTTATTTTTCATTTTCATCACTGTTTTAAAATTTTCTACTTTACATATAAAAACTTGTGTAGGTTCACTGGTGATGTTGGATGGTATTGTGATTGTGTTGTAGATGGCACCACCCTGGGTTCCTAACAGCACCACTTTAATGACATACTGTTTGTAGGTTTCTCTACAATGAACCGTTTCACATCAAACCACACTGAATGACTTTCAACCAATGAATAATGAAGAATTTTTGAAAAATCGGTGACATTCCCCTTTGAGAAAAAATGTGATTTTGGAAACAGTTGTGATGAACTGTGAGGGTTATAATGTGTTTAAGCAGTTAAATAAAATACGTCATTAAGGTCGACTTTGTTTTCTGCTGAATTTATTGCTGAAGTGTAACAGAACACAGTAATATGCAGTGATGAGTGAACAAAGTGTTTTTCCTCCCTCACAGTCTTTTCATTGGTTATGGGTCAATAGCAAGTAATAACAGAACAAAAGAAACAGCCCATCACCTCTCAGAAGGACTTTCTATATGATCAACTGCAGAACTACACAAATATTGGCACCCCTGGTAAAATGACCAGTAAAAAAACATACTTTATTACTTGTTCTGTTGATGATGCATTCAAACTTTTAACAAAAATCTAATTTATCTAATGTACAGTCAAATAAATAAATCATGAAATTATTATTTTTCTCAAATCTTTGATTCTAAAAATTGTAGACAATCTTATGAGTGAAATCTAACTGAAGTGCATTCTCATTCATATTGTTTATGTGGTAAAGTTCACCTGACTTTTTATGAACAATTAAATGGTCAGCCATGCCTTCCAGTTTCACTGGGGTATAAGTATGAGGTGACACACAGGCCAGATTCCCTCAGTCACCCATCACTATGAGAATGACCAGAGAAAACAGCAGTGATGTCTGATAAAAGGTTGTTGAGCCGCACAAAACAGGAAGTGGCTACAAGAAAATAAACAGAAATGCCCAATTATTTCAGGGAAATAATTATGAGGTTTAAAACAACAGATGTTAAGAATCTGCCAGAAGGACGTATGTCTATACTGACCCCACACACAGTGAGGAGGAGGGTTCAAGTGGCCAAAGAAGGGCTTGTTTAGATACATAGCATCATGGACTCCACCAACTACCTTCCAGCCAGGAAGCTTAAACTGGGCCATGATTGGATCTTCTAGAAGGACAATGGCCATCCCAATGCCCTGACCTAAACCCCCATAGAAAACCTGTGGGATGAGCTGAAGAGGAGAGTCCTCAGTGTGGACCTCGGAATCTGAAGGATCTGGAGAGGTTCTATATGGAGGAATGGTTTCAGATCCTTCACCATGTGTTCTCCAGTCTCATTAAGCATAATAGGAGAAAACTCAGAGCTGCACAAAGTATTAAATGAAAGGGTCTAACTATTGTGTCTCACATAGATTTGAGAAAAATATTGATTTCCTGATGAGATTTAGGTTCCTTCTTTCAACAATTGTACTTCAAATAAAGGTATTTAATAGTTTGAATATATATTTTTTTTTTTATAGCCCTTTTTGCTTGTTTACCTGGGTGCCAATATTTGTGGACAGCCCTGTACAATAAAACGTCAGATGTGTTTATTTCCACCAGAAGAGAACCAAAACCAAAACTCAAAGACCCCTTCGAGACCCTCACTCTAAATGGTAACACTGTTATCCACATTTCGAGGGTTCAGGTATGTGTACGGCAGAGCAAGCTTCTTGTTTCTGGCATCAATTTTGATCTCGAGATTCTGCAGATCATTTTTAAAATGGGTTATTAGTATCAGCGGCTCCTCCTCGCTGAACAACGCTTCGGGGTAATGTCCAAGCGGATACTGAGAAAGAAAGAACAGTGTTTCCATTTCATTTTGCTCTTATAAACAAGTGAAATGCATTTGATTATCTGTAAATTCTGTCACAGATTATTGACATAAACCAATCAGGATCTTTGCGTTTTACAAAGTCATTCTAAGTAAAGACATAATTATGAACGCTGCTTGTCTTCTCACTTTTTCCATTCCTTTATTTTACATTCATCACCATGACTATGGAGTTATTTAGTGCCTAAAGTTTCAAATAAAATGATAAAATTATAAAATCAATAATTATTGTGTCAATCATTCTGATATAAATGTATTTGTCATTGGCCAATTTTTGCTTTCATTTCTTTATATTTGCTGATTTTGCTAATATCTCTTTTGCTTAAAATTCTTTTGCTTCTGACTTTTGACAGTTTGTAACAGGGGGCAGGTCTCAGAAGAGGGCTGCACTTTCTATTGCTTAACTGATTTGGGGTGACAGGTCTTCTGAACACATTGCCACGCCCACTCTGGAGCCGCGATCTTCCTCGAACATAGCGGAGGGCGTTGTACTGAGCGTAGTACTGCCAGAGGGGGTTGCGCTGACAAGTCCACCCTCATGAACAATGTTGGTCATATTTATTGAAGTAACTCCTGGAAATACTCTATATGCTCAGAGTCCTCGTGGAGCTGTGTGAAACTGAAGTACTTAGGTAAACTTAACTGTTGAACGAAGCTGTGTCATCTATCAAGGTTGCAGCTGCTAATGCTAACTAGTCTAGCAGTGTCCACTAAAGGGCAAACTAGGTGAGCTTTGCAGCTGTTTCAATCAGTGTGTATTAGCCCTGCTTCTGATGACCTGAAGCTCCGCACGGTTTCAACTATTCCTTACCTTAAAACACCTGATGCAGCTCATCAACTGACTATCGAGCCGTTCATGAATGATCAGGTGTGTTGGGTCAGGAAGTCATTGAATCTGCGGCGCTGTAGGCTCGAGGGTTAATAAAGTTAAGGTAGCACTGGCATAAACACAGTAAACAGTGGAAAACACTGCTTATTATTTATCGAAAGGTGATACAGCTTTGTTCATTCATAAACAACAAAGTTTATGTTCATCAGTGCCCAAAATAACAGTTATATCTGTTTGGACAGGTCGACGCAGGATCCATAAACACGTGTTACACATAAAATAAAAGCAAATATGACAAACGTTGCTCATAACATGCTCAGATATGCCAATACAACACTGCACTTGAAGCAGCACTCAGTACCACGGGTTACACTGTGTTGGGGGCGGGTTATGCTGTGTGGCTATGTGTTCAGAAGACCTGTCACTCCAAATCAGCTGACCAATCGAATCTCTTCTAAGACCCCCCGCCCCGTTAAAAAGTGCCAAAATTCAGAAGCAAAAGAGCGATTCAGGGAGCAAAAACAAAATCAGCAAATAGAAAAAAATTAAAGCAAAAAAGATTACATTTTTACCCGAATGAGCAAAAATGAGTAGAAATCTTGAATGTTTAATTAAATCTAATTATTTGTATTTGCAACATATTTATACATTTTGATACTCAATATTTTGCTTGTGGATTTTATTTGAAACTTGGCATAAAATAAACTCCATACCATGTCCTTTGGTGCTGTCAGTGGAGTGTATAGACTCACCCGATCAGCGGACTCCTGGCTCAGCAAGTAGACAGCAGCCATTGCATTAACCGTGGTGCTGACGTCAGGTAAGGTCGCAAGAACAGAGTCCTTTGTGGTGCTTCCTTTTTGACGGGGTGGTGGACATCGCAGAGAGCTCGGAAAGTTAGGCATCCAACCCCCAATTTCAAACTGAGAGGGCAGAGTAAGTGAAGGGTCAAGCATAATTGTTTACATTAGTACATTAGATGTAAACTCAGGCAAAATGTTTCAAAACCTGGCCGTTGTTGACCGCAGCATGTTGAGCAGACACTGTGAAGATCACCATGGTGACAAACTTAGCCAGCTCTTCGACGGTGCCGAAAGACTTTGGAAATCCTAAAAGTGAGGTAAATGGAAAGGTTTTAAAGCAGGATTTTTAATTAAGGGTAGAAAACAAACAAACAAATAAATAAAAAAGACATACCAGCCTCACTGTTTTCCGGGAAGCCGTTTTCTCTTATCTCAGTAAGCCAAGCCTGCAGCTCCTTGTCTGCCCGGACGTCTTGATCGCTGTAGTAATGCGACACAAATCCATATACAAACCTAGCAGATAAAAACATTTAGACATTATTTTATTACTAAATTGATGAAAAGATTGGAAATATTGCAGTAGAACAGACACACATTTTCTAAGCCACTTATCCCCCTGGGTCGTGGGTCCCAGCGGTTATTGGACGGAAGGCAGGAAACACTCTGGACAGGTCACCAGTTCATCGAAGGGCAGACAGACAGACATTTACGTTCACACCTGGGGACAATTTAGCATCTCCAATTTGCATCACTGCATGTCTTTGGACACACAGACACAGGGAGAACTCCCTGTCACCCAACGGGGGAATTGAACCTAGACCCTTCTTGCTGTGAGGTGACAGCACTACCCACTGCACAGCTGTGCCGCCCTGAAGCAGAACAACGAATTTCAAAAAGGGGGCAATTAGGAAGATTAGGAATTCCACTGCTGGTAATCAGACGATTAACTTAGCCTGTAAAAGCCTGCATAAAACAGCCATAAAACAGTCATAAAATGGTCATAAAATGGTCAACCCCTTTGATCATTTTATGCACATTAAAGGGCCATTGCGTCTCTTTAGTAAATCATGACAGCTGCTTGTTAGCACCAAAATGTAAACTGCAAAGTGCAAAATGTTAATAAATCTGCCCCAAAGAATTTTCTTGCTCCCATACTTGAAAACGATGTCCCACAGCTCCAGACCATCATCTCTGTAGTAGTAATTGGGAATCTTCTCCAATCCCCTCTGCTTGATATCATCCGGCATACAGAGGGAGCTGTACGTCAGAGAAGAGGCTGCTCTTTTCAGGAAGGTCATCATGGAGTCATTTCCAATCGCAGTGAACTATATAGTGAGGATAAACATAAATAACCATAATTTAAAGAAAGTGTCAATAAGTGTTACTGATATTTCACAATGTCCACATTGTACTGCGGAATATCGCCACAGCAAAGGTGTTCACCTGAGGGAAAATCCCATCCACTGAGATCAGCCGATTCCTGGCCATGATGTTGATCTGGAGATTGTAGCGAGTGTGAGGTATCAGGAGCTGGAAGAGGAAGAGTGATAAAGCACTTTAACTATAATGAATTCTTCTGGAAAGTTCACTGGACCTTATGCCAGCTGCTAACTTCTAACTCCAACTGACCAACTTCCTCGGCTTATGAGCTTTCTTTCTCATCTGTAGGGTGTTTTTGCCTTCTTGAATCTGTATGTAGACCTAATTAACAGTATGTGGGTCATTCAAACTACCGACTAACTCGATGTAGTGATCCTGTTATGTGAAAAGGTCATGTTTTGCAAAGAAATGAAAATCTGCCTGACCAAATCACAGGAAAAAGAAGATAAAAGGAAGATAAGGCGAACATTCTACTGCTCATGATGACAAATGCTCATGGGGTCATCATTAATTGGACATCATTAATTGTGAAAGTCTGTGTAGTACTAAATATGCCTGCCCTCTCTGTGGATTTGTAGCAGTCTGATTAAAACAGGCTATTTGATTCATTGTTCATAACTAAATTAAGACCAAAATAAACTACAAAAACATAAATTTATGCTGCATCGTCCACAAACAAAATCTTCTATAACCTGTTATGGGGACAACGGCGAAAAAGGGTGCAGTTTTGACCACCTTAAATGATGTATAAACTACTCTAATTCATGAAACTTTATAGTGTTTAAGTAACAATGACTGAAAAGAATAAAATGTGAAATAAACAAAACGTCTTAGTGTTTTTAACATGCTAGAATAATGAGATTGTGTTGTGTGATTATGTGATTGTATAACAATAATGTGATTATTTTCATAAATTAACATACAACCCCAATTCCAAAAAAGTTGGGACTCTGTACAGAATGTAAATAAAAATAGAATGCAATGATATGCAAATCATTTAAACCCTATATTTCATTGAAAATAGTACAAAGATGACAAATCAAATGTTGAAACTGAAATTTTATTATTTTTGAAAAATATACACCTATTTTAAATTTGATGCCAACAACACATTCCAAAAAAGTTGGGAAGGGGCCTGTTTACCACTGTGTTTCATCACCTCTTCTATCAACAACACTCTGTAAGTGTTTGGGAACTGAGGAGACACTGCTGTAGTTTTGAAAGTGAAATGTTTTCCTTTCTTGTTTGATACAGGATTTCAGCTGCTCAACAATTCAGAGTCTTCTTTGTTGTATTTTTTGTTTCAAAATACACCAAATGTTTTCAGTGGTGACAGGTTTGGACTGCAGGCAGGCCAGTTTAGCACCCGGACTCTTTTAATATGGAGCAATGCTGTTGTAATACATGCAGAATGTGGTTTGACATTGTGTTTCTGAAATAATCAAGGCCTTCCCTGAAAAAGACGTCATCTGGATGGCAGCATATGTTGACAAAATATGTTTATATCATTCAGCATTAATGGCGCCTTCACAGATGTGCCCGTCACCCCTGCCATGTGCACTAATGCAACCCTATACCATCATGAAGACTGGCTTTTGAGCTGTACACTGATAAGAGGCTAAGTGGTCTTTAGCCCGGAGGACACAGTGTCAATGATTTGCAAAAAGAATTTCAAATGTTGATTTGTCTGACCACAGGACACTTTTCCACTTCCCCTCAGTCCTTTTTAAAAGAGCTCGGGCCCAGAGAAAGTGGCAGCATATCTGGATCCTGTTTATATTTGATTTCTTTGTTGCGTTTTAGAGTTTTAACTTGCATTTGTGGATGCAGTGATGAACTGTTTTCACAGACAGTGGTTTTCAGAAGTGTTTCTGAACCCATGCAGTGATTTCCACTACAGAATCATGTCTGTTTTTAATGCAGTTCTGCCTGAGGGCCCAAAGATCACGGCCAGCAAATACTAGTTTTTGGCCTTGTCCTTTGTTTACATTTCTCCAGATTCTCTGAATCTTTTATTGATATTATGTACCGTAGATGATGAAAAGCAAAAGTTCTTTGCTATTTTATGTTGAGAAACGTTATTCTTGGATTGTTGCACTATTTGATCATGCAGTCTTTCTCAGAGTGGTGAACCCCTCCTCATCTTTACTTCTGAAAGTCTCAGCCTCTCTGAGATTATTTAAATAACCACCAGCTGTTTTTTTTTGCATTACACAACTTTACCAGCCTTTTATTGCCCTCGTCACAACTTTTTTGGAACATGTTGTTTGCATCAAATTCAAAATAGCTGTATATTTTTCAATAAACAATAAAATTTCTCAGTTTCAACATTTGATATGTTGTCCTTGTACTATTTTCAATTAAATATAGGGTTTCAATGATTTGCACATCAGTGCATTTTGTTTTTTTTACATTTTGCACAGCATCCCAACTTTTTTCAAGATGGGTTTGCTTCTGCACTAGCTGTGTATTGTATTGTTTATTTTGTGGGCATTGTCAGTAATATAAAACAAAAGCACAGTATAATACATCTCTAAATATAGAATAGTTGCAGCATTTGTTTATACCAATGTGCATGTAAAATAAGTGCATCTACTTTTGTACAGAACTACTTTTGCCATATGCATAAATTATTAGTACTATTGTTATTTTCTATCTGTAAACTCACAATTAGCGATGCTAATGTACTGCTGTTTTTGCTGAGTGTACCAGTTTGATAAATCCATGCTATAGTTGTATCCCGGCTGAGCTGACAGTGAGATACTGGTTAAAAACAAGGACGCAGTGTTAGGCTGTGTAAGTGTTGGAGGAAAGAGGTCACCTTAAACAGGGGATGACATGAAGGCAAGCTGCGCAACGTTGCCACAGTGAAGACCTCGCCCCAGCATGTGAGTGCGCAGCAGATGGAAGTTCAGCTCGTGTTCATTAAACTCTGCATTTCTCACAAAGATCTTCGCCAATAACCAATCACTGGCAGAGTCGGAGGGTAGAAAGATGGGATTCCCTAGTCCAGGCTGCTGGTTCAACTGAATTAATAATAATAATAAAAAAATAAATAAATAAAAAAAACACCACACCTTACACAAAAGTACAGTTTATTTATGGAGCAAGCCAGCCACCGGCACTGAACTGTATTTTTAAATGAAGTACAAAACTCCATATGAACAGCAGTACAATATCATTTTTTCTGAACATTACATATATATATGCATACACGTATTAGGAAACGGTTTTAAATTTTCAGATTCATTTCAGTTTTTCAGACATATAAACAAAAACAGCTAACTGGCTTACAGATTCCTCTAGTAATATTTGTTGAAATTGAAGACAATGAGCCTTTTCCTTCTGAAAGTTTTTGTGGTGGCTAGTTTTACAGTAAAGCTGATGATACCATTTGATATATTGCATTTTTGTTATTTTACAGTAGCCATACAATAAGGTGTTTAAGACAGTCTAATCTGCCTGTACTGTAAATGCTCCATCTACCACCCTGAACTGCCCACCACCACCCCAACCCCAGACACTGGACCTAGATGAAGCTGAACTAATGATGAGAAAATGGAATATAACTCCATTGAAATAATGACAGAAGGTTTCCTGCTCTTACCTGGATGGCAATTGGTATCAGTTTGCCCTGAGTGCTGAAAAGCAGGCAGAGTGGAGCTGCCAGATACTGCTTTTTCTTGTTGATCTCATTTCCCTCAAGGTCTCTCAGCCTTTCGTAGTCACAGAGGAAGATATTTCCCCTCTGATTGAAAACAAAAGAAATTGAACACAAAATAAAAATAGTGCTGGAAATTAGTAAATATATAAATAAACAGACAGCCGTTACAAATTAACAGTGAAAACAGATGCTTTGAAATAGAATGTTATAGCAATGTTAAAAGCCCAGTCATTGGAGTTCAGGTATGTGCATAACATAAGCCCCACCCACTCCTTGCCCACTTTCCTGATAGGTTGCAGATGCCTTGTTGAGACTGAAAGGTGATAAGTGGGAGACCCTCGGAAGAGACCGAGGGGCGTATCGTGATGTAGATTTAAATTTCAATGCAATTCAGTTTCCAATCCAATTTTTCAAGTTGTATTGAAATCATTGCCCTTGAATGTGTTATTTAACTGTATGAAAAAGGATCGATTTGTCGAAAGGTGTCTTTTTTTACCTCCATCTCAGATTCTAAAGTGCTCGTCTCTGGTAAAAATTTTTTGACCATTTTATTGGTGACCGGGAATTTGTCAGGCAGTTTTGAGCAGCGCTTGATGATCATGGGATTCAGACCATTTAGAAACTGGTATCCAAAGAATTCATCCTTCTTCCAGTTCTTCTCCACATATTCTGCAAAAAATGGACAAAGAAATGAGATTGGGCATGGAGATACTATGAAAGCTACACTATGTAAGATTTGGGGATTTGGAGACCTCTCTGGTGAAAATGTGATTGCAGTGTTGATACTTCTTTCAGTTTTAGCAAAAAATCTTACATAGTGCAGCTTTGATGTGGATTCACTGGTGGTGTTAAATTACCGTAGGTCTTTGTCTTGTTGGAGAGAATCCCACTGAGGTCTTCAATGCTGTGCCATGTGTCATATGAAGGGCATTCCAGTTTCAGCTTCATGAAACTGAGAAAAATTTATATTGATGCATAAAAGGAGAACCATCAATATGCAAACCTGACAGTGAAATTATGGATTATTCAAACACAAAACTTACGCTGCACCCGAGGTGAACAGGAATTCTTTGTTTTTGGTGAAAGAGAATCTGACCTCAGGTGGCAACTCCTTCGGACTTTCAGCACGTACAATGTGAGGTAATCCCGGAGCAAATATACTCCAACTGTAAGACATAAATACGTAATATATGAATGCATAGAGCCGGATTGCAGGAGATGCATCGTGTTGTTACATATTTGAAGCAACTTCAAGGAGAACAAGTGTCAGACCTAAAGTAAAAAGCAGCTGTGTTTGAGAACATCATGTGTTTTAATAGTTTGGTGGATCTTCGATCACATTATTATCACCAGTGGGAAAAATAGTTATTACACTTTGTTACTGAGCTTAAGTGTCATTTTATTTCATTCACATACGTTTTTCATTTAAACATATATCAAAGATACTTTTTTCAAAGTAAATTTTCATGTTGACCTCTAAAGTATTAATTTTCCTATCTCAAGTGAATTTTCACTTATTTATTTATTTTCCTATTTTTCTATTTATAGTCAAGTTACTCCAATTGGTCTTTGTGCAGGGACCACAGCCACCCATTACTTATTAAGACAAGGGAGATTCATAACACTTGATCAAGTAGAGTGTTATGTCCAGCTTTGAATCACTTTAATGTCAAAAAGCCCTCCCTGGATCTTAATTTATCAGTCAAATTACGTTTTATTGCTTTCAGATACTTGAATATGTTAAAGTGAAATAATTCAATCATTAGGATATAAAAGACATAATTCAGAGTGGTTTGATGTGAAAAGCTCTACTGCACCAAAACTTAGTGAGTCAGAATTGTTCACAGTGGTGATGATGGGACGTCTGAAGAGTTTAAAAGCTCCCTCATAGAAAGATATTAAAGGTGTCATAGAGTGGAAAACTGCATTTACATCGGCACAGTTGAATAAGGAGAGTTCGGTACATGGAACCGACATACCATTAACCTCCAACACGTCCGTCTCCTCCTTTAAAGGTAAAAAGACACATTTGCAAAAGACGGCGGTAAAATGGTCAGATTCAAAAACACAAAAACTGTTATGTAATAGTCTTGACTCACTAATATTCGCACAGCCAAAATCTACATCCACCAGCCCACGTTCTAGCCCAACAGATATTGTGCAGAACCAGGCTGTGAAGGGGACGTCTTTATTAACAACGGGTATGACTGTTGTTCATCTTCAAAACAAGGCTGATCTCAGCTTCCTATTTGCCAGCTTCTTAATCAAATGTTGCGTTCCACCTTAAATGCTACAGCTTGTACGGGCACCAGAATGTACAGCACCAGACTGTAACTGCTTCACTTTAAGAACGGAAAATCTGCAAAAACAAGCTAATAGGAAGCCAGCTTCAGCTCCCACATCTTTAACCATCTTTAACAGGATCCCGAATCAAAGTTGTTCATTTGTTCTGCACATTTGACTCCAGACAGTTTCTCAAACCTTCGACAACATCAAGCAGCTTTGCTCAGCATTTGACTCTGAAGAGACTGAAGAAACAGAGGGACCTTATTATTAGCATCACAACCCCAACCGCAACCCGTAAGTAGCCTTGCTGTGTGACTTTTTTTAAGCTTGAAGCCTTAAACTGAAAGATTCATAGTGATCTAACTTTAATTGCTTTGTGTTGTCGAGATTGAACACAAGTAGGTAGTCTAGGTAATGTTAGCTACTAGCAAACGCCAAGTAAGCATTTTATTTTGTGTTGCTTCTGTGTGAACCATCATGATGTAAACCAGCCAATCAGAGCAGAACTCATCAAATTATTAATGAGCCCCCCAAAAAAGGGAATACAACTTATTTCATTCTAGGTTCATTCAATCATAGGGTTGGAAATTGGCGGGTAAAACTGCATCTGGGCATTTCTCATCCTGACCAAAGTCACATACCTTCTATATAGACACCAGAGAACATTTTGACATGCTGGATAAATGCATTCTATGGCACCTTCAAATAAAATGTTTGTTAATACGCTGCTTGATGTCTGAGACTTTTTTTAAAGATGGAGGGGTACATGCAGAGCATTGTGAGAAAAATTTTCCAGATTTTCCACTATTTTACCATCATCAACATTACATATAAAACTGGTGGTTTTGGATAGTAAAAAAATGACTTTACTTTATCTAGACTACTTTATTTATTTAGACTCCTGCTTCCTTTCACTACCACTGAAATCTCAGTCTGTTGGTTCACTAATGCAGACAGATGGCTAATGTTACTGCTAGGGAGCCAAATAAAGTATCGTGTCCGTATTTATTAGCCTCTTCATCAGTAGCTGTGCCAGCCGTCTGGATCTCCTATTGTTGTGAGAAGATTCCCAGTGGTTGTGTGGTGTTTTTGTGTAATGTATGTTGGGTATTGTAGTGAAAAAACCCTGATAAATGAAAACACAACAAGGATACACAGTTATGAATTGCTTCAAAGCAACAAGGCTGAGGCCCACACATAACACATTAAATGCTATTTAACATATTAAGTAGTTTTGGCCACAGAGCCCCTTTCACTACAGGTTTTTTACACTTTTTACCCTCCTGATCATCAAATTGCATTGGACTACGCAAAAAAGTCTGAAAAGTCTGAGCTTACTTGAAGTCTTGTCGACGTCTCTTCAGATTCACATGTCTGTGTGCCACCAGTTCGGGAGCTGTGTCCTGGGTTTTTAGCATGGCTACATGGCAAATGTAAAATGTATTTAATTAAATGTATGAAAAATATTTTTTTGCCTTGTTATTATGCATGTTTATGATGTTCAATAATGAGTAAATGGGGAGAGCAATATTGTACTTTTTAGGTGCTTTGAAACAAGTCAGTGAATTGCTAAACTGACTCATTTCAGCATTTTTACACACCTACAGAATCCCGGAGAGTCAGCTTCTTATTGCAGCTCATCCAGCGGTGACATGGGAAAAGCATATGGGCTCCTTCAGGTGTCGTTACACTGATTTTGGAACAGAACCACTCATCATCAATAAATGCCAAATAGGATGGTGGCTTAGCTTCCAGTTCAAGCAGTAAGAGTTTGCCGATATTTTCTTTGCACTCGACTGTGAACGTTTGCACCTGTTGGGATATAAAAGTTTAGACATCTTAGTTAATAGTTCAGGTAGTTGTGCCAGGCACCTGAACCCTGGATGGCAATGAGAGCCGCAAGAGTTGGCGTGAAGACGACGCCCTAGTCCGCCTTCAAGGAACTGACACTTGGCACTCTGGCGCCATCGTCACGCCTCTCGTAGCTCTTGGACCCAGTAATATGCAAATATTAATTGCCTTCCACCATGGACACATTCTTCTTCTATGAGATATCAGGCCATTCTGACTGCCTCTACTTTCAGGCTTCATCTTGATTTCTTGATTTTTTCATTTTGGAGAGGTAAATTCAGGGTTATAAGCCAAAATAGTCACAAAAGAAAATGTATTTTTTTTCAATTCCCCTATTTTCTTATAAGCTCATTCTCATGTAAAACCGACTGCATTTGGATCAGACCTGATCAGACTTATTTAATTCAAGAATTTATTTTCTGTTTTTCTAAAAATCTTTAATATGACAGGACACAAAAATAGCCAGAAATGTTAAAAAACTGCCCTTTTAAAAATATATCTAATTTTAATTTTACATGCAACCACTTAATTGAGTGATTTGTTTAAACTTATTTATTTACTAAAAACACACAAACCAATTTTAAAACTTTGAATTTTTTTCTTTTGTAGTTCTACAAACAGAGAACTGAGTGAACTTACCGATCCAGCCCAAAAGCCTGTTAGTGTTTTAAGATGATGGGGTTCACTAGCACTGATTGCGCCAATTAACTTGATGTAGATCTTGTTAGAGGTGCCAGCGCCAAAAACGTCACCAGTGAAGACCTGGACTGTGTACTTGCTCATGGTGACCCTGTGATTAAAGATGTAATGGAAAACATGTGCTATATTGTACATCTGGTCATTTTCATATTTGTATTGTGGATCCAGCCTGGACTTAATATGTTCACTGTAAATGTGTCCATTTTGTAAAATCACTGTATCTTCCATGGATTTCTAAAGGACACAGTTACAGTTCAGCTACAGTATATAAAATACAGTGTAAAAATAGAAAAGCCCTGATGATCTAAAGTTAAGATTCATTAACTTTCAGATCTGACTGACTTAAATGATTCCTGCAGTGATATATATTAATAAAAAACTGAAATACAGTAAGATCTGTAGCTCATCATCATCATCATCATCATCATCACTCACCTGATGCAGGACTGATACTCAGCACAGACTGTTAACTCTTCAGCAGCTGTTTGCAGAAAGAGCAGAGCAACCTCACCAGAAGTGACACCGCCTTTCCAGCTCTGACGCATTTATGTTCTCAAAGACACATCTGACCAAGACCCTCCCAAAGAGGGTGTGTCTGTGGGTTAGCTTTCACTGGAATTGGACCTGGAGGGGAATTAGATGTGACGACAGATGTTCTAAAAATAAAACTGTAAGAAATTTTTTACTAAACCAGCAGAGAAACTTAGATTTACAAAGATGTTTAACTGGACATTGTTTGTTTGCTCAAAAAACATTAACATTTGAAAAAAAAAAAACCTACTGATTTTATGTATGTAAACATTTTAGTGCAAGAATTTCTAAACATCTCCTTAAAGAAGTATTAATTGTGGACTTTAATCCACTACCTGGTTTGGCTAATTAAGCCCTCATTAAACTATATCAGGAATGCTGACCACATTTTAAAAAACAAAATAATTGTTCTTACTTTTCACTGCAATAATGTTTATTTGGATTGATTCTAATGCTGTACAGTGTCTTGTTGCTGAGGTGCCAGACTTTTGCACAGTACTGTAAATATAATAACTATAATAAAACAAAATAATAATTTTTTACAGCACCTTAGCAACTCCGTTACACTTAGTAAAGGTACAAATACTCTGATTTAAAATAATGTGTAGGAGGTTTACAGTGTGGTATAAACCAATATGTATGCTTAATGTCAATGGTTGCATACATATGTTAATGATTGCATACATTTAATTAACACTCAAGAAAGAACATTCTGTTTCAAGAAAATTGAATTAGAAACATTTTAAAAATATGTTTTACTTTTTTACTTTAAGTATATCTAGTACTAGTACTAGTAACAAATACTTCAACTCCAAAAAAAAAAAAAACACTTTAAGCTAGACCTGCATGCATTATCAGCACAATTATACAAATGACTTTAATATCAGTTTAAATGTAATTTTTTGGAGCATACACCAAGAAGAGTTTGTTGAACTAACCAGATCATATAGTTCCTCTAAATAAGGTTTAGTAGTTTTTGGTTTTGTTTGGTCTTGGTTCTTGGTAGAGTTTGGTAGATTTTGGTATGGTTTGGTAGTTTTTAGTATGATTTGGTAGTTTTTAGAATGGTTAATAAGTTCTTTGGTATGATTTAGTAGTTTTGCTGTAGGTATAAAAAATCTTGTGTTTCCAGCCTTTAAAATGCTTCTTGTTAATATCATAAAACAGCAAAATCTTAACCATGTAAAGTAGCCTAAAAGCTACTGTTATTGTAGCTGTGCATTGTCATTTTTATTATTAATAACCGATCTAACCACAATGTGAAATGTTTTTAGCCTCCCCTTCATGTTTCATGAGAGAGAACATTTTGTTTGTGGAAGGATTTATCAGGCAACCAGCACAACAATGAGTAAGAAGAAAAATCCATCTTGCGCTGCTACAGAAGATTCCAGATGTTTAAAATATCACCAGTGTCTAACGTAGGGTTCTACTTTAGCAGCTGTAGCCAGTCAGCAGCCTGTCCATGTTGTCCTCCCTCACACATATACAAACACATACACACACACACACACACACACACACACTAACAGCAGGCCATGTAGGAGGAGAACAGAGTGAAGGAACAGCACTTCCACACTTTTATTCCCGCGGGTTCAGCCCAACACCACATGTGTAATATAAATGTGTGAGGGGTGAACAGAGTGAAGACACTGAAAATGGGCTATTTTATATGTTCTTCACAGAAAATGAGCCAAAGGCCAAGAATCTGAAGTTGAAATAATAATAAAATTGCATCATTGTTTGTTTTGGTAAACATTGAAAATGAATCCCACAGACCTGAACACTACACAAGGGTTAATATATATTTAAATATTAATACATATCTGAGCTCAAGGAGGACGCTGGAGGCAGGGTTCAGTGCATGCAGGCGCATGCCACACAGTGTTATTTGGAAAAACGGTTATTGTGAAATGCAGATCTACAGTTCTGTGGGATCTGAAGACAAAAATTATGCAATATGCCCACAAAGTGTTCACCTCCATCAACTACCAAACATTTCAACATTCCAACGGTTTTTAGAGAAACTTCTTGATTTCTGAGATCTGTTCTGATTTCATTTTTCTCCAGAATTTTACCATCAGAATCACAAACATATTTATGATATATTAACTTTAACAACTACAATAACCTGATGTTTAATGATTCTAAATACAACCCCATTTCCAAAAAAAAGTTGGGACATCGTGCAACATGTAAATAAAAACAAAATGCAATGAAGTGTAAATCATTTAAAAACTATATTTGACAATGACAGTGATTCAAAGACAACATGTCAAATGTTGAAACGGAAATTTTATTGTTTTTGAAAAAATATATGCATATTTTTAATTTGATGCAACACGTTCCAAGTTGGGAGGGGTCAACAAAACGCTGGTAAAGTTGTGTAATGCTTAAAAACACATGGTGGTTAACTGGCAACAGGTCAGTAACATGACTGGTTATAAAAAGAGCATCTCAGAGAGGCTGAGACTTTCAGAAGTAAAGATGGGAGGGGTTCACCACTCTGTGAAAGGGTGCAGGATCAAATAGTGCAACAATCCAAGAATAACATTTCTCAACATAAAATAGCAAAGAACTTTTGCTTTTCATCATCTACGGTACATAATATCATAAAAACATTCAGAGAATCTGGAGAAATCTCTGTATGTAAGGGACAAGGCCAAAAGCCAGTATTTGCTGGCCGTGATCTTTGGGCCCTCAGGTGGCACTGCATTAAAAACAGACATGATTCTGCAGTGGAAATCACTGCATGAGCTCAGAAACACTTCTGAAACCCATTGTCTGTGAAAACAGTTCATCACTGCATCCACAAATGCGAATTAAAACTCTTAAATGCACATTAGAAACCACATATAGACAGGATCTAGAAACTCTGCCGCCTTCTCTGGGCCTGAGCACATTTAAAATGGACTGAGGCGAAGTGGAAATGTGTCCTGTGGTCAGACGAATCAACATCTGAAATTGTTTTTGCAAATCATGGACACTGTGTCCTCCGGGCTAAAGACCATTCAGCTTGTTATCAGCGCACAGTTCAAATGCCAGTATTTGTGATGGTATAAGGGTGCATTAGTGCACGTGGCTTGGGTGACATCTGTGAAGGCGCCATTAATGCTGAACGATATATACATGTTTTGTCAACATAAGCTGCCATCCAGACGACGTCTTTTTCAGGGAAGGCCTTGATTATTTCAGCAAGACAATGTCAAACCACATTCTGCATGTATTACAACAGCATTGCTCTGTATTAAAAGATTCCAGGTGCTAAACTGGCCTGCCTGCAGTCCAAACCTGTCACCACTGAAAACATTTGGCACATTATAAAAATGAAAAATACAACAAAGGAGACCCTGAACTGTTGAGCAGCTGAAATCTTATACTAAAAAGAATGGGAAAACATTTCACTTTCAAAACTACAGCAGTGTCTCCTCATTTCCCAAATGCTTACAGAGTGTTATTAAAAGAAGATGTGATGAAACACAGTGGTAAACAGGCCCCCGTCCCAACTTTTTTGGAACGTGTTGTCGGCATCAAATTCAAAATGGGCATATATTTTTCAAAAACAATAACATTTCTCAGTTCCAACATTTGATTTGTTGTCTTTGTACTATTTTCAATGAAATATAGGGTTTAAATGATTTGGACATCATTGCATTTTGTTTTTATTTACATTCTGAGTCCCAACCTTTTTGGAAATGGGGGTTGTATTAAAATAGGGAAAATGCCACACCTAAAGGGGAACTCAACCAACTATTCTAAACGTAAACTGTAAAGATAAATTGTTAAGATGTAAACAAAGTCATTGAGAGAGGCTGATGTGAAATGCTCTGTTATAGAGACAATTCAGATCTTTTAAATATATTCCTGGTGGAGAGATACATGCAGGAAAAACAGTAGCCACAGTAAACATATAGCTTTTTCAGATTCAACATCAACATTACATATATAAACTCAGAGGACACATGTGGGTTCACTGGTGGTTCTGGATAGGAAATAAAATAGCTGTATTTGTGTTGTAGACATTGAGACCCCTGGTTCCTATCACCACCACTGTAAAGAACTCTGAGCTTGTAATTTTCTCTATAATGAACTAATATCACATCAAACCACTCTGAATGACATTTTGAATTATGAATTACACAGAAATTCTGAACTCTCCTTAAAAATGTTTCTTAAACAAAACCTGTTTTGTATGTATTAGATGAGTCCAATAACTATCATATAAATATTATATATTATAGATGTATACATATTCACTGCTTTACCCTAAAAAAGATTATTGACAATAAAGAGGCAATAGAGAGCATATAAAAAAAAAAAAAATCCGGTTTGAATCTGCTGATCACTGTTTTCTTTTGTGTGCTGATTTGCATATAGTAGATGTGCACAAACATGTGGTTAATTCTGTTTTGACAGAGACGTTTAGTGTGGCTTGAAATAATGGGTTTTATTATTTATTATTAACAGGATTTTAATAGTTATTTTTGTCAGTCTGTATTATTCACTGAGTATTAGGACTGAAGGTAAAAGTTCTTCAGTAATTATATCTCAGTAGCTGATCAGTGATCTACTGTTGAACAGACAGATCAGCTGCATTAATAAATCATAATGAAATGACACACAGGGCATGGGAAGGTTTGCCTTACTGTAAATGTAGACTGGCATTTTCCCAAAGAACCTTCAACTGTGTTTATCAAAGGAACGTTTGGGTTGATGACTTGTGTAAATTGTGGTGACATTTTAAAAGAGTACTGAACGTTAGTGGAAGTACTTGAACTTCTGAACCAACCAGTTTTGTCTGTTGGAAAAATCTGTGGTAAAAAAGAGATTTCAGAAAAGCAGATTTGCAAACGGTAGAATGTAGATGTCTTTTCATGGGTATGTATGTATTGGGAGAGCTCTAATATTTATCTTTATATCTTCCATCTACAGTGGGTTTGTGTTTTTTCCTCCTTTCTTATTATGTTCATTGTGGAAATTATAGAATACAAATTAGCAATATAACTACAAAGCCAATTCCAAAAAATTGGGTAAAATGCAAATAAAACCAGAAAGCACTTTAACCTGTATCTGAACAAAAAACAATACAAAAACAAGATATGTAATGTTTTACCTCATCAATTTATTGTTTTATGTATACATACTTGGGTGGCTCAATACCACTTTTTTGTGTCTGATACCACATCTGCTGATGAGTGTTTGCTGATACCGATCCAATACCATCTTTTTCTCTCTCTTAAACAACTAAGCTGTTAATTATACATGTGTTTGAATGCACTTTGCTTAATCTATCCATTTAAATAATATTGTGCTGAAACAGTGAAAGAAATATCCTACTCCTTTAAAGGAACTCACAGCCCACAACATGACTCAGTTACACAATTCTGCTGCTTGTTTTTATTTAAACTCTTCTACACACACAGAACTTTTAGCAGCATTTTTGATTGGTCAGCACCGTTCAAACACTCAAAACGAAATGGAAAGTGCAACTTTGTGCAAAAGTCTTGTTAAGCATTTATGTGATAGTTTAGGCTAATTTATCATAGATTAAACTTTTTTTTCCTTTGGATTTCCAGCCCGCCTTCCGCCCAATGACAGCTGGGATAGGCTCCAGCACCCCACCGCGACCCAGAAGGATAAGCGGTTTAGATGATGGATGGATGGATTGAAGGATTTCCAGCCCAGAGATTTGGGCCAGCCTTGGACCGATATCAATACTGAGTATCGTGTCAACACACCCCGAACATATATGCTCATTCTGAATTTGATGTCTTCAAAATGTTCCAAAAATGTTGGACCAGGGGCAACTTATGGAACACTATGAAATCTTTAACCCCAAAAAAAGGAAAGGCTTCATTCTTTATATACGAGGAGGGGTCAAGGCTTGCCACTGCACAAAAGTGCATCAACATTTGTCAATGAACACCATCCTTCGCTGCATCCACAAATGCAAGTAAACCTTTTGGTTCATGGAAATAATGGATGTTGTGTTCTTTAGGCCAAAGAAGAAAAGACCCATCCGGCCTGTTACTAATGTAAAGTTCAAAATCCAGGGTCTATCATGATATGGGGGGTTATTACTGGGTAACCTGCACATCTAGAGCAACATCCCAATGTCCCTGTATATTTCAACATGACAACGCCAAGAAATATTTTGCATGTGTTACAACAGCATGGCTGTGTAATCAGACGGAAGGGACCAGACTGGCCATTGAAAACATGCAAAATACAAAAATGAAGTGCAGCTGAAGACTTTTATAACTGAAGAATTCAGTTTTCAAAACTAGATCAGTTTGTGCCTTCAGTTCCCAAATAATGATTAAGTGCTTTTAAAGAAAAGGTTATGTAACACAGTGGTAAACATGCGCCTATCCCAGCTTTTTGGACTGTATTACAGACATATTTTGAATGTATGTTTACAAAAAAACAATTAAGTTCAAAGATAAACATGTAGGGGCCCAGCCTGCGCAGAGGGCAGCAGAGGGCAGCAGAGGGCAACGGCGGTGAGGTTTTTGTTTATCTTTTATTTCACTTCTCTCAGCCTTTGCTTGAACGTGCTGCTTTCAGCATCCCCTTTGTTTGCTGTTTTTATTTGCCATTTTTTGAGGTGTTTTTCCCGTTTTAAGATTAAGTGACCGTTATTTGTCCTACAATGGGGAAATTTCATCTCCGCATTTAAACCATCCATGCAGTGAAACACCACATACACACCAGTGAACACACACACTAGGGGGTAGTGAGCACACTTGCCCAGAGCAGTGGGCAGCCCTATCTGCAGCGCCCGGGGAGCAGGTGGTGGTTAGGCGCCTTGCTCAAGGGCACTTCAGTTACATACTGTCGGCTCAGGGGATCGAACCAGCGACCTTCCGGTCACAAGGCTGGTTCCCTAACCTCCAGCACAGCCTACTTAGCCCAAGTGGGTATTTAAACGAAAAGAAAAGAAAGCTGGATAAAACAAAAGAGAGAAACTGCACCAGAACTACTTAAAGACCAAAAGAAGGCTTGAGCAAGAAATGGGTCCAAGCCACACAAAAGGTGATTGCTCCTCAAAGAGCAAACAGGTGAAACAAAGTCGGCCTGTGCTTCGCCTGTGCTTCCTGGTGGTGCAACAATAACTCCTCATTACATCAGCGGTTCAAACCTGGCACTGAGCCGCCTCAACTCCAACGTGCACAATCACCAAATTCACAATCCATCACCTCAATAAATTCATATAAGAGCTTTTCTCACAGGTTTTCCTCTCTGCGCTTTGGTCTGACTTCCTGCCGTCCCATAACAAAACCAGTAAATATTCTGCTTTTGTTCTGTTTTCAATTTAATTTGGGTCAAACTGAATTTACCAATCCCTGCTTTCTGTTTCTGTTAGCATTTCACACACTGTCCCAACATTTTTTGGAATTGGGTTTGTATAAATAAATAAATAAATAAAAATAAATAAATAACCAAACAACTAAATAAATAAATAAGTTCCAAAAAAGTTGGGACACTGTGTAAAATGTAAATGAACGTAAATAAAAACAGAAGGTAATGATTTTCAAATCTCATAGACCCATATTTTATTCACAATAGATCATAGAACACATCAGATGTTGAAAGTGAGACATTTTACCACTTAATGAAAAACATTAACTCATTTAGAACTTGATGGCAGCAACACATCTCTAAAAGGTTGGGGCAGGGCGGTGTCTACCACTGTGTAGCATCCCTTCTTCTTTTAACAACCGTCTGTTATTAAATGTTATTTAAATGTTTAATTATTCACTGTAGATAAATGTTTATAAACACTAAACCTTTTATAAACATTATATATACTAAATGCACCAATTTAACAGCAAGCGTTTTTTACCTTGATTCTCTTCAGCTGGAGGTACACCTTATTAGTCCACATGTCTCTTCTTTCAGTCATGAACACGTATCTCTTGTGTCTCTAGAACTTCTGATCTGTTATCGTCTGAATATGATTCCAAAATAATTTTTTTTCCATCGCAGTTTTTATATCTTCACTAAGCTTTAATGCAAGTGTTTATTAAATAGCAATGATGTGAAGATGATGATGAAGTCTCCGCTGACACCGTCATGCTTGTATAAGATATTTATTACAAAGTAAAACAGTATCATATGAAGCACTATAAAGTACCTCAGAGGGGATCCGTGCCAATTCTAAAGCGTTCCCTCCAGAAAAGTATATGCAGCTGCTTATATAGGGTGCTTTTTTTGAAAAAGGGAACAGAACATATGGTCCTGTTTAAAATGATCTCATCTGTCTGGAACTAAGAGAAGAAGGGAACAGAAGGGAAAGGGGCTCATTCCCTATGGGGCCTCCTTTTTCTCTTTTTCTTCTAAATTTATGCTACCTTTATGATTTTGAGAATATTCAATAAAAAGCTGCTTCACTGTTCGTCAACTAGTGTTTTGAGTTGAACTTAACAATTGAATTTTCCATCCCACACCTTCACCTCCACCTCCAACCGCCTTCCAGAGGGCTTCGGTCCAATTCTGTGGCTTCTTTCTCTTTAACTCTTATCTTCTCTATTTTCTTTAACTTCTCTTTTTCTTGCCTCTTTTTTCCCATTAATCGAATTTCCCAGAGCCCCGGGCTGTTACTTTTCTCTTTTTTCCCTTTTTAACCTAATCTGACGTTCTCTAAACCAACTTTCACGCAGTGACTAATATACACGTCTTACTGTTAAGAAGATAAGGGCCCAAACCTTCGTTAACCTCGCATGGTGTTATTTAGCTCACCTTATCATTACTAATTAGGCTTTCTACACTTTTACATCAGCTTTCCTTTTCTCTATTATACTCCCCCTTATTGTGGCATTTACAATGCAATAAAACCCCATTTAGAACGGAGAAGCACCTCAAACATCAACACAGCATGGCACTCACACACATATAATTCTTTACGGTGCGACCAGACAGCAAACACACAACAGCCCCGACGAACCAACCAGCGCACAATCATGTGGAAAAAGCTCACTCAATTGCCAGCTTGGTGTGGGAGTAAGTGCGTTACGGCTGTCGGCGTCGCAGCGAGTCACAACACGTCCGGAGTTCGTGACCCCAAATTCTTGTTGTTTATTAAATAGCAATGATGTGAAGGTGATGAAGTCTCCGCTGACACCGTCATGCTTGTATAAGATGTTTATTGCAAAGTAAAACAGTATCATATGAAGCACTATAAAGTACCTGAGAGGGGATCCGTGCCAATTCTAAAGTGTTCTCTCCAGAACAGTATATGCAGCTGCTTATATAGGGTGCTTGTTGTTGAAAAAGGGAACAAAACATATGGTCCTGTTTAAAATGATCTCATCTGTCTGGAACTAAGACCCTATGGGGCCTTTGGACCAGGGGCCCCCCTAACTTAAACATTCCAAACCTGCAAAAAACAGAACACTTGGAACTCCTAGATACTACATCAACTTATACTGAAAGTTAAGAGTGTTTTTGCCTTCTTCTGTAAAGCTTTTAAAGATACTACACAAGCTGAGACATTCGGCCTGCATGTCCACTAAATCAGACAGACTCTGAGACTGATTACAGGTGTGAATGCAGGAGAGACACAGTCAGATTCAGGAGCTCAGACAGACAGTGGCGTCTGTAAAGAAGAACGCTGTGGTGTTTATCTGTTACTCTGAGAAGTGGTTGATATTCTGTGTGTAAATCTGTAAAGGAGAAGATTTTACCTGCTGAAGGAAGCAGTTAAAGTGCTTTTAGTTCAGTTTGAGTTTGGACTCTTCAGTAAACTGAACTGGGCTCCACATGGTCACCTAACTCAGTCACTGAGGGCAGTTCAGGCTTTTCTGTTTGAGGCTGACGGTCAACAGGATAAATACAAAAAAGATCAACAACTGAAACAAATGGAAAACTTATTGTATCCATCGGATTATAACTCACAGAACTGGCTCTCTCTCTCTCTCTCTCTCTCTCTCTCTCTAGTGGATACTACTGAAACCTAAATGAATCTGCTAAGATCAAATTGGTTTTACACAAAATCTATACTCCATTATAATAAATAAAAATTACAATTAATTTTACTCATTTATGATGACTAAAATATTATTTTTGCTTCGCTATTTTTAGTTAAGAAGCCAAGGTGGTTCTTCTTTTATCAGCATTATATGTAATAGCTGAAAAAACAAATATTTAGGTTTTAAATATTAAAGTTGTATATGCAGAAAGCTGTATTGATAGTATTCTGATGAAGTCACAAGTCGTTTTGGTAAGCAACATCAAGTTCATTCCACAGTGCTGTGGTGTTTTCTAATAAGATAAAGCCTTAACTGATCTAGCAAAGGCAGCAAAACATGTGTATCGTTTTTTTTAAATCTCATTTTTAAAGCGTATTGACTAATACATTTGAGTGTACTGTCTTGATTTTATTTGATTTGTTGCTGTAGTGAGGTGATATTGAGGTAAATGAATGCATTTATTGAGGTAAACTGATGTTGGCTTCATATTCATGTTATATTTAAGGAACTTGAGTGTAAATGCAGCACCATTAAAGGTGGAATGGAAAATTCAAATGAGAAGCTAACATTATACATGATTAGGAGTTTATTGTTTAAGAGTTCTCAAAGCTTAGGTAGCAACTTTCATTAGTTATTGTAAAATCTCATGGATTGGAATTTTCTGAACTTTCTGAAATTAAGGCTATCCAGATCCAGTCCACCAGGCTAGCTAATCTCCTCATATCATTTTCTGAAGATTGCATCTAAAGTGTCCACATAACTTTTCATGTATTTCATAGTCATTCTGATCTATTTTGCTATTTTATAACCTGAACATGAAATGATAACAGAGCAGTAATTAATGTAGTAATTCAACATTAACTATGAATCTCAGAGCATAAATAAAACTGTGTTAGCTAGCTGGGCTAACCTACCTGCTTCAGCAGCTTCTGAGTGACCGTAGACAGAAACACTGTCCACCGCAGAGTCTAATCAGCTTTAGATATTATCTGGAGCAATGACAAGAACCAGCTTTTGGTTCCCTAAAACATTTCAATGAATTGTTCTTTGAAGAACCATATTTGGTTGGTTCCAAAAAAGAACAATGTTTGGGTCCACAAAGCTCTTAAAACATTATCTATATTTATGTTCAGATTTTCAGTTGGATCCACTAGAGGGAGCCAGATCTCCATTAATGCTCTGAAAGTGAGATCTTTGTGATCCAGTTCTGTGAATCATAATCAGAGACACACCATAAACTTTCTTTTTGTTTCTGTTGTTTATCTTTTTTATCTTTATGCTGTTGACCATCAGCCTCAAACGCGAAGCCTGAACTGCCCTCAGTGACTGAGTTAGGTGACCATGTGGAGCCCAGTTCAGTTCACTGAAGAGTCCAAACTCAGACTGAACTAAAAGCACTTGAACTTCTTCCTTCAGCAGGTAAAATCTTCTCCTTTACAGATTTACACACAGAATATCAACCACTTCTCAGAGTAACAGATAAACACCACAGCGCTCTTCTTTACAGACGCCACTGTCTGTCTGAGCTCCTGAATCTGACTGTGTCTCTCCTGCATTCACATCTGTAATCAGTCTCAGAGTCTGCTTTAGTGGACGTGCAGGTCAAATGTTTACATGTTCTCAGTTTACATTCAAGGCTTGGTCCAAGTATATAAAATGCGAAGAAAAAATATATTTATTTTGTGAATCATATTCAGATGATAACACATCAGAAATCTTAGAGACGCAAGAAACAGGTGTTCATGACTGAAAGAAGAGACATGTGGACTAATAATGTGTCCCTCCAGCTGAAGAGAATGGAGGGAAAAAACAGATGCAGCATCTAATAAATCTTATGTGGGTTTTATCATTTAATTCAGATGAAGGTAATTTAATCCTTTTTGCTCTGAAATTGATGCGTTTACAATAAAACTGAAGAAAAATGAGAGTTTAGTGTTTATAAACTTGTATTTTTTATCTACAATGAATAATTAAATTAGACATCAGTTCTCTGTTCTTTGTAATTGCTATTGACAGACTAGAGCCCCCCAGACCCCCAACAACCCTGCACTCTCTCACAGACACATGCAGTGGTCAGATTATTTTCCCACAGGTGAGAGAACCCACCACCCAACACATAAGAACCAAGAGCTGAGCTAAACGTTAATGTAGATTAACTGAATCAAATCCTGAATCTGACTTGGGGTCTAACTGTCTAACTGGAACCATCAACTTAGACACAAATCTAATCCTAATCTTAACCAAATCTAGTTCATATAAAGTTCTGACCACACTTCTCTTCTGGTGACGTGTTTATAAATGAAGATATGATCAAATATGAATTTATTTCAGATTCTGTTTCTGGTTGTTGCAGTTTGTTTATTGTTTGCTGTTGAGCAGTCGGACAATCGGATGGATTTCTGACATGTCAGAAATTTTGGTCGCTTGTCTCACAGTGTGAGCAGCCTCACATACTGATTCCTCAAACTCGCACCCAAAACCATACACAATCACGGCCACCGCTCCTACACGGAGACAAAAAAGTCCACATTTGCAGCACCAGCGTCCGTATATGACGCCTTTGCTCCGTTTGACTGAGTTGAATCGAGAGGAATAAATACAGTGTTTTTTTTGTGTGTAGACCACCGGCTCTTCAGCTTCAGTGCACAGTGTGGCTCAAGTTAGCTAAGCTGCTGTAGCAGTTTGTCAATGGCTGAATCTCAAACGGCCCACTACTTCCTAAGGAGCACACTAAGTTCTGGCTTCTGTGCACACATGGCTGAATCTCAGAAGGCTATTTATTAGACATGTGATGCACTTTATGGATGCAGGAGCCACTATTTTGATATGTGGTGCACTATGTAGGGAGCAAGGAGCAATTTGAGATTCAGCCAGTGTCTTGATCAGGTCATCGGAGGCGCAGCGTGTTGCTTTGAATGAAACAGCTTTATTGTAGACAGAGCTGACTGTAGTGGCTGCGTTTCACGTGCAGTGTGAGTACCCGTGTCACGTCAGGTCAGTCGGGCCGAGTGTTTTCCTACAGTGTGAGCACATAAATGGCAGACTTTGGCCGAACATGAGGGGCGATTGAAATGTACAGTGTGAGTCACCAAAGAAGAAGATTTCTAAAATCGCACAGTTTACGCCTGGCTTAATGTGCACCAGAATTTTTCATTTTCACTTTAAAATCACTAAAATTCTGATGAGTGAGGACGCCTTTGAACTCGCCTATGGCTGATTGTGTTTTCTCAACTCACCTTTTTCACTGCTCTGAAACAAACTGTAGTGCTGTTACCATTATTCAGTGTTATAGTCTTAAATTAGCTGAAGAATGCAGACTGACTTGTTAAGGATGAAGATTAGGACTATTGACTTGGGACTCGACTGTACTTACTTGGGACTTGAATCGAGACTCGATCATCTTGACTTGGGACTTGACTCAGGACTTGAATGTGAAGACTTAAGACTTACTTGTTACTTGCAACTTGGTGACTTGTTCCCACGTCTGGAGAAAAACAACCAAACATCAAACAAATTTTCTCAAGTAAGAACCTGAAATGATAACAGAGCAGTAATTAATGTAGTAATTCAACATTAACTATGAATCTCAGAGCATAAATAAAACTGTGTTAGCTAGCTGGGCTAACCTATCTGCTTCAGTAGCTTCTGAGTGACCATAGACAGAATACTAGTCATACTATAAACTTCATGTTTGTTATAACTGATTATCTTTTCTGGCTTAATGCTGTTGACCATCAACCTCAAACACTGAACTGCCCTCAGTGGACTGAGTTAGATGACTATGTGGAGCCCAGTTCAGTTTGCTGACGAGTCCAAACTCAAACTGAACTAACACCACATTAACTTCACCCAGGTAAAAATTTCTGCTTTACAGATTTATAAATCACTGCCTTGTTTTTATTTGCTCTTTACTTACTATCCCAACTTTTTAGGATTGGGTTTGTAGTCATGTTGCTGTACTTTGTATTCTTTAATTTCCACATTCCACAATAAAAAAGCAGGAAAGAAAACTTGCTTTAGACCAGAGATACATGGATAAATGTAAGAGATCTCTCAGTGCATACATTACAAAGTCACCGCAATTCACATAAATCATCAACAAAAACGTTCCTTTGATAAACACAGTTGAAGGTTCTTTGGGAAAATGCCAGCCTACACTTACAGTAAGGCAAACCTTCCCATGCCCTGTGTGTCATTTCATTATGATTTATTAATGCAGCTGATCTGTCTGTTCAACAGTAGATCACTGATTCGTTACTGAGATATAATTACTGAAGAACTTTTACCTTCAGCTCTAATACTCAGTGAATCAGCGTCATACAGACTGACATAAATAACTATTAAAATCACAATAAAGCACATTAATTAAAACCACCTTAAATTTCACTCGTCTCATCCACAAGTTTGTGCACATCTGCATCATCTGAGGGGTTAAATGTGAAATCAGCACACAAAAGTGTGTAAACGAACAGTGATCAGCAAAGTCAAATTATGTAGTAGATATTGGACTCATCTAATTCTTTTCAAAACAGGTTTTGCTCGAAAACCATTTTTTTCTTTTTAAAGGAGAGTTCAGAATGTCTGCACATATCAGTGGTTGAATTAAAACCAGTCATTCAGAGCGATTTGATGTGGCATCGTTCACTGTAGAGAAACTTACAGACTCAGATTTCTTTACAGTGGTGGTGATGGGAACCAGGGGGTCACAATGTCTACAACACAGATTTTATTTACCATCCAAAACCACCAGTGAACCGACACATGTCTTCTGAGTTTATATATGTGGCATTGATGATGGTAAAACAGTGATTAATCTTGAACAAATAAATGTTTTTGTGGGTTGTTTTTCCCTGCATTTCTCTCCACCAGCAATGTATTTAAAAATATGGATTCTGACTCTGAGTTTCTCTAGAATTTTCACATTAAACCTCTCTAAATGACTTTTTTACATCTTTCCAATCTAATTATGCAGTTTAGGTTTAGAGTAGTTGGTTGAATTCCACTTTAAGAGCAGCATTTCCCCCATTTTAATGTCTAGAATCATTAAACAGCAGGTAATTGTAGTTGTTAAAGTTCATATATCATAAATATGTTTGTGATTCTGACGGTAAAGTCTGGAGAAAAAGAAACTGCAGTGTTTCTCTGAAGACTGTTAGAATGTTGGTATGTTCAGTAGGTGATCGCGAGAGCACCTTGCAGGCGTATTGCATAATCCTTGTTTTTAAGCTCCACAGATCTGCAGATTCCAAGCTGCATTTCATAATCACTGTTTTTCTAAACCATTGCTAAACTGGAACACGATACAGTATTAACTATCCTGTGCATTGCTATCACTGAGGTTTTCTGAAAAACTTTGAGAAATGGACGATGAGTGCCCCTCAGCACTGTAGCTTGGTGAGCAGTTTACTTTAATGTAAAATATGGTGCTGTGTATCTTTGCTGCTTCAGGTGTTCAGGGCCTTCGCTAATGTTCCTAATGTTTACATGGACTGAGTAGGAAGAATTAAACCTGGTGGACGTTTCCTCCTCCAAAAAAAGTTAGTTTCTTTAGTCTGTCCACTTAGGGATGTGTGATGTGGTGTTACACTTCCTGCCCATGAAGAGCCGCTCTGCTCCTTCTCTGCTTTGCAAAGTTGAATTTCTCTCAGTTAAGACGCAGATTTTTTTGCAGAATACGCTCCGCCATCTGAACGCAGCCGTACAATCCAAAGAAAGTGATAGTGGTGAGCCAGAGCACATTCAGGAAGGTGCAAATACATCAGAAGAAATCAGAAGAAATTCCCATCCCATGGCCTTATTTCCTTATTTACAAGAACTATATGACCGAGTTAGTTCAACAAACAATTTTTGGCGTATCCTCCTCCAAATTAAATCTGATAATAAAATCAGAAATTTGTGTCAATTTGCTGATTATGCATGCAGGTCTAGCTTAAACCTACAAGTACGCTTAATGTCATGGTTGCGTACGTTTAATTAACACATTTAAAACCAAAGTTTCTTTTTATTATAGTTGATTATCTTTTTTATCTTTATGCTGTTGACCATCAGCCTCAAACCCGAAGCCTGAACTGCCCTCAGCGACTGAGTTAGGTGACCATGTGGAGCCCAGTTCAGTTTACTGAAGAGTCCAAACTCAAACTGAACTAAAAGCATTTTAACTTCTTCCTTCAGCAGGTAAAATCTTCTCCTTTACAGATTTACACACAGAATATCAACCACTTCTCAGAGTAACAGATAAACACCACAGCGCTCTTCTTTACAGACGCCACTGTCTGTCTGAGCTCCTGAATCTGGCTGTGTCTCTCCTGCATTCACATCTGTAATCAGTCTCAGAGTCTGTCTGCTTTAGTGGACGTGCAGGTCAACCTTAAACTCAAAACTAAAAAAAGGTTTTTTAAATGTTATCAAAGCATGGAAGTCAAAAAGCCAAACCATGTGGAGAGATTTTACTGAATTCCTGCTTGCAGAATTCCTCTAGTCTCTCTTTCAGATCAGAGAGAGATTTCCTCACTCCATCAAATGAGAGATGTGGATGGACAGTGATGCTGGGTGAGTCCTCAGATCCAGAAGAGACACAGAGAGACTAGAAACTCTACACAGAGAAAACAAAGTAATGGAGAAATAATGACCTCAAACCACATTAGACTAAAGAAAGATTTACGATTTCAGACAGGTATATTTAATTGTTGCCTGGCTGTGGAGGATCTCTAAGTGTCCATCACTGGACTCCTCACTGTTTGACTGGAGGACAGTCTGACTGAGCTGTGAAGTAGGTATGATATCTCAGCTTGTATCAACAGAAGAAAACCATTTACAGCACATTCTCCATCAATCTGAAGAACCATTACACCATGCGAAGAACCATTTAACCACATGAGTGTTCTTAGTTCTATATAGAACCATTCTCACTAAATCTTTACTAAGAAACCATTGAAGGACCATCTTTTTTAAGAGTGCTGATTTATAAATCCTGCGATGGACTGGCGACGTGCCCAGGGTGTATCCTGCCTTCCACCCAATGACAGCTGGGATAGGCTCCAGCACCCCACCGCGACCCAGAAGGATAAGCGGTTTAGATGATGGATGATGGATGGATGGATTTATAAATCACTGCTTTGTTTTATTTACATTTTACCTGCGGTCCTAACTGTTTTGGACTTGTGTTTGTAGTTATATTGCTGTAGTGGGGGGATATTAGAGTTTCCCAATACCTACTTACACATAAAAAGACATTCTACAGTTTGTAAATCTGCTTTTTCTGAAATCAGCTTTATTTATTTATTTTTTTTCTGCTAAGCATGTTCTAAGTTATACAACAGACCAAACTCGTTGGCTAAAAAGTGTCACTGACGTTAAATATTCTTTTAATGTGGCGTACGAAGTCACCTCAGTTCACAGAAGTCATCAACAAAAACGTTCCTTTGATAAACACAGTTGAAGGTTCTTTGGGAAAATGCCAGTCTATATTAACAGTAAGGCAAACCTTCCCATGCCCTGTGTGTCATTTCATTATGATTTATTAATGCACCTGATCTGTCTGTACAACAGTAGATCACTGATCAGTTACTGAGATTTAATTACTGAAGAACTTTTACCTTCAGCTCTAATACTCAGTGAATCAGCGTCATACAGACTGACATAAATAACTATTAAAATCACAATAAAGCACATTAATTAAAACCACCTTAAATTTCACTCGTCTTGTCTATAAGTTTGTGCACATCTGCAACATCTGAGGGGTTAAATGTGAAACCAGCACACAAAAGTGCATAAACAAACAGTCAAACCATAAAACTCAGTGGTTGAATTAAAACCAGTCATTCAGAGTGGTTTGATGTGACATAGTTCACTGCAGAGAAACTTACAGACTCAGATTTCTTTACAGTGGTGGTGATGGGAACCAGGGGGTCACAATGTCTACAACACAGATTTTATTTACCATCCAAACCATCAGGAAAATGACACATGTCTTCTGAGTTCATATATGTGGCATTGATGATGGTAAAATAATGAAAAAATATTAAAATGATAGAAAAATTTTCACTTTAAAGCTCTCTGAATGACATAATTTGCACCTTGACACTTTAATTACACGGTTTACGTTTAGAGTAGTTGGAATCATTAATCAGCAGGTGACTGTAATGGTTGAAGTTTATATATCATAAATATATTTGTGATTTTGATGGTAAAGTTCTGGAGGAAAAAGAAATCAGATCTCAGAAACTGCAGTGTTTCCCTGAAGACTGGTAGGTTGTTTAGATTGTAAGGGATTTGTGCACTTCTGCCTCCTCTGCTATTTTGCTATAGAATCAATTATTACTATTATTATTATTTAATTGATGTTATATTAACAATACTGTGCAAAAGATGGTTCTTCAAGGGTTCTTTAGTAAAGACAATGGTTCTGTATAGAACCACGAAAAAAGAAAGAACCATTTGCATGGTTAAAGGGTCCTTTGCATGGTGAAATCGTTCTTCAGATTGATGGAGAATGTGCTGTATATGGTTCTTCTTATATTGTTATGATGTCAGGCTTGTCACAGTAGAAGAACCCTTTTCATAACGGTTCTATATAGAACCATATACAACACATGCAGAGGACCCCTTAAGCAAGTGGTTGATATCTTGATTCTAGGTTTCTCCTGGACGCCACCAGCCTTCGCATCGGGTTTGTTCAAATCCACCTACAGCACTGTTAATTATTTTAACGAGGGCTTAATTAGCCAAACCAGGTAGTAGATTAAAATGAAAAACCTCAATACTTCAAGGAGAAATTTGGAAATTGTTAAACGAAACTGTTTACAGAAATAAAATCACTACTTATTGTATTATTATTTATTTTTTTTTCAAATAAACACTGAATGTTCAGTTAAACATCTTTGTAAATCTAATTTTCTTTGCTGGTTTAGTAATAAATTTCTCACAGTTTCATTCGTAGGAAATCTGTCCTCACATCTAATTCCCCCTCCAGGTCCAATTCCAGTGAAATCTAACCCACAGACACACCCTCTTTGGGAGGTCTTGGCCAGATGTGTCAGTGAGTTCATAAATGCGTCAGAGCTGGAAAGGCTGTGTCACTTCTGGTGAGGTTACTCTGCTCTTTCTGCAAACAGCTGCTGAAGAGTTAACAGTCTTCGCTGAGTATCAGTCCTGCATCAGGTGAGAGATGATGATGATGATGATGAGCTCCAGATCTTACAGTATTTAAGTTTTTTATTAATATATTAAACTGCTGGCAGTGCAGGAATAATATCAGTCAGTCCCTGATCTGAAAGTTAATGAATCACGGCTTTAGATCATCAGGGCTTTTAGATGTTGCTGTATATACTGTAGCTGAACTGTAACTGTGTCCTTTTGAAAGTCATGGAAGATACAGTGATTTATCAAATGGACACATTTACAGTGAACACGAAAAAAGTCCAGACTGGATCAATATGGTTCAATACATGATGACCGAGACTCTCAAAAGCAGTTTATGAAGCGGTTAATTATCAGGTATTGCACTAAGAATATGACCAGATGTACAATATAACATGCGTTTTCACTGCATTATCTTTAATCACAGGGTCACCATGAGCAAGTACACAGTCCAGGTCTTCACTGGTGACGTCTTTGGCGCTGGAACCTCCAACAACATCTACATCAAGTTAATTGGCACAATCTGTAATAGTGAACCCCAAAAGCTTAAAACGCTCACAGGCTTTTGGGCTGGATCGGTAAGTTCATTCTCTGATTGCTCTGAATGATTATTGATTGAAATATTTGATTATTATTTATTTTTAAAAGGTCAGCTTTTCACATTTTTAGCTATTTTTGCTGTTATAGAAAGATTTTTCCTGAACAAAATAAAGAACATTTTTTTATTTAAAAAAAAAAATGACAAAGAATTTCTTGATTTAAAAAATAATGTCTGATCAGGTCTGATCCAAATTCAATCAGTTTTTCATTAGAATGACCCATATAAGAAAAAAGGGGAATTATGAAGGGGAATTCCACCAATTTTGCTAATTCAGCCGTTAAGTAAAGAAACAAAGTCATTCAGAGTGGTTTGTGAAATGATTCATTGTAGAGAAATTTACAGACTCAAATATATATAATATATTTTATTTACCATCCAAAACCACCGATGAACCCACACCTGTCTTGTAATTTGTAGATGTAATGTTGATGAGGGTGTAAAAGTGGTAAATCTGTAGTAAATTTTCTCTGGGGACTATTTTGCCTAATAACTCTGCATGTACCTCTCCGTCATGAACGGTTTTAAACCGGACCTATTATGCTCATTTTCAGTGTTCATAGTTATATTTTTTGGCTCTACTAGACCAGATTTACATGCTTCAGTGTTCCAAACACACATTATTTTTCTCATACTGTATATCTCTCTTCACCCTCTGTCTGAAACTCATGTGTCTTCAAGCTCCATGTCCCGATGAGCTCAGTGTGCTCTGATTGGTCAGCTTGCTCATTCTGTTCTGATTGGTCAACCACCAGAGTGGTTCCATTCCCTTTCTTGCAGGGCTATGTGGAGGTGTTAGAATGTAACTTTCTCTCTCTCTCTCTCTCTCTCTCTCTCTCTCAGCCAACTTTGAATGGTGTGTTTAAACAGTATCCAACAAATCCTGCCAATGGTGCCTTTGAGGAGCCTAACGTGACACTGTCTGTCACTGTGACTGGCTGGTTCTCACTGCTCAGTGGGAAGTGAAGAGAATTTAGAGCAGGCAGTGAAATTTGGGCACAACAATAAAAAGAACAGCTCTCTTTGATCTTACCAGGGATCCTGAAAGTGAGGTCAGCGTCTTCTCGACATGGCTGCAAAACTGAACAAACCCTTCTGTGAGGGTGTGCCAAGCTTGCCGGTAGGCTGGCAGTAAGGATTGTGTTACGAGCTGATGTCACCTTGTAACAGAATAGGGCTGGAATTCCAACAAGGCGTTTCAGGCAGCTGAGAAAAGTGGTTTCTGTGAGAGAGAGTTATTCTCCCTGATGTGCACTGTATGCTTTACAACTTCACCGATTTAGATGGACAAGAAGCTACAAAACAGACAAAAGGAAAGGAAAAAAACTGGTCCCCTTTTAAAAAATAGATCAAATCCCCTTTTTCACATTAAACTACTCTGAATGATTTTTTTTAACATCGTAACCATTTAATTATGTAGAATTATGTCCCATGAGGACAACGCTCATGCCACAAGTGCGTGGTGCCTCCCCGAGTGCGGACTCGGATACTATCCTCACATCACCTCTAGTGGCTTTTGACTGGGGCTCAGGTACCTGGCACAATTATCTAAACCCAGCATGTCAAACTGAGAACCTTCCAGGCCAAAGTGCTGCGTAGTGTTTACTCTCATCTGACACAATGAAAGCCTTGCTAATTAGCTGATGAGCTGAATCAGGTGTCTTTAATGAGACCGTGTGCTGAAGTCTGCAGTGTTTTGACTGGATCCTGACACATGTGATCTAAACTATTAATATCCTTAACTAAAATGTCTGAACTTTTATGTCCCAACAGGTGCAAACGTTCACAATCGAATGCAAAGCAAATATAGGCAAACTCTTACTGGTTGAACTGGAAGCTAAGCCACCATCCTATGTAGCATTCATTGATGACGACTGGTTCTGCTCCAAAATCATTGTAACGACACCTGAAGGAGCCTGTATGCTTTTCCCATGTTATAGCTGGATGAACTGTGATAAGAAGCTGATTCTCCGGGATTCTGTAGGTGTGTTAAAATGGTGAATTATAGTGCAGTTTAGCAATTAACTGACTCGATTCAAAGCACCAGTTTAGGAGGGAACAGTGTGTTCCTGCTGTGAGATAAGTTTAAAAGTACAATATTGCTATCCCAGCAAATATTTACCCATTAATGAACATCAGAAACATGCATAATAATAAGGCAGAGACATATTCTTAGGAACCTATTTTTCATACGTTTAATTAAACACATTTTACTTTTCCCATGTAGCCGTGCTAAAAACCCAGGACACAGCTCCTGAACTGCTGGCACACAGGCAAGAGAATCTGAAGAGACGGCGACAAGAGTTCAAGTAAGCGAGCATTAAAATTACAACCACACTCATTTTCGTATTTACAGTAAAACACACATACTGTCTTTCCAGCTCAGACTTTTCTGACCTTTTTGCATAGTTAAAAGTTGACGATAAACAGCTAAACATGCATACAATGACCTGGTGATGATCAGGAGGGTAAGAAGTGTAGAAAAACTGTAGATAAAGGGACGTTGTGGTAATGTTGTGTCCCTCAGCCTCATTGCTTTGACACAATTCATGATTTTGTATCCTTGTTGTGTTTTTTTATGTTCTTTCACTACAATTCCCAGCATGCATTACACAAATACATCATACAATCAGTGAAAATCTTCTCACGACAATAAAGAGATCCTAACTGCTAGCATAGCTACTAATGTAGAGGCTAATAAATACAGACACAATACTTTATTTGGCTCCCTAGCAGTAACATTAGCCATCTCCCTCTGTCTGCATTAGCAAACCTACAGACTCAGATGTCTTTAGAGTGGTAGTGATAGGAACCAGGAGTCTAGAACCAAATATAGTTATTTTATGTCCTGTTCAATCTACATGTGAACCTACATGTATCTTTTGAGTTTTTATATGTAATGTCGATGATGGTTAGTTGTAAATCTGAAAAAATAAAATAAAAAAAAATAGTTTAGGGACTACTTTGCCTCACAACACCCTGCATGTACCTCTCCGCCATGAATGGCTTTTAAAAAATATGTTTTAAGCCAAAAGATGATTTTAAAACTATTGTAAAACAATGTCTCAGGCTTCAGGCAGTGTATTCACAAGCATTTTATTTAATAACATCTATTTAATTGAGTCTATCTGTGGAGAAACTTCATTTTTTGGGGGGCTGTACCAGTCTCTGTGTGGCCAAGTGGGGCAGTGGGGCAGGGTTTCAAGGCTCCGATCAGCGCCACAGGGAGCTGCAGCGCATTGATGCCTGCCTTCAAGGCTTCGGCCTGTGCCACAGAGAACTCTGGCCCGTCGATGCCTGTTTTTAGGGCTCTGTTCGGTGCGTTCATCATTGCTTGGCCTCATCATGCCATCCCAAGCTGCCATGCCAGTGGTGGCTCCCAAATCCTTCTCTTCTGTGGTGGCTCACCAAGACACCTTTTCAGTGGTGGCTCCCAAATCCTTCTCTTCTGTGGTGGCTCCTCTAGCTGCCTCTCCTGGGGTGGCAACCACAACTGGAGCTCACCCTATTCCTGCTCCACGGCCTGCTCCAGTTCCCGAGCTGCTCCAGTTCCTGTACCCCAGATGGCTCCTGTTCCTGCACCCCAGTGCACTCCTGTTCCTGCTATCTGGGCTGCTCCAGGAGTGGTCTCTGTTCCGACTACACACAGAGCTCCAGTGCCTGGCTCCTGTTAAAGTCTTCCAGTCTGCTTCAATTCAGGTTCCCCGTGTGGCTCCTGTGCTGGCTCCCCATCTTCATCTGGTGCTCGCTTTCCCAACTGCTGCTCTTCCTCCAGTGCTGGTTCTCCATGCAGCTCCTGTGCCATCTCCCTGTTCTTATTGGTGCCATGTCATACGTCATATGACTTTACGTATTAACATCACAGGCACAGGCTCAAAAAGAAGGTCTGCCTCAATGTATATCTCTCAAATGCAAATCAGCATTATACTGATGAAGATTTGGCAATAGTAGATCATTCGCTCACATCCACAGGAGACACATCCTTCACCAAGGTTTGAGTTGTCTTTGAATTTTCTTTCAATGCGCTCACAATCATCAGATTGATCCACTTGGGGAAGGGTTACATCCCACATTACAAAATGTTGTTCTGTACATTGCATGCAATTACAAAATTCCACCAGAGAGGTCTCCAAATCCCCTAAACTTAATGTAGCTTTCATAGAATCTCCATGCCGAATCTCATTTATTTGTCAATTTTTTTGCAGAATATGTGCAGAAGAACTGGATGGAGGATGAATTCTTTGGATACCAGTTTCTAAATGGTCTGAACCCCATGATCATCAAACGGTGCATTTTTTACCAGAGACAAGCACGTTAGAATTGGAGATGGAGGTAATAAAAGACACTCACCCTATTCCTGCTCCACGGCCTGCCCCAGTTCCTGACCTGCTCCAGTTCCTGCACCCCAGTCCACTCCTGTTCCTGCATCCCAGTCCACTCTTGTTCCTGCTCTCTGGGCTGCTCCAGTGGTGGTCTCTGTTCCGACTCCACGCAGGGCTCCAGTGTCTGGCTCCTGTTAAAGTCCTCCAGGCTCCTCCAATTCATGTTCCCCATGTGGCTCCTGTGCTGGCTTTCCGAGCTGCTGCTCCTCCAGTGCTGGATCTCAATGTGGCTCCTATGCCAGCTCCCTGTTCTGATCTGGCTCTGGCTTCCTGTGCTGCCACTCTTCCTGTGGTGATCCCCTGTGGAGCTCCTGTGCCGGCTCCTCATTATGTTCCGGTGCTGGCTTCTGAGCTGCTCTCTGTCCTGTTCTAGCTCTAGTGCCAGCTTTAAGTGCTGCACCTGTGCCGGCTCCCAGAGCTGCTCTTGTGCTGGCTTTTTCGAACTGCTCCTCCTGTGCCGGTTCACAGTGCCGCTCCTTCTTTGACCCCTGCTTTGCCTGTGTGGTTTACAGACTATGGATATGTCTGTTTCCTGCTTGTGTTTTGACCATTGCCTGGATGGATAATGAGTATTGGACTGCCCCACTTTGCACTTGCAACCAACTTTTAAGCCTCCAACGGTTGCTTTTTATTTCAATAGAGTACTGATACGCTGTCTCACATTTTAGGTCTATGACACTTTTTCTCCTTGAAATGGGTTAAAACATGTAACAGCACAATGCTTTTCCAAGAATCTGGCTCTGTGCGTTTATGTATTATGTATTCATGTCTTGCAGGTGGAGTATATTTGCTCCGGGATTACCTCACTCTGCGCTCGCTAAAAGTCCAAGTGAGTTGCCACCTGAGGTCAGATTCTCTTTCACCAGAGAAAAAGAATTCCTGTTCACCAGGGGTGCAGCGTAAGTTCTCTGTGTTTGAATAATCAGCTGTCACGTTTGCATATGGATGGTTCTCTTTTCATGCATCAATATATATTTTTCTCAGTTTTATGAAGCTGAAACTGGAATGCCCTTCAGACGACACATGGAAGAGCATTGAAGACCTCAATGGAATTCTCTCCAACAAGACAGAGACTTATGGTAATTTACCAGCCCCAATGAATACATGTCAAAGCACCATTATATAAGAGTCAGAAGAATAAAAACAGGGTAAAATATAGTGTGTGCTCTGTTGTGTCTCCTTGTAAAGCATGACTTAGTTATTTCAAAGTCAGAGGGATCGGGTAGGGAGTTTTTCACACCATGTTATATGTCTTTACGTATTAACATCACAGACACAGGCTCAAAAAGAAGGTCTGGCTCAGTGTCTCGAATGCAAAATCAGCATTATACTGACGAAGATTTGGCAATAGTAGATAATTCACTCACATCCACAGGAGACACATCCTTCACCAAGGTTTGAGTTGTCTTTGAATTTTCTTTCAATGCGCTCACAATCATCAGATTGATCCACTTGGGGAAGGGTTCCAAAGCACATCCCACATTACAAAATGTTGTTCTGCGCATTGCATGCAATTACAAAATTCCACCAGAGAGGTCTCCAAATCCCCAAAACTTAATGTAGCTTTCATAGTTGTCTCCATGCCGAATCTCATTTATTTGTCCTTTTTTGTGCAGAATATGTGCAGAAGAACTGGATGAAGGATGAATTCTTTGGATACCAGTTTCTAAATGGTCTGAATCCCATGATCATCAAACGGTGCTCGAAGCTGCCTGAGAAATTCCCGGTCACAAACAAAATGGTCAAAAGTTTTTTACCAGAGATGAGCACGTTAGAATCGGAAATGGAGGTAAAAGAAAGAGACTTTTTGACAAATGCATCCTTTTTATACAGTTAAACAAAGCTTTCTTAATGGGGGTAAAAATTTCAATACATACTGAAAATTTAAAAACAGTGCATTAAAATTTTAATCTGTATCACTGATATACCCCTTAGTCTTTTCTCAGTGTCTCTCACTTATCATCTTTCATGGAATCCACTGTCAACAAGGCCATCAGAGTGCATCCTATCAGAGTAAAGGGGGCAGGAAGGGGCAGGACTTATGCACGCACCCATTCTCAAATGACTGGACGTTTTACATGTCGCTTATAAATTATTAAGTTTATTTTGTTTAATAATAATTAATAATTATTAAGTTTATAAGTTTATTTTGTTAGACAGCTGCATCTATCTATACACTCAGTTTGTGACAGTTGTCCGTTTTATTTATTTATTTATTAATTAGGGGGTCCAAGCACTCTAGGTGCATAGAACCCTATTGCTTTTCCTAGGACTTTTCTTATTCTTTTTATGCCCTAAAACTGATTGTGGAGATGACACTGTAAGTCATCCAAACACCAAAATTGGACAGACAATGGAGTATCAAAAAGTATCTCAAAAAAAGCAGCACTGCCATGGGCCACTTGTGGCTCTCCATGAAAACATCTCCCTTACAATAACAAGGTGCACAGTTCCTTCCTGAGATGTCCTAACCAAAGCGAAAGACAACCTGAAGCAATATGAATTTTGTATGCTCAGAATCAACTATCAAAAACTTTTGCTGTTAATGATGCTTGATAGTGCTTGGACCCCTATGATTGCTGCTAGCTGCTATATTTTTTCTTGTGTGATCAGTTGATTTTTTTTTTGTTCAATCAGAGGGGAAATATCTTCCTCTGTGACTACAAAAGACTGAAAGACCTTGAGGGAAATGAGATCAACAAGAAAAAGCAGTATCTGGCAGCTCCACTCTGCCTGCTTTTCAGCACTCAGGGCAAACTGATACCAATTGCCATCCAGGTAAGAGCAGGAAACCTTCTGTCATTATTTCAATGGAGTTATATTCCATTTTCTCATCATGAATTCAACTAGAACCAGTGTCCAGGTTTTTTTGGGAGGGGGGGTTGTTGGTGGGGGGGCGGGGCATGGTTAGTCAACCCTCTCTAGCTTTGAAATGGATCAGAATAGGTTGCAGTGCAATCAGCTGTACATGAAAGACTTTCTGCAAATTATTCAATAAAGTGTCAAAGCCAGTGTGATAGTTTACATGTCTTTGACAGTTTTATTCATCATCCTATGTTGAATTCTGGGAAAGCATTTACCGTACAGAGCATACTGTATAAAATACCTTACTGTATGGCTACTGTAAAATAATTGTAACAATTTCAACAGTGCAGTATTGAGCTTTACTCTAAAACTAGCCATCAAAAGTACTTTTCTGAAGGAGAAAAAGGACCATCGTCTTCAATTCTACATTGTTTATGTAACGTGACAGAACTGACCAGACGCTCATGGATAAAATCAGAAAAATAGGTTTTACTAGTTCAAATGTGATCTACACTCGTAGTCAGTAAACAGGCATAGGTCATCACGCGCAGGCACCCAGCACTGTTCCTCAGGGTCATACCCCTGGCAGTCAACCAGATATTGTCTCATGGAGTCCAGCAACCACCGAACAGCCTAGACTGGGGCACCATCCACAACCTCTGGTGGGGAAGGAGCAATTCTAAAGGGGAATTCTAAATGGACCAATGTTTTTAGGCTTAAGTTTCCCTAGTCGAAACCTGGTCTCTAGGCTGGTAAGAGGGGGTTTCTCCTCGGTGGCGATCTGCTTGATTCTTGTTTTGCTGGAGGACAGCTTCGATCCTTTGGTGAGTTTCTTCCCAGACTCTTTTGCTGCGCTGCATCCACTCATCCACAGAGGGAACATCAGAAGAGACACCTGTCCATGGAGCTACAGGTGATTGGTAGCCAAGATCGCATTGATGGGGGGTAATTCCTGTAGCTGAGCTTATTAGCGAGTTCTGTGCCATCTCTGCACATATATATCAAATATCTAGCCCAGTCATTAGAATTGTTATGACCAAAAATTTGTCCATTGGATTGTGGACCGATTCTTGGTCGATGCATTCACATTGTCCATTGGACTGTGGATGGTAACCTGAAGTTAAGCTAACTGTAACTCCTATGTATTTGAAGAATGATGGCCAAACTTGTAATGTAAACTGGGGATGCTTATCTGGGATCCCAAAATAGCAGAAAACCTGATTAACCAAGGTCTTGGCTGTTTGAAATGCGGTGGGTAAGAACACGAAAGGAATAAAACGGACAGAGAATCTATCAACAATGGTGTGTATGGTGGTAAAATCCTGAGGGTCTGGTAAATCAGTGACGAAGTCAAGGGCTAAGTGTGTCCAGGGTCGATTGGGCATGGGTAAAGGCACACATTTACCTGAGGGTAATGTTTTCAGTGTTTTGCACTGGGAACACGTGGAACAGGAGGATACGAATCTATAAATATCCTTGTTCATTGACTCCCAACAGTACCTATTTGAATTGAGTTGTGTGCATGTTTCACCTGGATGACAGGCTGTGAGAGATGAATGAGTGTGTTGCAGCACCTGGGGCGAAAAGAAATGTTGAATCTGAATCTAGAAAATCAAACACTGTGCGGAAATCTTTCAAAGATTTTTCACGATAGATTCCAAACCTTGGGCCAGATTGCAGTAGCCCACTCCAGTGCCCTATCCTACTTATTCAATGGGATGTTATTAAAAAAACAAAACAATGGAGCAAAAAAAAAAAACCTGCATTTATCTGGGTTGCCGTCAAACTTGTCAAGTTTACACACAGAAAAAGTAGAACTTCACGCTTTCGAGTATCACCTCACCCACTTTGCGTGGTTAAAATCTTCCAATGCGAAATGGGACCCTCAAATGAATAGAAACATCACTTCATTAACAGCTACTAGCGCTGCTCTGTAGGCGACCCTGCCAGTCTGCAGTGATAGCAGAGGAGGGTGAAGTTCAGCTCCTCACTGCTGGGCTTTAGTTACATTTAGGACATCATATGCCTTCAAAGAGGGGGGGCAGTTATTTATTATCGCCACTCCTAATTCCTCAGTTTGTTTTGAATTTACCCATTCCACCTTAAAAATGAGCTAGTTAGCTACCGAAACATCAGCATACTGCTAGCATTTTTTTGTGTTTGTTATGATGAAAAGGACAGTAACACATTGAAATGACATTAAACTAAGATAAAACAATGGTCACCATAATTTTTTTAACAGAGAAAATTCCCACATTTGTGGGTTTCTTTGCATCTTGCCAGTTTTTTCTTTTTTCTCATAACACTCTGTTTGGAGTGTGACTCTGAAAAACCTGTGTTTGGAGGGCCATGTATCCCTGATACTTAACTGTACCCCTCCATATCAACAATAATTGGGACAAGGCCAAGAGGTGAAATGGGATTAGGCCTAAATCTATATAGCTTTAGCTTAAATACTGAGCGTAATATGAATGTAACATATTTGTACTTTGCATTATGCAGTTTTTCAGTGAATCCTTCAGTAGTACTTAAACTGGAAGCATAACAATGAATATATGAGGATCCTGTTAGCCTGTTAGCTTATGAAGCAACAGCTGTTTATATTTCTGAAAAACTGAAGTGAAACACTTGATTATTTTGTTAGGATTTTGACTCTTTAAAACATGTTTAAGTTGCACTTCAACTACAAATTAAAACTGTTGTTGTATCTCGTTCTTTTCCTAATATATTTGTGTATATATAATAATTAGAAAAGACTAATGTTGTTGATTACTTTGCAGCATACTGATGTTAATATGTCTCTTAAAAAATAAAGTTTTGTATTGCATTAATTGCATTAATGTGTGTTTTTTTTTATTCAGTTGAACCAGCAGCCTGGACCAGGGAGTCCCATCTTTCTACCCTCCGACTCTGAGACTGATTGGTTGTTGGCGAAGATCTTTGTGAGAAGTGCAGAGTTTAATGAACATGAGCTGAACTTCCATCTGCTGCGCACTCACCTGCTGGGGGAGGTCTTCACTGTGGCAGTGATGCGCAACTTACCTTCATGTCATCCCCTGTTTAAGGTGACCTCTTTTCTCCAACACTTACACAGCCTAACACTGCGTCCTTGTTTTTAACCAGTATCTCACTGTCAGCTCAGCCGGGATACAACTATAGCATGGATTTATCAAACTGGTACACTCAGCAAAAACAGCAGTACATTAGAAATGTGCACATCATGCATGGACAGTGGGGTAAGTTAGGTGTCTTGTTAGCATTGCTAACACTTTGCCTAGTTCACATGCAAATTTCACCAAATTTCATCTCTGGTGTATCTGTACTATCAAACTAACATCTGGTAATAGTGCATGTAAATTTGAGCGTAAGCATTTAATAGCCTATAAAAATAATTTGGAAGTAGTAAAATACCAATAATAAGACTTAAAACAGTAACAGTACTGCTTATAATGTGTAATAACACAGCAATCCAGTACAAAAGGAGATGCACTTCTTTTACATGCACATTGGTATAAACAAATGCTGCAACTATTCCATGTTTAAAGACACATTAAACTGTGCTTTTGTTTTATATTACTGACTATATTAATGCCCACAAAATAAACAATACAAAACACAGCTAGTGCAGAAGCATCTCATACACTGCAATAATACAGCATATAAATATGTTATTCTAAGAAAATAATGACAAAAAATCAGATCATCTGTCATCTCAAAAAAAAAACGAAGACTTTAATTTCACATTTTATTCTTTCCCGTTATTGTAATTCTAACACAATAAAACGAGGTCATCAGGGGAAGCAGTGCACTCACTGCTTGACCTTGAACTTCGCCTAAAGACAAAGCCATTGGCTCATGAGCCACCGAATGCTGTCGTGTTATTGGCTCCCTACTGGAAAATCTGCATGAATTAGGGCGTGCTTCATTCAAATGATATGTAAATGAGGTGCTGTTAGGCTGGTGCTTGATTTTACACACTGAAGCCGATTCAGTATTTTAATCTCTGTTCGTTTCCACATCGTGAGAAAGTTTCATGAATCAAACACAGAGCAGTTCATACGTCATTAAAGGTGGTCAAATCTGTGCTTTTTTTATGCAACTTTGATGAATAATGGCTATTGTCACAATGACAAGTCACAGAACATTACATCACTGTTGCTTTGTTTGAGAATGGTTGCAACATAAATCTGTTTTTCTCTAGTTGGTTTTGGTTTTATTTTAGTTATGGACAATAAACCAAATAGCTTGTTTTAATCAGACTGTTACAAATTCAAAGGGAGAACTATGTTTAGTTCTACACAGGCTTTCATTATTGATTACTGATGTCCAATCTATTGTGACCCAACATGAGCAGTAGATTATTCACCCCATCGTTCTTTTTCCTGTGATTTGGTCAGGCGTATTTTACATTCATTCACCAAACTGGACCTTTTCACATAACGGTCACTATGTAGATTTTATTGACAGTTTTGCACCCAAATATTGTTAATTAAGTCTGTATGCAAATTACAGTAAAAGTGCTTTATTCCTCTGTATTTTCCAGCTCCTGCTGCCCCACACTCGCTACACGCTCCAGATCAACATCATGGCCAGGAATCGGCTGATCTCGGTGGATGGGTTTTTCGCTAAGGTGCACATCTTTGCTTTGACAGTATTCTACACTAGACGTCTAGTAATGCTAATAGCAGTCGATGGCAGCAATTTTGGGGATTCTTTTTTTAATGATGCTTTTCCTCACTATACAGTTGACTGCCATTGGGAATGACTCTATGCCCACCTTCATGAAAAGAGCAGCCTCTTCTGCGACGTACAGCTCCCTCTGTCTGCCAGATGATATCAAGGAGAGGGGATTGGAGAAGATTCCCAATTACTACTACAGAGATGACGGTCTGGACCTGTGGAACATCATTTATAAGTATGGGAGCAAGAAAATACTTTGGGGGCAGATTTACTAAGGTTTTTCACTTTGCAGTTTACATTTTGGTTCTAAGAAGGTCCTTTCACGATTTACTAAATAGGAGCAATGCATAAAATGGTCAAAGGGGTTGACCATTTTAAGACTGTTTTATACAGCCTATCTTGTGCAGGCCAAGTCAAAATCTGAAATCTGGAGAAATTAGGTCATTTCAAGCAATTGAGTCACAGTTTTAATCTGAAGCGGAGCAACTTAATCTCCAGAGCAACTTACAGGGTGCTTTGTTGTCACTCAGAGAGTGTATCCAAGCTTGTACATATGAATTAGAGTCCAAACTACTCTTGAGCTACAAGAGTCAGTGTGGCTACCTAGAAAGAAAGATACAAAAAAACCCCGAAATACAGTGGTGAGATATTACATAAGTATTTATTTACTTGCTTCACAAAGAGACGGTTCTTCAGTCTGCATTTCAAGACAGTGAGGGACCCTGCAGTTCGGACAGCCAGTGGAAGTTTAGTGATGAATAAAATATGTTTAACGTATGTCTAACAGCTTTCAGACAAAAAGCATGTGAGTCAAACACACTGTTATATTGCACCGTTTACACCAATCAGGCATAACCACCTTGTTTCTGCGCTCATTGTCCATTTTATCAGCTCCACTTACTATATAGGTGCACTTTGTAGTTCTACAGTTACAGACTGTAGTCCATCTGTTTCTCTGCATACTTTGTTAGCCCCCTTTTACCCTGTTCTTCAGTGGTCAGGACCCCCATGGACCCTCACAGAGCAGGTACTATTTGGATGGTGGATCATTCTCATCACTGCAGTAACAGTGACGTGGTGGTGGTGTGTTAGTGTCACTGCTGGACTGAGAATAGTCCACCAACCAAAAATATCCAGCCAACAGCGTCCTGTGGGCAGCGTCCTGTGACCACTGATGAAGGACTAGAGGATGACCAACACAAACTGTGCAGCAGCAGATGAGCTATCGTCTCTGACTTTACATCTACAAGGTGGACTGACAAGGTAGGAGGGTCTAATAGAGTGGACAGTAACACTGCTGTGTCTGATCCACTCGTACCAGCACAACACACACTAACACACCACCACCAGTCAGTGTTACTGCAGTGCTGAGAATGATCCACCACACAAATAGTACCTGCTCTGTGAGGGTCCATGGGGGTCCTGACCACCTCATTTGTGAAGCTCTGTCAGTTTGTAAAGCAGAATTCCTAACCTTGATTTTTGATTTGATCACTCCCTTTTACATTCACTGTTCCACTGCAATCTTTACACCAACAGTGTCATCAATATAATAAAATAATGTCTAAATATTTTTCATTCACTAGGTTTGTGTTTGGATTGGTGTCGCATTACTACAGCGATCAAGACGTCAAGGAAGACAAGGAGCTACAGGCTTGGCTTACTGAGATAAGAGAAAACGCCTCACTGGACAACAGTGAAGCTGGTATGTTTGTTTTTTTTTGTTATTGTTGTTTTAAATGTGTTTGTTTGTTTATTGGTTTTCTACTCTAAGCTACAAATCCTCGAAACCTTTCCACTCACCTCCCTTTAAGGATTTCCAAAGTCTTTCTCCACCGTCAAAGAGCTGGCTAAGTTTGTGACCATGGTGATCTTCACAGTGTCTGCCCAACATGCTGCGGTCAACAACAGCCAGGTTATAAAAGGTTTTGCCTGAATTTAGATCTAATATACTATGGTAAACTATTATGCTTGAACCTTACACGACCTCTGCCCTCTCAGTTTGAATTTGGGGGATGGATGCCCAACTTTCCAGGCTCTCTCCGATGTCCACCACCCCGTCAAAAAGGAAGCACCACAAAGGACTCTGTTCTTGCGACGTTACCTGATGTCAAAACCACGGTTCACGGAATGGCTGCTGTCTACTTGCTGAGCCAGGGCTCCTCTGATCGGGTGAGTCTATACACTCCACTGCAATGCACAAATAGCACCAAAGGACATGATGATGAATGTAAAATAAAGGAACGGAAAAGGTGAGAAAACAGATCAGATCATAAACAGCTCCCCTATTAAAGTCTGTATCTTAGAATGGCTTTGTAAAATGATAAGAGTGCTTTTCATCACTGACCTGTGACAGAATTCACAGATAATCAAATGCATTTCATCTGTTCATCAGTGCTAAATGAGCCATAAACATTGTTCTGTTGTACTTTCTCAGTATCCGCTTGGACATTACCCCGAGGAGCTGTTCAGCGAGGAGACGGCACTGAAACTGATAACCCAGTTTAAAAATGATCTGCAGGATCTTGAAAAGAAAATTGATGCCAGGAACAAGAAGCTTGATCTGCCGTACACATACCTGAACCCACGAAATGTGGACAACAGTGTTGCTGTTTAGAGTGAGGGTCTCGAAAGGGTCTTTTGAGTTTCTCTTCTGGTGGAAATAACCACACCTGACTTTTTAATGTACAGGGCCCTGCATAAATATTGGCACCTGGGTAAACAAGCAAAAAGGGGTATATAAAAACAATTTATTCAAACTATTAAAAATCGTTATTTGAAGTACAGTTGTTGAAAGAAGAAACCGAAATCTCATCAGGAAATCAGTATGTTTCTCAAATCTGTGTGAGACACAATAGTTAGACCCTTTCATTTAATACTTTGTGTATCTCTGAGTTTTCTCCTATTATGCCTAATGAGAGTGGAGAACACATGATGAAGGATATGAGACCATTCCTCCATAAAGAACCTCTCCAGATTTTCTTGTAGCCACTTCCTGTTTTGTGCAGCTCAACAACCTTTTATCAGACATCACTGCTGTGTTTTCTGGTCATTCTCATAGTGATGGATGACTGAAGGAATCTGGCCTGTGTGTCACCTCATATTTATACCC
>NW_023494795.1:1482788-1627788 GCF_904425465.1 Colossoma macropomum
AACCCTAATCCTAGCCCTAAACCTAACCCTAATACCTAACCTTAACCCTAACCTTAGCCCTAAACCTAACCTTAACCCTAATCCTAGCCCTAAACCTAACCCTAATACCTAACCTTAACACTAATCCTAGCCCTAAACCTAACCCTAATTAGTATCCTAACTTTGACCCTAACAAAAACCCAGAAATGTTACACGATTTTTCTACTGAACAGAACATTTATGTAATTTTTCTATCAGTGTTTGTGTAATACCTATGTTTGGCCACATGATGGCGCTCAAGGATAAGAGGGAAAAAAAACATAGTTTTTAATTACAGATCAATTACAAAATTATTCTGTCTATGAAGGAAATTTATAGAAATATTCTATTTCATTGTAGAAAAATTACAGAACTCCTATTTTCTATGTTCTATGTCTCAATTAGAGTTAGGGTTTTGTCTGAATTAGGGTAAGGATCTAAAGTGCATTGGTTCATACTCACCATTACCCAAGTTTCAATTTATTTTGAAGTTCTACATGTCTATGTAGAAAATTTACAGAAAGGTTCTATGTCTCAATTAGGGTTAGGGTAAGGGTTATGTCTGAATTAGGGGTAGGATCTGAAGTGCACTGGCGCATACTCACTGTTACCCAAGTTTCAATTTATTTTGAAGTTCTACATGTCTATGTAGAAAATTTACAGAAGGCTTCTGTCTTCCGAAATGTCATAGTACTAATTAAGAATATAGCAATTTGTCACGTGACAAAAATTTGAATACTGGGACATATATATAGTTTGGATGTTCTCACTCTTCTAGGTTGTAAGGAGTGAACCCCTTTGTCCTGTCATTAAAAAAAAGATCAGGTAAACCTTACAATATTCATTTAATAATACGAAGTTGTAGACAAAATGTTATTTTTCTGTACATTTTTGCAGGTCACTTCTAGTGACAACAGTCCCAATCATTATATTTCTCTCATTTTAATATGAAAATAGATTTATTTTGTAGTCTTTCATTAACTTTATTAAAGGTGTTCATTGTGGAGCCCTATTCAATCCTATCATGGACAGAAACACAGGAATTGGAACCAGACGTTTACCTCTGCAGATCATGGAGCCAAGGAACGAAGCTGGACCTCACAGGTATTTGATTAAGTCATCCAAAATTTCTCAAACACTATTTGGCATTTTTAAACTGACCTGGAATTTTTTTTTTAGGTGCCGCTGCCCTGTTGACCCATTGAGCATTGCCCTTGTAGGTTTTGTGATCATCACTGTGTTCCTTCTCTACCTGCTTGTGGTGCTACTACTTCACCAAAATAAAATAATTTAAGAACTTCGAAGATGTCTGAATATGTTTATTTAATGTATAAGGTATGGTTCAATATTCAGATCTAAAAATGTGCAAATTATGCATTTCTATAACATCCTAGAAAAATTGCTTAAGGAAAAAAAATCAGAAAAATTCTGTAATTTTTCTATGAAGTTATAGAAATGTTCAGTAATTCTTATATATTTAATTACTTAGGCTTATTTTTCTCTATGGACACAGAAAAAATATGTAAAGTTTCTAAGTTTCTAGAAAACTTAGAAAATTACAAAATTGTTCTATCTATGTAGAAAATTTACAGAAATGTTGTATGTCTCAATTAGGGTTAGGGTTAGGGTTATGTCTGAATTAGGGTTAGGATCTGAAGTGCAGTGGGGCATACTCACTGTTACCCTTGCTTCAAATTATTTTAAAGTTCTACATGTCCATGTAGAAAATTTACAGAAAAGATCTGTCAACATAGAAAATTTACAAAATTGTTCTATCTATACAGAACATTTACAGAAATATTCTATGTCTGAATTAAGGTTAGGGTTATATACTGAAGATCTGAAGTGGGGCATACTCACTGTTACCCAAGCTTCAAATTATTTTGAAGTTCTACATGTCTATGTGGAAAATTTACAGAAATGTTCTGATTCATAGGAAAGTTACAGAACTCTTCTATGTCTATATAGCAATTTTACAAAATTGTTCTATGACTCTAAAGAACATTCACAGAACTGTATTAAAAAATTTAAAGAAAAATGACAAATTTATAGCATGACTATAGAAAATGTATTTAAACTTATTACAACATTGAGTATGTGCAATAAGACTCAATCAATGTCAACATAGATATGGAAATATTTAATAATTATTGAAACATTACAGAATCGAACAATGTCTACCAATAAAGAAGCATTACGCACTTTTTATGCATGATATTAATCATATGCAAATGTAGTCACATGATATAATAAATTTGCATATTGGGCCATATATATAGAGAGAGATGTCATGCATTTGCTTATTCTTCACAACTTTTGCATCCATGTAAGTTTAACTAATTTTGAGTAGTATTAATATGAAATCATAGAACACTTCTGTAATTTTTCTGATTTTCTTGCAGGTTTTCAAAGACAGAGACACACACCTTACTCACCATAAATATTCTGTAAGTTTATTATTACAACTACATCAATTTAATAAGAAATTCTAAAATATTTCTAAACATATAACTTTATTGCAGGGTTTACTTCATTGTAGTGACAACAGCACGTCCTGTTAGGCTTTTTGACCGTAAACATTCTGTAAGTTTAATAACATTTATGTAAATTTAATATAAAACAGAACATTTGTGTAATTTTGCAATGTCTTTATTGCAGTTTATCATTGTTGATGGTGAAGACAGAAAACTTCATTCACTCATCTTACAACTTGTGTAAGTTAATAACATTTATGTAATTTTAATATGAAAATATGGAATGTTTTTGTAATTTTTCTATATTTTTATTATAGGTTATTGTTGATCAAAAGGATAACAGACTATAGAGATTCTGTAAGTTTATTGACATATTTACAACAATTTGACACAAAATCATACAACACTTTTGTTATTTTTATGTAACTATGTTTCAGTTAATTACCTAATATTTACATAACTACTACAAATTAACTAACACAATTAGTAATTAATCTGTAATTTTATAAAAGGTTATTGGATCATGGATCTGTACAAAGACCCACGACAGAAGGCTCACAGTCCCTCCTCTGAAGCTGAGGTGTGTACATTTACTGCACTGTTCATTACTTTTAATATGATTTTTTTCTACAGCATCAGTTTTCTTTTGTAATCTAGAAAAAGAGGAAAGAACAGAATATTTCAGCATCTCAAGGCCAGACCGGGGAACCAGAGGTCAAAGACAAACACGAAAAAGAACAAAAAGGAAAAGGTGTAGAGAAGACTACTCAAGAACTTGAAAATGATTGCTGAAAATAATGTTGAAACTGTTAACTGTAAATCATGTTGAAACTTAAAAATATTCTTTTGTTATCCCAATAAAAGTGATTTTTTTTGTTTTTCTCTGAAAAGAAATAGTAACAGATGAGCATGAGGGCAGTCTGTGAGGCTGTGTAGCCCTCAATTTGCAATACTGAAACTGTAATAAAAGTTATTGTTCATTAAAATGTTTTGAACTCCAATTAAAACTGACTGGTGTCTTTTTTTAAAAGAAATTACAAAATTGTTCTATCTATAAAGAACATTTACAGAAATGTTCTATGTCTGAATTAAGGTTAGGGTTATATACACTGAAGATCAGAAGTGCAGTGGGGCATACTCACTGTTACCCAAGTTTCAAATTATTTTAAAGTTCTACATGTCTATGTAAAAAATTTACAGAACTGTTCTATGTCAATCTAGAAAAGTTACAGAACTCTTCTATGTTCATATAGGACAATTACAAAATTGTTCTATTTCTGAATTAAGGACAGGGTTATATACTGAAGATCTGAAGTGCAGTGGGGCATACTCACTGTTACCCGAGCATCAAATTATTTTAAAGTTCTGCATGTCCATGTACAAAATTTACAGAAATGTTCTGTCAACATAGAAAATTTACAAAAATTTACAGAAATATTCTATGTCTGAATTAAGGATAGGGTTATATACTGAAGATCTGAAGTGGGGCATATTCACTGTTACCCAAGCTTCAAATTATTTTGAAGTTCTACATGTCTATGTAGAAAATTTACAGAAATATTCTATGTCGATATAGAAAAGTTACAGAACTTTTCTATGTTCATATAGGAAAATTACAAAATTGTTCTACCTAGGTAGAAAATTTACAGAAATGTTCTATGTCTGAATTAAGGATAGGGTTATATACTGAAGATCTGAAGTGCAGTGGGGCATACTCACTGTTACCCGAGCTTCACATTATTTCAAAGATCTACATGCCCATGTAGAAAATTTACAGAAATGTTCTATGTCGATATAGAAAAGTTACAAAACTTTTCTATGTTCATATAGGAAAATTACAAAATTGTTCTATCTATGTAGAAGATTTACAGAAATATTCTATGTCAATATAGAAAAGTTACAGAACTTTTCTATGCTCATATAGGAAAATTACAAAATTTTTCTACCTAGGTAGAACATTTACAGAAATGTTCTATGTCTGAATTAAGGATAGGGTTATATACTGAAGATCTGAAGTGCAGTGGGGCATACTCACTGTTACCTGAGCTTCACATTGTTTTGAAGTTCTACATGCCCATGTAGAAAATTTACAGAAATGTTCTATGTCGATATAGAAAAGTTACAGAACTTTTCTATGCTCATATAGAAAAATTACAAAATTGTTCTATCTATGTAGAAAATTTACAGAAATATTCTATGTCGATATAGAAAAGTTACAGAACTTTTCTATGTTCATATAGGAAAATTACAAAATTGTTCTATCTGTGTAGAAGATTTACAGAAATGTTCTATGTCTGAATTATGGATAGGGTTATATACTGAAGATCTGAAGTGCAGTGGGGCATACTCACTGTTACCCGAGCTTCACATTGTTTCGAAGTTGTACATGCCCATGTAGAAATTTTACAGAAATGTTCTATGTCGATATAGAAAAGTTACAGAACTTTTCTATGTTCATATAGGAAAATTACAAAATTGTCCTATCAAGGTAGAAAATTTACAGAAATGTTCTATGTCTGAATTAAGGATAGGGTTATATACGGAAGATCTGAAGTGCAGTGGGGCATACTCACTGTTACCCGAGCTTCGTTATTTCAAAGTTCTACATGCCCATGTAGAAAATTTACAGAAATGTTCTATATCGATATAGAAAAGTTACAAAACCTTTCTATGTTCATATAGGAAAATTACAAAATTGTTCTATCTGTGTAGAAGCTTTACAGAAATATTCTATGTCGATATAGAAAAGTTACAGAACTTTTCTATGCTCATATAGGAAAATTACAAAATTGATCTATCAAGGTAGAAAATTTACAGAAATGTTCTATGTCTGAATTAAGGATAGGGTTATATACTGAAGATCTGAAGTGCAGTGTGGCATACTCACTGTTACCCGAGCTTCACATTGTTTCGAAGTACTACATGCCCACGTAGAAAATTTACAGAAATGTTCTATGTCGATATAGAAAAGTTACAAAACTTTTCTATGTTCATATAGGAAAATTACAAAATTGTTCTATCTATGTAGAAGATTTACAGAAATATTCTATGTCAATATAGAAAAGTTACAGAACTTTTCTATGCTCATATAGGAAAATTACAAATTTTTTCTACCTAGGTAGAACATTTACAGAAATGTTCTATGTCTGAATTAAGGATAGGGTTATATACTGAAGATCTGAAGTGCAGTGGGGCATACTCACTGTTACCCGAGCTTCTCATTGTTTCGAAGTTCTACATGCCCACGTAGAAATTTTACAGAAATGTTCTATATCGATATAGAAAAGTTACAAAACTTTTCTATGTTCATATAGGAAAATTACAAAATTGTTCTATCTATGTAGAAGATTTACAGAAATATTCTATGTCAATATAGAAAAGTTACAGAACTTTTCTATGCTCATATAGGAAAATTACCAAATTATTCTATCAAGGTAGAAAATTTACAGAAATGTTCTATGTCTGAATTAAGGATAGGGTTATATACTGAAGATCTGAAGTGCAGTGGGGCATACTCACTGTTACCCGAGCTTCACATTGTTTTGAAGTTCTACATGCCCATGTAGAAAATTTACAGAAATGTTCTATATCGATATAGAAAAGTTACAGAACTTTTCTATGCTCATATAGGAAAATTACAAAATTAATTGTTCTATCTATGTAGAAAATTTACAGAAATATTCTATGTCGATATAGAAAAGTTACAGAATCTTTCTATGTTCATATAGGAAAATTACAAAATTGTTCTATCTGTGTAGAAGATTTACAGAAATGTTCTATGTCTGAATTATGGATAGGGTTATATACTGAAGATCTGAAGTGCAGTGGGGCATACTCACTGTTACCCAAGCTTCAAATTGTTTCGAAGTTCTACATACCCATGTAGAAAATTTACAGAAATGTTCTGTCAATATAGAAAAGTTACAGAACTCTTCTATGCTCATATAGGAAAATTACAAAATTGTTCTATCTGTGTAGAAGATTTACAGAAATGTTCTATGTCGATATAGAAAAGTTACAGAACTTTTCTATGCTCATATAGGAAAATTACAAAATTGTTCTATCTATGTAGAAAATTTACAGAAATATTCTATGTCGATATAGAAAAGTTACAGAACTTTTCTATGCTCATATAGGAAAATTACAAAATTGTCCTATCAAGGTAGAAAATTTACAGAAATGTTCTATGTCTGAATTAAGGATAGGGTTATATACTGAAGATCTGAAGTGCAGTGGGGCATATTCACTGTAACCCGAGCTTCATTATTTCAAAGTTCTACATGCCCATGTAGAAAATTTACAGAAATGTTCTATGTCGATATAGAAAAGTTACAAAACCTTTCTATGTTCATATAGGAAAATTACAAAATTAATTGTTCTATCTGTGTAGAAGATTTACAGAAATGTTCTATGTTGATATAGAAAAGTTACAGAACTTTTCTATCCTCATATAGGAAAATTACAAAATTGATCTATCAAGGTAGAAAATTTACAGAAATGTTCTATGTCTGAATTAAGGATAGGGTTATATACTGAAGATCTGAAGTGCAGTGGGGCATACTCACTGTTACCGAAGCTTCACATTGTTTCGAAGTACTACATGCCCATGTAGAAAATTTACAGAAATGTTCTATGTTGATATAGAAAAGTTACAGAACTCTTCTATGTTCATATAGGAAAATTACAAAATTGTTCTACCTATGTAGAAAATTTACAGAAATGTTCAATGTTCATATAGGAAAATTACAAAATTGTTCTATCTACGCAGAACATTAGCAGAAATGTTCTATGTCTGGATTAAGGTTAGAGTTATATACTGCAAATCTGTCCATGGAGAAGGCTGAGCCTAAATAAGTAGTTCCAGAAGGATTACTGAACATTTCTATTACATTATAGAAAATTTGTGTAATTTTAACTCGAAAATTTTCTAAGTTTTTATGGTCTCCCAGTGGCTTCACTCTCCAGAGGTCTCCCAGTGGCCTGGTTCTCTGGAGTGGCGGGATTAAGGGGTTTAGTGCGGGGGGGGGTGCTTAAGTGTGGGCCAGAAGGGTTCGGATGGTGCGCAAGGTTCCTGGAGACCCTTAGCCCCGGATAGGTCAGAGTGGGGAATCCGACTACGCCCGGGGAAGGGAGTTAAGGGAGGTTGGTAGGGGAAAAAGGGAGCCTTGGAGGTATGTGGGTCTCTATGGACATAGAAAAATTATGTTAATTTTCTAGTTTCTAGAAATTTTACAGAAATGTTCTATGTCCACATAGAAAGTTTACAAAATGTTTCAATGTTGATATATATGAAAATCACAAAATTGTTCTATCTATGCAGAACATTAGCAGAAATGTTCTATGTCTGGATTAAGGTTAGAGTTATATACTGCAAATCTGTCCATGGAGAAGGCTGAGCCTAAATAAGTAGTTCCAGAAGGATTACCGAACATTTCTATAACATTATAGAAAATTTGTGTAATTTTAACTCGAAAATTTTCTAAGTTTTTATGGTCTCCCAGTGGCTTCACTCTCCAGAGGTCTCCCAGTGGCCTGGTTCTCTGTAGCGGCGGGATTAAGGGGTTTAGTGCGGGGGGGGGTGCTTAAGTGTGGGCCAGAAGGGTTCGGATGGTGCGCAAGGTTTCTGGTGGCCATTAGCCCCGGATGGGTCAGAGTGGGGAATCCGAACATGCCCGGGGAAGGGAGTTAAGGGAGGTCAGTAGAGGGAAAAGGGGGCCTTGGAAGTATGTGGGTCTCTATGGACATAGAAAAATTATGTTAATTTTCTAGTTTCTAGGAATTTTACAGAAATGTTCTATGTCTGAATTCAGGTTAGGGTAGATCTGAAGTTCAGTGGACCATACTCACTGTCACCCAAATTATTTTCAATTTCTACATGTCTATGTGGAAAATGTACAGAATAGTTCTGTCGGCATGGAAAATTTACAAAATTGTTCTACTATACAGAATATTTACAGAAATGTTCTATGTCTGAATTCAGGTTAGGGTTATATACTGTAGATCTGAAGTTCAGTGGACCATACTCACTGTCACCCAAATTATTTTCAATTTCTACATGTCTATGTGGAAAATGTACAGAATAGTTCTGTCGGCATGGAAAATTTACAAAATTGTTCTACTATACAGAACATTCACAGAAATGTTCTATGTCTGAATTCAGGTTAGGGTTATATACTGTAGATCTGAAGTGGGGCATACATCACTGTTACCCAAGTTTCAAATTAATTTAAAGTTCTACATGTCCATGTAGAATATTTACAGAAATGTGCTATGTCTCAGTTAGGGTTAGGGTTAGGGTTATGTCTGAATTAGGGATAGGATCTGAAGTGCAGTGGAACATACTCACTGTTACCCAAGTTTCAAATTATTTTAAAGTTCTACATGTCTATGTGGAAAATTTACAGAAAAGATCTGTCGACATAGGAAAATGACAAAATTGTTCTACTATACAGAAAATTTACAGAAATGTTCTATGTCTGAATTCAGGTTAGGGTAATAAACACGTTTTTAAGTAAAATTCTGCAAATTTACTACTTTTTTATCAATTATCTGTAAAATGTGGAAAATGTGCCCCCTGGTGGCAAAAAAGTGGTACTACAACTGGTCTTGATGAACATAGAAAATATACGTGATTTTAATATTTTGAACATAGCAATATGATGTAATTTTCATCATAAATTACAAGATTTTTAGTCTTGGCCAACGCTTGGCCAGAACCGTTTTCTCCTGAATACGTAACCGCGAGTAATATTTACGTAAAAAAAATTCGAGATTACAAAAAAAAAATTATGGAATATGTAAGTCCATAGAGGGGACTTGTAAAATTAGGGATAGGATACTAACCCTAATACCTAACCTTAACCCTAACCTTAGCCCTAAACCTAACCCTAAACCCTAATACCTAACCCTAGCCTTAGCCCTAAACCTAACCTTAACCCTATACTTAGCCCTAAACCTAACCTTATGGCCTTAAGCCTAAGCATAGCATTGGCCCTAACCCTAAGGCCCCAAACAGAACCTAGGGCCTAAACCAAACCTCTGGCCTAACCCTAACCCAAGCCTAACCATAAGTCTACCTTGGGCCTGAACCTGATCTTAAGCCTAAGTACAGCACTAGCCCTAACTCTAAAACCCCCAAAGATAATCTAGGGCCTAAACCAAACCTCTACCCTAACTCTCTCCCCCCCCACCCAATCTGTGGTTGGGGGCCAAACAACGGGGCGCCCCACCTTAACCAGGGGTGGACTCCAAACTATAACTTGGGACTACAAGCCCAAATTTGGAGCCCACTATTCGTCTAAAACGATGCCATTTACGGACATGGGGTTTTTTGCTAATAAAAGCTGGTACTCTGAAGAACAATTCTACAACAGAAAAATACAAGAGTTCACCGCGATGGATTTTACCCTTAATCACAGCCAAGATCCAAATCCCCCAGAAAACCACAATGCTGATAGATGGGGTGAGCGCCTCTGGTAGAAGCTTGACGAATCCCTGCACCTAAACGGTGGAGGGACCAGTCCGCCATTGGTGTACAACCCCAAATAGGGGATCCAAAGCGGTAGAAGCTTGGTATCTTTCCGGAAATATTTCAGCGTTGGACCACACCGGCCTGGAATTCGAAGGAAAGCTATCTGCCGGCTTGGACCTCCGCCCAAGACTGTCTGGGAGGTGACGTATTACATGGGACCTACCTTCCCGGGTCCTGGAGTCAGCCACCTGGCAACGGGTGGTTGGGGCACGGTTTCCGGTCCTGGTTTTCTACCCGTCGCTCGGGGAGACTAACTGGGATAGGCCCAAATTCTCAGACCTTGTCTGGCTGACCTGGGCAACCTTGTGGTGTTAACGAAGGGTCAATTGGGCAAGGGGTAAGTATTCAGCCTCTCTGGGTCCACTAGGACAGCACGCAGGGAAGGTGGTCTGGGGCAAACAGATCTTAAATGAGCACCCAGTCTTCTATCAGCACACACCACACCACAGTTAACAATAAAAAATCCAACTTTGTAAAAAAAAAAGGCTAAAAATAGTGTTCTCAAAAATACAACAGCATTTATCTTAAAAAAAAACCTGCATTAGCTTTTATACAATATAATACTTTAAAAATAAATTACTGATTTGGGCATGGGACACAAACCTGGGCTTGATCAACCTATGGCTGGCCGCCTCAGATGAGGGTGTATAGCGTTTAAAGGCCAAAACACCCGATGACTCTGGGGTACACTACTGATGATGTGTCCTAAAATTCATTAATATACTGTATCACACCTGTTCATTCTCTGACTTGCTGTTGTGGGAGGGAGAATGAATAGGTGAAAAACATAGGCCAAGCCAGGCCTTGAGGGTGCCCTGCTCAGTCTAGTGGCGCATCCCTCTCTTCACCTCTTTGTTCTTTGCCTTGCGATGCAGTTGGAAGAATCAAATGTAAATACAAACCTAATGCAACTATATCTACTTGCAACAATTTTCTAATAAATAAATAAATAAAAGGAAATTTACTCCTGGACAGAGGGACTGGAAGGCCTGATGGCATTGCTTAACAAGCGGCGGCCCGTGCATTACCCTTGATCTTCCTATCCAACCACAATTGTCTGATGACAGTTGATGGGGGAAGTCATTGTATGTTCCCCTAACCTAACCCTAACCCTAACCCTAACCCTGACGCTAACCCTAACCCTAACCCTATCCTTTGAGCTTCCTATCCAACCAAAATTGTCTGATGACAGTTGATGGGGGAAGTCATTGTATGTTCCCCTAACCCTAAGCCCTAACCCAACCCTAACCCTAACCCTAAACCCTAACCCTAACCTTAGCCCTAAACCTAATCCTAAATCCTAAAACCTAACCTTAACCCTAAAGCCAGCCCTATACCTAAATTTAGCCCTAACCTTAGCCCTAAACCTAACCCTTGATCGTAACCTCACCTTAGCCCTAAACCTAACCCTGAAACTTAACCTAAACTCAAAGCCTAACCTTAACCAAACCCTAAAACCTAACCTCAACCCTAAAACCTAACCCTAAGCCTACCTTAAAGCCGAAACTTGATCTTAAGCCTAAGTACAGCATTAGCCCTACCCTCAGGCCCCAAACATAACCTAGGGCCTAAACCAAACCTATGGCCTGGCCCTAACCCAACCCTAGGCGTAAGCCCACCTTGAGTCTAAAACATGGCCTTAAGCCTAAGTATAGCATTGACCCTAACCCTAAGGACCCAAACCTCTGGCCTAACCCTAGCCTAAGTCTACCTTGGGCCTGGACCTAATCTTAAGCCTAAGTACAGCACTAGCCCTAACTCTAAAACCCCAAACATAATCTAGGACCTAAGCCAAATCTCTACCCTCATTCTCCCTTCCACCCAATCTGTGATTGGGGGCCAAACAACGGGGCGCCCCACCTTAACCAGGGGTGGACTCCAAACTATAACGGGACTACAAGCCCAAATTTGGAGCCCACTATTCGTCCCTTGGGGGAGAATGGCGCGAGTGGCTTCTTGTCATAGGGAGCCATTATATCAAAGAAGCCAACAAAACCAGGAGCCACACCAAAATGAACAAAACTCTAGATGATGGTAGATTCTCAAGGAATGCTGGGAGTCCTCCCAATATGCAAATGGTCACAAAACCAAATCTTCAAATGCTAATAACTCCAAAACGATGCCATTTACAAACACGTTTTTTTTTGCTAATAAAAGCTGGTACTCTGATGAACAATTCTACAACAGAAAAATACAAGAGTTCACCGCGATGGATTTTACCACTGCCAAGATCCAAATCCCCCAGAAAACCACAATGCTGATAGATGGAGTGAGTGCCTCTGGTAGAAGCCTGATGAATCCCTGCACCTAAACGGTGGAGGAACCAGTCCGCCATTGGTGTACAACCTTAAAACCGGACCTTAACCTTAACCCTAACCCTAGCCCTAAAACCTAACCTTGACCCTGACCTTAGCCCTAAACCTAACCCTAAAACCTAACCTTAACCCTAACCTTGGCCCTATACCTTAAAACCTAACCTTAACCCCAACCTAAGCCCTAAACCTAACATTCATTCTTCATTGTGGAGCCCTATTCATTCCTGTCATGGACACAAACACAGAAATTGGAACCAGACATTCACCTCTGCAGATCATGGAGCCAAGGAACGAAGCTGAACCTCAGCGGTATTTGATTAAGTCATCCAAAATTGTGTGATTATCACTGTGTTCAATCTCTACCTGCTTGTGGTGCTTCTACTTCACCAAAATAAAATAATTTAAGAACTTCGACGATGTCTGAATGTTTATTTAATGTATAAGGTATGGTTCAATATTTAAATCTTAAAATTTGTAAATTATGCATTTCTATGACATTCTAGAAAAATTATGATAGAAAAATAACGTAATTTTGAGTTAAAATTATGTAATTTTTCTATGATGTTATAGAAATGTTCAGTAATTCCTATATATTTAATTTTTTAAGCTTATTTTTCACTATAGACATAGAAAAATTCTGTAAAGTTTCTAAGTTTCTCGAAAACTTAAATTACAAAATTGTTCTATGTAGAAAATTTACAGAAACATTCTATGTCTCAATTAGGGTTAGGGTTAGGGTTATGTCTGAATTAGGGTTAGGAACTGATGTGCAGTGGGGCTTACTCACTGTTACCCGAGTTTCAAATTATTTTGAAGTTCTACATGTGCATGTGGAAAATTTACAGAAATGTTCTATGATTTATAGGAATGTTAAAGGACTCTTCTATGTCTATATAGCAATTTTACAAAATTGTTCTATGACTATAAAGAACATTCACAGAAATGTATTATAATATTTAAAGAAAAATGACTAATTTGAAGCATGACTATAGAAAATGTATTTAAACTTATTACAACATTGAGTACATGCAATAAGACTCAATCAATGTCAACATAGATCTGGAAATATTTAATAATTATTGAGACATTACAGAATCGAACATTGCCTACCAATAAAGAAGCATTACGCACTTTTTATGCATGATATTAATCATATGCAAGTGTAGTCACATGATATAATAAATTTGCATATTGAGCCATATATATATACAGATGTCATGCATTTGCTTATTCTTCACAACTTTTGTATCCATGTAAGTTTAACTAATTTTGTGTAGTATTAATATGAAATCATAGAACACCTGTAATTTTTCTATGATTTTCTTGCAGGTTTTCAAAGACAGAGACACACACCTTACTCACCATAAATATTCTGTAAGTTTATTATTACAACTACATCAATTTAATAAGAAATTCTAAAATATTACTAAACATATAACTTTATTGCAGGGTTTACTTCATTGTAGTGACAACAGCACGTCCCGTTAGGCTTTTTGATCATAAACATTCTGTAAGTTTAATAACATTTTTGTAAATTTAATATAAAACACAGAACATTTTTGTAATTTTGCTTTGTCTTTATTGCAGGCTATCCTTCTTGATGGTGAAGACAGAAAACTTAATTCTCTCATCTTTCAGCTTGTGTAAGTTAATAACATTTACATAATTTTAAGATGAAAATATGGAATGTTTTCATAATTTGTCTGTATTTTAATTATAAGTTGATCAAAAAGATCACAGACTATAAAGATTCTGTAAGTTTATTGACATTTACAACAATTTGACAAAATCATACAACACTTGTTATTTTTATGTAACTATGTTTCAGGTAATTACCTGATATTTACATAACTGTACTACAAATTAACTAACACAATTAGTAATTAATCTGTAATCTTATAAAAGGTTATTGGATCATGGATCTGTACAAAGACCCACGACAGAAGGCTCACAGTCCCTCCTCTGAAGCTGAGGTGTGTACATTTACTGCACTGTTCATTACTTTTAACATGATTTTTTTTCTACAGCATCAGTTTTCTTTTGTATTCTAGAAAAAGGAAAAAGAACAGAATATTTCAGGATCTCAAGGCCAGACCGGGGAACCAGAGGTCAAAGACAAAGACGGAAATGAACAAAAAGGAAAAGGTGTAGAGAAGACTACTCAAGAAATTGAAACTTAACGGTAAATAATGTTGAAACTTAAAAATGTTCTTTTGTAATCCCAATAAAAGTGATTTTTGTTTTTCTCTGAAAAGAAATATTTACAGATGAGCTTGAGGGCAGTCTGTGAGGTTGTGTAGCCCTCAGGTAATCTTGGTTTGCAATACTGAAACTGTAATAAAAGTTATTGTTCATTAAAATGTTTTGAACTCCAATTAAAACTGACTTGTGTGTGTTTTTTTTTTAAAGAAATTACAAAATTGTTCTATCTATAAAGAACATTTACAGAAATGCTCTATGTCTGAATTAAGGTTAGGGTAGATCTGAAGTTCAGTGGGGCTTACTCACTGTTACCCGAGTTTCAAATTATTTTAAAGTTCTACATGTCTATGTGGAAAATTTACAGAAAAGTTCTGTCGACATAGGAAAATGACAAAATTGTTCTATCTATACAGAAAATTTACAGAAATGTTCTATGTCTGAATCACGGTTGGGGTAATAAATGTTTTTAAGTAAAATTCTGCAAATTTACTACTTGTTTATAAATTATGTGTAAAATGTGGAAAACAGTGCCCCTGGTGGCAAAAAGGTACTACAACTGGTCTTTATGAACACAGAAAATATACGTAATTTTAATATTTTGAACATAGCAGTGTGATGTAATTTTTATCATAAGATTTTTAGTCTTGGCCAACGCTTGGCCAGAACCGTTTTCTCCTGAATACGTAACTGCGAGTAATATTTACGTAAAAAAAAAAAACAAATTACAAAAAAAAAATTATGAAATACATAAGTCCATAGAGAGGACTTGTAAAATTAGGGATAGGATAGTAACCCTAACCCTAACCCTAACCCTAAAACCTAACCTTAACCCTAACCCTTAATCACAGCCAAGATCCAAATCCCCCAGAAAACCACAATGCTGATAGATGGGGATAGTGCCTCTCTCACTTAAAAAAAAAAAGAGTGGGTTCAAACAAAAGGTACCATATTCAAGGATGTTTAGGACATCTAGATGCAAATACCAGGAAACAAAAGCTGAAATTCTTATCTATCATCTCATATTTATCTTTTCATTTCAAATTAAAATTTCTTTGGTGTATAAGCAAAAAAACAGAAGTGGCCTTGCTGTTCTAATACATTCAGAAGAGAGAAAGAGAAGGAAACCCACTGCTGTATCTGACTGGAAGCTAATAACAGAATAACCTCGCTTTTGTGTCAGCATTTCAGTTTTGTTTTGTTTTACTTATTGCTTCCTGTTTTACGGGCACAACACTCCATTTATTGTCCTCCCTTTTAGCGAGATTAGCCACCCAGCATGTCAGCAGTCACAGAGAAACCGCAGTTTCATTCTTTTGTTATCGTTGTTGCCACATTTGTTGTTTTAGGTATTTCTTTAATTTATACTCGTTTGGGAGGGTTATTTTAAAAAGTGTGGTACAGATTCAAGCGATGTAATCTGATTACTGTTCACTATATGTGGATGACTTTTTTAAGTAAACTATTCAAATGAAAATGAGAGAAAAAATATTTTAATTTATAACTAACAAGGTAAACAAAAAACTGCATTGTTATGAAAATAATTATAAAGGTGACATAACTGCACTTTATCTGTGATATGTACACATTCATTAGACAATCATGTTTGGGTGGAGTTAGTATTTATTGTGTGTGGCACAGAAGTGCAGACAAGATGGAACATAAGCAGCTGATATTGTCTCACAGTCACTGAACTCTTTCAGTGAAGTGACCAAACCAAAAGCAGAACAGTGTCTAATATAAAGATGCCAAACTGTAACTTTGTTAGATTAGCAAGTTCTCATTCTTTAGGCCAACTAATGTGTTCATTCACATCTGACAAACACTGATACCCAAAGCTCTTCATAAGCGGGAGGTTTTGTGCATCATTCAAAAAGAGGAAACTACGTCAAAGAAGCCTTTTAGTTGCAGTATTTATGGATTTACTGTAAAGCTGCAACACAAAAATACACTACTTACAAATGTCTGTCAAAGCTGCAATAAATGGCATTAAACCCAGTGTGAGAACTCTGGACACCACTGTTAGCTGAAACATAACAATGGTGTGGACTGGTGTCTTGAGCTCCTACCGTTTTATGAGCTGTAATGCTTAACATGCTGCTGTATACAACTTAAAAATCCCGGAACAAAGAAAACTGCACTCTATCTCCATCTTCTCTGGCCTTCTGGGCTGTTTTAAGTGTTTGAATCTTTTATCTCTAGGTTTAAGGCTTTATGCATACTATGAGAAATCAAATGGAAAAGTGATCCACTTGGAGACTGACAACCTGCAATGCCTGGTTTGAGCTGTTAAATATGTTTACACTGAGCTAGATGTGCTAATTTACCCATGAACTTTGAATTACATAAGAAAGAAATAAAGAAAAAACATGCAATACAAAGATGTACCCCTTTTGTTATAATGAGGAGTTCTAGAAAGCTCTTCCAGAGTTATTATAAATAGTACTTATAAAACTATATCTTATATTAAAGATATAATAAGATATATTGCCAAGTTGTTTTTTCTATCCAAGTGACACAGACGAACTTCATGCAGTCGTTACAAGCAGAGTCCATGACTGCTTTTTACTGGGTTTCCTATGTAAACAATACAACTCGTGCAAAATGTATCACCACAGATCGTTACAAAAACAAAAAAATGGAGGTTACGTCACCCCTTTTACCTGTACATTGCAGGATAGATTTTAAATGTGTTACTAGCTGTTAAGGCAACTGCTTACATCACAGAGTGTCTGTTTATGATCTTAGATCTGCAGATACTGACCTACAGACACCTTCAGTAAAACACAGAAAACATGGAGAGACTCTTTCAGTTATTCTGCTTCTAAACTGTGGAGCTCAGTTCAGCTTTTATTAGACAGTCGAGCTCAGAGCTCACTTTTAATAAACATTTAAAAATGCAGCTCTTTAACGCAGCGTTTAATTAAAACTACATCTCTGGGTATTTATCTTTCTAATTTGATTATCTTACATGATTTTAAATTAATACCTAGTTTCTTCTATGTCTGTTAGGCTTTATCACCTGTCTGTAAAGCACTTTGAGCTTTAGGCATAAAAAGCACTCTATAAATATTGTTATTGTGCACGATGTGTGTGAAGTAGACAAAACAAGTTTGAGACCAAGAATCAAATGCTAGAAGAACAGTTTAATCATACATAGTCACAATTCTGCTTCCAAAAAACAAACAAAAAAAATCTCTTCATCTAACATCTGGAAATGTACATAAGGCCACCTGAAAATGTACATGACTTTGACAGTGTGACAAAACTCATATGTTCATATTTATATAATTGACAATATCTTACATTTATTTTGCTTACAAGTTAGTGGCTGCTCCAAAATACAGCACTCTACTGTACAAAAATAATTCTTATGTCCTGTGAAGGTTCCATGTTAGAAGATGGATCCTGCCTCCCTCCAAAATACGGGTCAATAATGTTTTCTTTTTAAACTGTCACACATCAAAATGACGATGTTAGCAGGTGATGTTTCTTCTCCAGGTACAAATAGAGGCTGACCTTTTCCAAGAACAGATTAAAAATGAAACTATGTTCAGATTGTGAAGCCATAAAAGTACTTTTTTTTTCTTCTTTAAAATAACGTGATCAAAGAAAACTGTATACAATATATTTGAGGGGAAAAGAATGAAGAATATACACACATCAAAATCCACATTTTTCTGTTTTTTCTTCCCCCAAAGTGTAAAAGAAGTCTGATTTACAGCCTCAACGTTTACAAATGTACAACTGTACAGACAAAATAAAAGCAATCACTACTAAATTTAGCAAGGCCTGTCCAACATCACTAGATTTTTTTCTCTTCTACTCAACTAATAAACTTACACTTATTAACTGCACATATACTACACTTATTCTACATTTATTCATATGAAGCAAAAACAGTTATAATATACTAGTAATATGGAAGAGTTGTATAGCAAACAATGGTAGCCCACCCCCCCCTACTCAGACCCCTATGTGATATATGCTCATTTGTAACAGCAGCCAAAATTTGGATGACACACAAGCTGATGTCACATCTTGAGCCTGAATTATGACACCCAAACTTTTGGGCCAAGGACACTGTCTGCCCCCTCACATCCACCCCAACCAAAAAAAAAAGTGTTAAGGGGGGAAATAAAAAAAAAAAAAGGCAAGAATTTAATATTTACTCATACATAAAGATGCTATACACTTCCCTAAATAATACAATGTAAAGAGATGATGTTCTATATATAAACACACTGTTTGGAGGGCAGTGCTCATCTCAAAAACTACTTGACAAATAGATGCTTCACAAACATGATAAAGAAGAAAAATTCATTCTCTTAAGCATTACATCTTGACAGAGCATGCCGATACCTTCGGACCCCCTACTTTCCCCTCTGTTCACTGTTACCAAACCCCACCCTACAATGTTTACGGAAAGACTACTCAGGATATTAATGGTCTATCAATATACATCTCATTGCCGTGTTTACTTTTCAAATAAAATGACAAGAACGGCTGTGTCTTGTGCACGCCCCCAAAAATGACTAGAGCAAACACATCTCCCAAAAAAACTAGAGCAAGAGTTTATAAAGCTCCAGTCGGGATGGCGCAGTGCATGTGACGGCATACATGCTTATTAATCTACAGAATTAATAAAAGACTTACTTCACTGCTGCTGATAAAAACACTTCAACTGTGAAAAAGTGCAAACGGGGGGGGGATCTATCGCCTATTTCAATGGCACAAGAACTGCAAGTGATGGTACGTGAATAGGTCTCACAATGATCTCTAATAACCATGTAGCTCTAACTGGTTGAAACGGTCCAGCTAAATTCATCAGCTTTTTCATCAGCTGCTTTAGTACCATAGTGTTTTATTTGCGCTTGTAAGGGTCACACCTTAATTCTGCCATGACGATAGGTATAAAAACTAAATATGAAAAACAGACATTAAAAAAAGATCACTGTTTGGCCTTATAAATTCACTTGCTGGTGTAAATTGTAAGAACTGTAAATTTTCAGCAAATGTTAATGTATCTCTTTTTTACAGAGAATTTACAAGGTAAAAAAAATGTACAAGATATTTACGTGAAAAAAAAGAGTCAATTACACCATAAACAAAGGGATGTTGTGCTTTTCCCAGGAAAGCTCATACAGAAGACCGTGCACTCTGGTTTGCCACACAAGAGGGCTGTGGAATATCAGAGGGGCCACTATTGCACGGAGACCAGCAAAGGGAGCGTGGTCACAGCATTGTTAGGTGAAGCTGACTTTTTCCTCTCACACTCTTTTTGTTTTGGTAAATAAAAATCTACAGGGTGTAAGAGGGCCCCCTGGTGGAGCAGATGTATCCTGATGAATCCAATTTCAAAGGGAAAGGGAAGAAGGAAAAGCTTGATGTGAGGGCTCTGTCCCTAGATGAGGCCATTTGTCGGGCCTCCAATGGGGCCCAGCTCTGAGCCGCTTTTCATGTAATACTTCTCCAGCTTGGCCAATATGTGTTTGCCATAGGTGTACTTTCGTAGAGTGGCGATGTGTGGTCGAATCTAGAGAAAGAAAAAATAAATAAATAAAAGTGATGTATATTTGTATGTTATTCTCTTTTAAACAAACAAAACAGAAATGCCCAACAATGCATGAAAAGTAGTGTTACATCTCAGTTTATCACTTTAATTTGAATAGGAAATATATAAATTTGAATTTTAGTGATGTGTGAGTGACATTTTAAGGATTGAACTTGTTCTGTTCATACCTTGTGCATGATGATTTTACGTTGAGCTGGTTCAGCCATGTCAATCATCCTCTGTACCACGTAATTAGCATACTGATCCTTCATCATTGTGTAGAGGGCACTATGAGGACCGTCCTTCTGACAACACACTTCATCAATCAACAAAGCTCTCTCTGCACGGGATGAGTGGATCACACACTTCTCCACGACATTACTGAGGGAGTTAAAAGGGACAGGCATTACTGTCGCACTGTACACTCATCAGAAGAGGAGAATTCTTTGGAGGCCATACTCCACTGCAGGAAAGAAAGCTGACCAACCTTGCAAATTTATGCTGACTCAGAGCCAGAACTTTTCCCCTGACTTCTGCCACAATTTTACTCTTGTCCTCAGGCCTCCCATGCTCCAGAACATGCTGGATAACGTAGTTACCGTACTGGTCCTATAAAGGATATAATTGGAATAAAGAGTGACCACACCGTGTGATGTCGCATATTTTGGAAACTCTCTCCACAGTCATGTCATGATCTACAACTAACATGAAACAAGTTTCCAAGTGCATTTAAAGAAAAATCAAACAAATGCATCATGAATGTTTCAGGAGGGTTTAAATTTGTTTTTCTCTACAAAAAAGCTAACAAGCTGAGCGCCTAACTAGTTTTCTCTTGGGACTTATGTGTGCAGCTTTTCTGTTCTCAATTAGTGGCGCTCAATAAAAGTGAAAACTCTAAAGACTGAGGCAGTTTCGTTTTTTTTTTCTTTTTTAAAACCAGGTTGAACAGCATAAACAGCACACTGCCAATATTATTCAACAGTTATTTATCTAAACAGGCTATGAAAAGTAAATGTCTTCAGTTCTCTGAAGTCTTCAGCCCAACATTTATAAGATTTGGGCTACCAAAATAAAGAGATAAAATTCACCTAGATAAATTCCACCTAAATCAGTAGCCTAAGGACATCAGCACATTATCACATTATAAGTGGCAAACCAAATCAGAAGCATACAAAAACCCATTCAAATGCAGACTCATCAACATTCGACTGGCAGGTGGCTTAAAATCAGCAAATGAATACCACGAATAATGCTAAAAATCAGACAACAGAGGCACTTGGTTTGAACACCCTTGCCCATCTTAAATTTGTAGAAATCACATGATTTGAATTAGGTTTTAACTGTACTGGTAGCCTAACTTGTCAAGTTTAGTCAAGCTAATAAACAGCACAACTGAAGTCAATGTTGTTGGTCCGAATTGCTTTTGGGACATCGCTCTGAAGCGTTGAACAGAGGACCCACAGTGCAAAAGCAAGGGAGAAATCATGAATGCAAAGCAATTAGGAGACAAAGGAAAAAGAAAATTAGAAGGAGAGGTACTATTACATAGGAAACATGGCAGAGCATCACCTGTGTCTTAACAGAATGTAAAGGCAGGGAAAGTAGAAAGTGGCTGAAGAGTGTGTTAAAGGCAAGGATATAGATTGTAAGGCTGCAGCTTCTATATGTTAAAATAAAGTTGGTTACAGGAAAGAAGCCAGGAGGTACGTGGGACAGGGAAAAAGGCGCATGGGTCTGACCTTGAATAGCGCATCGCTGGACACAGAATAATATGTTTTGGGTGTCATCTCCAATGATACGCCTTGATATTTCTAGACAAAATAAGGTAGGGGCAAGGGGGTTGGAGTGATGTTTTTCATCATGATAATCCATCAGCACAACTAACTAGCAGCATGAACATCCTTCACTGTGTTTGGCAAACTATGCAAAAAGTTGGGAAGGGGGACAAAAAAAAAAAATGTAATTAAAAAACAACAACAAAAAAAGCGTTTACCTGGCCTAACTGCTCCGAGTGCTGGTGGAGTTCCTCCAGGATCGGCAGTGTCTGCTCCTGAGTGCAGTGCTCCAGAATACGCTGTATCACTCTGCAGCCATACGGGTGAGTGGACAGTACAAACACCTACAGAAAAACAGTGAGGACGATAGTTTTGTTGCTCAAATACCTTTGAGGATTATGAAACCTGAAGCACTTCATGCCAAATGAGTGTGGAAGTTGCATTAGAAGCATGTCTACAATCCATAGATTTTCTTTGATTTTTGGTAGCTAAAAGTAAAAAATGAATTTTAAGACACAAGAGGGGTCTCTGACCCACAAACAGGATGGCCTCAACGTTATTCGTCTTGGATAATACATGATCACAGGAATAGTATAAAACATTCCTGTAAGTAAAATCAAACAAAGAAAACCTGTTCATACATACGCCTACCGAAATTTTATTTATTTTTTTATAGCTATTTCAGTCAGGAAAGTCAAAGCTTTAATAACTTCTTATGTAATTATTTACCTTCAAAGCCATAGATTATTTTAAGACCACCTTCCAGAGGATGAAAATTACAGATGCACCAATCAATCGGTTTTCAGCTTGATCAGACATGACTAGTGACCTGCTGATCAGTCTAATATATCTAATTTTGTGCCGATCAAAGTTACGCACATGCACCGCACAATGGTTCAAATCGCACAACAATGACACACACACCCACCAACACACACGTCATCAGCGTGTAAGGTCTTCACAGTAAATGAAGACAAAAAACTCGCAATTTACAACACCCACAAGGCCAAAGAAAACAGTGGAGAAAAAACTCCAAAAACAATCAGAAGGACAAATTTGGTAAGACACTTAAAACACTCTGCTGAATAGATATGTTTCTGTGCAACATCACAGAGATGCACAAGCAAAGGGGCAGAACACAACAGAGAGCAGAACTCTTCATGGCAGAAAATGTCCAACAATGATGAGAAAAAAAAAAGTAATAATGCAACATCACGTCAACAGAGATTAACTTGGTTATAGCATGTTACTTTTCCAGACTTTTAGAGTTTAGAGAATTATAACTGTGTCTGAACTGTTTGAGTTTTCAATAGTGACTGCAAGACATTCAATCCCACGAGTTCTTAAGATTAACCGCGATTTAACCACTATCTGCAATTTCCCTTCAGGATCAATAAAGTTCCATGTATCTATTTACTCTTAGAAACAACCGAAATCGCAAGTGTAATCTGTAGCGTTTGTATGCCTGCGTGATGCGCGCACACGAAGGGAAGTTGGATTCTGCCGGGGAGTCACAGCACTTCACCAGACATTGTCTGTAGCCGAACACAGTACTTTCAGATATTTTAATGCCTGAGCCCAAGAAATGCAATACGAACAAGGCGATACTTCTTGGACCTCAGTGGGTGGATGAAGATTTCCAGTTACACCATATTTTATGTGAGAACCTAAAGGTGCGCTGCACTTCATTTTTAGTTGGAGGTTTGTAAAAAGAAAGGATTTGTCCTAAAAACTTTGTGTACTTTTTATTTTGAGATGTGTAAATTTTCCTTTAAAAGTTATAAACATGTTTGTATGCTTATAATTAAAACTCTTAGCAAGAAAGAAAATTTCAATCAGACAAAATCAGAATCGGCCAAGAAAATTGCAATCGGCCCATCTTTAATGAAAATCATTTGATAAATAATCAGATAATATTTATGGACCTCATGGTGCTGTGTATGTTGAAACAAACAAAGAAAATGCTTGGATGATGCTCAACAGGCACATGCCTAGCTGGAAGGTGAACACAGAAATGTAATTTTAATATAATTTTAGCCATTTGACCAACTTAGGGCCACACTGAGGAAGGCAGGGACTTCAACATGACAGGAGAATCTGAGGCTGAGACTATGAGCTTCTACACTGGGCTTCCATGGTTGAGCAGCTACACAACAAGTCTAAGTTCACCATGCGCAACGCCAAGCATACTGACACTGGACTCGGACTGCGGACGCACTTTTTCTGGAGTGATAAATCATTTCACCATCTGCCGGTCTGACAGACAAATGTGTGTTCGGTAGAAGTTCAGAGAATGCTACCTGCTCAAACACAGAGCATCAGCTGTAAAGTTTGGTGGAGAAGGAATGAACGGTCACCAACTGTTTTTCATGGTTTTTATGGTTTATACTCCTTAGGCTAGACAGGCTGCTTAGTTCCAGTGAAAAAAAACACTCTATATTACTGTCTGACCTCACTAAAGCTCCTGTGGCTGAACAGAAGCAAATCCTTGCAGCCATGTTCTAAAATCTACTGGAAAGTTTCCCAGCGGAGTGGTGCATGTTTTAAAAGCAAAGCGGGGACTAACTCTACATTACAGCTTATGGACTATAAATTTCACAAGAACATTTGGATGTGATGTTCAGGTGTCCACATACTTTTAGCCACAAACGACAGTGTGCTGTGTGCACGTGAGCTACGTAATCAGTGCACTCTTTCACTGTGATCTTAAATGCTTTCATTTTCAAACTACAAGAGAAGATTATCATTTTGGGTTAAACAGTATTCGTTTAACATGTCATAGATGTTGCCCCCCTCTGCTGATCCCGTTACTCTTTTGGGAAAATTTTACACCATGGAGCGGAACATTGCTGTAAGGATTTGACTGCATTCAGGCACATGAGCATTAGAGAGGTCAGGAACTAATGCAGCATGATTAGTTCTGTATGACAAACAACTCATCCCAAAGCTTTTGGATGCTGCTCCATCACTTCAGAGAACACATTTCGACTGCTCCCACTGCTGATACCTGCTGTGCTACACTGCTGAAACTCCCTATTAATATCATTGATTTCAGAAGAAACACTAGATGAGCGCATAGACATACAGTGTATATAGCATCAACAGTTCAAGGTGGTATACTTTCATAATGACATACTAAATGATGTTATTAAAGAAGGGCTGAGTTTTTACCTGGCCCTGGAAAGCATCAATGATGAACTGCAAGGCCTGGGGTTGGACACATTCGATGCACTTTTGTACCACATGGTTCCCGTTCTGATCTTTGACACACTTCAGCACATGGCCATCCAGCTCCCGCACTATATCACTCTAAGAAAGACAACCATTAGGGCACTGACCACTATCAGTCATCACAGAAGGTTTCCTATGGTATTACAGAGTACAGGACATTTTCCTAACACTCAATTTTGTAATGTCTGCACCAAGTCGATTAAAAGAGATGAGGAATAGAAAATAAGCAAAAATGTGACTTACAATTACCTGCTGGTCGGAAGAAATGGACTCCAGGGCTTTCTGAATGACTCTGCAGCCATACATCTGCAGAGCCAATGGCAGCACATGGCCACGGATACGAGTAGCCAGAGCTAGCTTCTGATCAGCACTACCAAACTACAGACAAAATACCGCAAAGCAGATGATCAATTTTATTGAAACTATAAAAAAAAAAGGAACGCAACTCCAATTCTGCAGTTTAGTTTTCAACCTCTCACCTCAAAGAACTTCTGAATGACATAATTGCCAAAGACATCAGTCATGAGTTGGTAGGCAGCCTGCAAGATCTCTCCAAACACCATTTGTCTCTCTGCTGGTGTCGCTCGTTCCAACTTCTGCTGAATAAACCTGGGGATTTTAGCCACACATATACAAATTACATCACTAACAATGTATACATCACAGTTTATGTACTGGAACAATTACATTATGAAAAATGGGACCTACACAAGAAAACTGACAGAAGGCTTTACTTTATTGATTGCCAGGTCTAGGAATGTCGCTAACAGCTCAAACACACATTCAAATATTCTAAACTTAAAAGTTCAATTCTTCACTCCTCCATCTCCACAGTGACTGCTTCAGTAATGATCTGTACTTCTGTCCTGTTAGACATAGTAAGTACTCTTCACAGATTATTAGTCAAGCACTTGCTGGGCACAATAATTAGTCAATAATGGATCAGATACCATAAACGCACTTTTGATAATCATCATCTTACAGTGCACTCCACAAATATTGCCCCGGTAAACATGAGCAATTTTTGAAGGATGACTGAATGACAAAAAAAAACAAATCTCATCATGAAATATACATTACCTTATGTAGACATTTTACTGAAAACTGAAAATGTAGCCTCACATCCTTCACACAGACTGCTTTATAGTACACCACAATGTGCCAGAGCCAGGTTGTCCTTTTGCCTTCTCAACTTACTATTCTCCTAAAATTTTATACTACAACTGAAACCAAAAATGAACTGCTTATTATGCCCTATGTTAATGCAGTCGTTCATACTGGAAAACAGCAGCAGTGGACATAAGTGCACCAAGTACAGGGTTACACTTTGTCTTTTTTTTGCCAGCTTTCATGAGTGGCATGCTAGCTTTTACAGTCATGAAAGACTACAAAATACCAATCACGCAGCATATTGTGCAGCCTAGGCCCATAATCAAAACAGAACATACGCTGTATTAGCATGTTATTCTCAAAACACTCACTGGTTGATCCTGGTTTAAAATTGCTTTAGGCTCATTTTAGCAGCCAAACAACAAAGTAGAGGACCCCACAATAAGAACAGGAGCGGCGTGTGAAAGCAAAAAAACACCTCAGCAGTTGTAAGGTGCCTTCGGTTTGTTAAAAAAAGAAATCGCGATGGACTACTTTGGGTGGTTTCAGTGGTAATGAAAAAACTGGGAAAATCAGTTAAACCAACTATGTGGCAATATCTAACGATATAAATTGGCGACTGTAGCATGCCATGTGCTACCTCGAGGAAGGAGGCTGGAGGCAGGGTTGGGGGTTGCAGCAGCCATTCCTTTTTATTTTCCACGCACAAAACACAATTAAATCAAATCAAAACTGGCAACCTTGCCGTGGCAAGTAGACTTCAGTCTTTTTCCTCAAACTTGAGCTTTTCAGCACTTCAGTCTATTGTTGCTGCTGCTCACCCCCCTCTCCTCTCTCGTCTCTGTTCCCATCTGCTCTTTTTAAAGGCGCTCATGCTGCCAACACCAAATCAGCATCAGAACAAATCCACCATTCCCTCTCAGATCTCATCTTCTCCCCGAAGTCCGCGCTCGTTTGTTGCCCCGCCTTTCTGTTGGCTCTCACGAGTCATGTCATGGGGGGCGGGTGCATGGCACAGTGATTTAACTATTATCAATCATAAAGAATAAAGCGTCACGGAGCAAAAATGCTCAGCTAGCTCAGAAACCTTCCCTAATACTGTGTTCCTCTTTGGAATTACATTGTGGTATGGAAATGCATTATTATTTCTGATTCACGCTGACTTAACAAACAATTCCTGACACAGTTTTAATCTCTTTAAAAAGTAAGTGAGGTCTGTAAAGAAATTGCACTAATATCACTTGAAGGGAAAACAAAAGTACCAATGCTTTTTCACATCTGCTGTGTAAGCAGATTTACCTGGAGCCATGTTGGTCCTGGGAAAACTCCACCATGTGTCCAGGCAGGTCTCGGAGCTGCAAGTTGGGAAAGCGATTATTGCGGAAGTCTTCCAGCAGGCGGCTACGGCCTGAAGGCATGACATCTGAGCGACTGTAGCGTGCCCGAGGTGGGGGAAAAAGCTGACTGGTGGAGCTGAACAGGCTTGAGATGCCACCTGTGCTTCTGTATTTTGCCTCGGCACCTGGAGCAGCCGAAATATAGCGCCCACTGCCATTTGGCAGACCTCCTGTAGGGACAGATGAGCCTTAAGCTTTAAACGTGAAAAGAAAACCTAATGCCAACCACTAAGTGAGACAGCTGTGAGAAGGTCATACCAAGATGAAGACTGGATGAGGAGCCATGAGAGGAGGGCAGCGAAGGTGGAGGTGTAAGAGGAGAATGACCAGGCGTTAGGCCAATCGGGCTGGGGGAAGAGGAATATCCCAGGCTATTGAAAAAGGGCTGGCCAATTGGGGTCAGACTGCTACTACCACCACGCTTATACAAGTCTGAGCTGGCTAGCAGAGAGTCTCGACGAGTAGCACTGTTGTTGTTGGAACTGGAGACTGCAGTGGAGAAAGCATGAAAAAGACCATTTGAAAAAACAACAATAAAACTAAAAACTGAAAAAATTCAATTTCTTCACCCTCACTTTCTCTCACACGCACCTGAAGAGCCAAAGCCTCCTAGAGTAGACCCGAGCCCCACACCTAGGGATCCACCCGTACTGCTGAAGCCCAGTGAGGAACTAGGTGGTGGGGCAGCACTTGTATGAGAGAAGAGGGAACTGCTCTGGGAACTCGGGGCCACCGAGCCTGAGCCGTAGAAGGAACTGGATGGCAAGCCGGTAGAGGGTGGTGGGGGCTGCTGCTGTGGCTGGGGTTGCTGAGGCTGCTGGCAGCCCATAGATCGGTACAGACCATTGGTTGGGCCTGACACATTGTTAGCAGACCCAGAGGCTGATGCGGCAGCTGCTATATCATGAAACAGGAAAAAGACCAAGGTGAGAAAGCAAAGAAAATACGATACCCAGCTCACAATCTGACCAAATTCAACTGTGTGACATTAACACAGTAATAATAAATGCTAGGTACTGTAGCTGGAGATCACTGACTGATGATAGCAAATATTAACTTTTAATGCTAGAATGAACCTTTAAAGTAGAAGTCCATTTCTTAAGTGTAAAACCAGTGAACAGGGGACAACATTAGCGGTTAGCCACTAATGTGGTATATGACTTTCAGATGCGTCTACTTACCAGCTTGTGCTGCAGCAGGGTTGATGAGGAGTGGTGTCTGCACTAGTCGAACTGGCCCACTCAGTCCAGTACGAGCCCCAGGGCCCATAACTAATGCACCAGTCTGGTCATAGTAAGCAGCTGGTGCCAGAACTTGATAGCCTAAGAAAAAATAAAATAAAGTTCTGTTATGTGTGTGTGTGTGTGTGTGTGTGTGTGTGTGTGTGAGAAAGAAAGAAAGAAAGAAAGAAAGAAAGAAAGACAGACTAACCTGGCATGCCTGTGAAGGCCAGTGGTGGATTGGCTGCAGTTGCTGCAAGAGACTCCTGCTGACTCTGCTGGCTCTGCCCTGGAGTTAGAGGTCGCTGGCTGGTTCCTGCACGCATCACCTGACAGGAGAAAGGAGATGATCACTATACACAAGTGAAACATTCCATTGTAAAGATTCTCACTCTTCTATATTCAGTTTTGTTCCACTAATTTAGCCATTTGGAATTGTGATTAAAGGAGTAACAACAGTAGACCTACAACAAACTGTGGAACTATTGCGACCCTAGATTAATAAAAAATATGTATAAAATAACGAGTTCATTAAGCACCAAAATATGTTTAGAACATATGTAATCGTCTTAAATCTTCAATTTAAAATATTTTAAATCTTCAATTTAAAATAGTCATACATTAACACTATGGTAGGGCAGTCTCCTATGAACTAAAATTACAAAAATATTTCAAAATGACCAACACAGCATCTGTGGCAGGGTTAGTCGTGGCTCACACCACACCTACACTGGATCCGCACCAGTACGCCAATAGGCAAAAACGCTTCAGTAATATTCTTAAAGGGGACTAATCACATTGCCAAACAGAAAGGGGATTAATCACATAGCCACACAGTATTGTGATGTCTGGTCTGCCAATTATACTCCAGTTTTATTCCTGTGTACAATGTAGTACCTTGTATCTCTCAGACATCCTTTGCATTGTTTTGGTTTAGTGTGGGCATGGCAATATCTGTCTATATGGTCAAGCCCAACCAAAACCCAAACACCTACTGAATTCTCCTGCGAAACACTAGTTTAGCTGTTTTGGTAAGTTTGTTCTGCATTCATAAGCATGTTTGGGACGTAACAGTATTTCGATATTCAAAACAGAAAAATTAAGTATCTGTATTCAGTTGCATTTTGTGAAGGCAGTATTCAGGATACAGTAACTTTTTACATTTTTGAAGAATACTTTTAAATACTTACCCATAAATTACCCATGCAAAAAAAATAATAATACAATATCTTTCAAAGAAACATCACTACTTGTTAAGCAGATGTTCTCAAATCAGCATACAGCCTGTAAATGCAAACTCTAAAAAAGAGCTCAAAAATGACTTTCACGAACACTGAAAATCCTGCTAAAGCCTAAACAGACCTATAAATCTGTGATTGGTCAGTTATTCTGAGGTTTAGTAGCTCCTCTGAGAAATGACTGAACTAAACAGTCTTCTCAGCAGTGAACCTGCTCACAAGTGATAAGCTTGGCTTTGGTATTACACTGGACTTGCTCTGTGTGCTCTGTGGCAAATATGTGCATACACAACAGAACTTTCTTGCAGCAGGATTACCTCCAGACAGAATTATATACCACAGACAGATATATCAGTAAACAATGAGCACAGGATTGCCCACCTGTGGTTGTCCAGGTCCTGGGCCTTGATTTGATGCCTGCTGGTTTGCAGAGTGATTAGCAGCTGCCGCAGCCTGTTGCTGAAAAAGATTGGCTGGATACACACCCCATGGGACCCCATAGTACTGTGGAGGGACCACTGCAGGGCCTGAAAGCAAATGATCGTTTATGCATTGCTGTTTTGAATGCTTTAGAATTTAAAGAGGATTTTCAAGAGGGTGCATATACCTGCGAGAGTTGCTGCTGCTGCCAGACCGGCAGCAGTGTAGGGGTCTGCTCCAGGTGGAGCAGCATTGATGATGTACGGATTTGGCACAAACGCAGGAGCAATACCTGCAGAAAAGACAATCATTGCAAGACAGTTCACTCTAAGAATACTGCATTAAAAACAATAAAACAAAAACAAACCAGATTCAGAGAAGACACTCAAACTACTTTGCAGCAGCTCCGTCAGTATTAGGGGTGGGGGAAAACTTGATTCTTAAATGCATCGCGATGCAGACATGGACAATTTGAGTCGATTCACAAATGTCAAAAAAAGATTTTCTACATTTTTAATTGATAACGTAATGTTGACAGAACGCAAAAGGCAGAACTTGGAAGTGCAGAGTCTGGACAGTCTGTGGCACGTAACAAAACCACAACCGGATGAGTGAGAAATCCAACCGACACCCTCTGCATTAAAAGCTAGGTTAGGTCAGGAGTCGACAACCCAAATGTTAAGAAGAGCCATTTTGTCCTTTCAACAAAAATCAAATCACCTTGGGAGCCACAACATTTAATGTGTCCCATCCCCGACAGGAAACTTTTCCTCAGAGGGTGGGTTAGGGTTAGAGTTAGTCAGTTTCTTGTAAAATGTCTTTCAACGTTCGACTTCGAAGCGAATTACAAACTCTATCGCAAATTTTATTGCCTTTATGTCCATACTCAGTCGTTGAGAACCAGGGCTTTCGCGCCATATTGCCCACTTTGGAGTAGACATACAGTGACCCGTCTCGAAGATATTTTACTGACACAGCGATCCACACTCTCTACAACACCACCAAAACTGAAACATCATTGAATCACTGAATAGAACGGGTAGGACAGCTGTAACATGTGCTTCGTGGACATCCATCACCACAGAATCTTATTTCACCGTAACTGCGCATTTTATCGCAGATGAGTGGCAGCAGCGTCTCATGTGCTCCAAACAAGAGCAGTGAATGAGAGCCTTCCCGTTGACTTCTCACATCACTTCCATTTGTTTTATTAATAAAAGATATTGGAAGTAAATTCATTATGGATCATTACAGATACTTTGCTTTAAAAGTACAAAGAAATCCTGTGTAGAAAAAAAGATGCCTCAAAATGCATTGATAATCGTTTTATAATCGCATCGCAGCCTCTGAATCCTAATCGAAATCATGAGCTACCTAGAGATTCCCACCCCTAATAAGTGTGTAACAAAAACACAGCTAGCGCTAGAACTGTCTCCAAGAAGAACTGCATACAGTGCATGACATTAAAGACTCATTTTTAAGCACAGTTTGAAATTAGAAAGGATATGATTACTTCTAAACATAATAGCCCTTAATAATCAAACAACGCTGCTTAGAAAAGAACACAGACCTGAGAATGACACAGGAACAGCTCCACATTTGATTGATGAAACTCACATGATATCAAAACTAACAGTGACTTGAGTGCAACTGAGGGATTCACTTCAGCTGTTGGAAAAAGGCTCCTGTGAACTTGTACTTCAATTACAAATGACACTTCAATTCACCCCACCAGCTGAGGGTGCAGCGGCATGATGGTATATTGAGAACAGTTGTCAGGACAGTTATGTAGTCCCTACATACTGTACTGAGCTCCTTTACCTCCACAGTCCCTTTCACATCCTTAAATATTCTGGCTCTGAACCTCAAGCCGTCATTCAGTGGTACAGCTCTTAAATTCTAGAACTTCCTACCACAATCTTGTGACTTCTCTGTCCTTTCATTCTTTAAACCACATCTTTAATGCATAATATTCTTTTTTCCTTTTTTTGCCCTCTTCTAAATAAACATTTTAGAAAGAGACAAAAACAGAGATATAGAACGAAAATCTTACCAAGATGTTGCTGCTGGGCAGCAGCGAGAGCATACTGCTGTTGCTGTGCAGCTGTGAGCTGCTGGACAGTCAGATGGTTCGGTCTCGGGAACAACTAAACGACAAAAATTCAAGGCTTTAGGAACTCAATTTATTGCATCTCAGAAAACAACCAAAATCATACAAAGTTCAATAAAGGAGATCAAAAATGAGTGAAACGACAAAGAAGATACAAGTATTACATGCAATTAAATATTCCTACTATTACTAACTACTAAATATGTTCAATAAAACACTTCTTAAAAACTATTAAACCAAGCCAATTCAAAGTGACTGTGGACCCTCCCAGTTTTGAAAATGGTTAACTGTCATTTTCTGCTCTGTTCTAATCTGTGTTTTTTCAATAATCCTCATTTCTTCTCAGCTCTGATCACAATACTATACTTAGAGCAGACAGTTTTCATCCTCCAGGCCTGATTAATAATATTCTTTTTGGACAGTTCTTACGGTTGAGGAGGATCTGTGATATTGAAAGTGAATGATAAACAATCTAGTATCATGTATTCTAGGTTTAAGGGGTTATAAATCAGACATTTTGATTAAGGCGTATCAAAAAGCTAAAAGTGTGGATAGGAGTGGATTATTTCAGGGAGTGGTACGATGTCAGAGACAGTCTCAAGTCCATTTTGTGACTCAGTATAATAGACAGACTGGCTGTATTAGAAGCATTACTTTGACACTGGATTATAGTGCAAAGTGAACCTTTACGTACAGTGTTCCCTGACACAGTGGTACTCACAATATGTAGAAATGAGGATTTCTACAGCAAACACTGCTATATGGCAATGTGCACTTGTGAGAAGTTCATGAGACGCAGATTTCTCAAAATAGCATTAAAAATGGCTTAAGCATTTCATTGTATTTGCTGATTCAATTATATTTGCTGACACCTGCATACATGCTGGTCGTAGCCTGATAATACAGGTTAAATTGACTTACAGAGCCTGAAAGCACACAATTTTACCTGCATTTTACAACATTTGTTTATATTTGTCAATAAGAAGTGCCTTTGAAAGATTCTTATTTAGCTTAATCAATAACATTCTGAAAGAAGGCTCTGAATAGTGTGGAAAAAAACTGACATAAGAGGTGAAAGCTTTTAGTCTGCAATTTAAGCTCTTTGGGAGAAAAACAGTGGAATCAATGCAGCTTGAGATTAATGACTAATACAAAATGTGTTTGCATTTAAAGACAACAATAATTATGACAAACAGTATAAAGGCTGCACAATACATCAAATTTTTAGTCACTATCGCAATAAGTTTCTGTAATAAACACACTATTTAGAGCTGCGATGACAGAAAAGATCAAATTGCATCATACATGAAGCACCAGAGAGATGTCACCACAATGCCTGCACAAACTGAAGCCTGTTTCAACTTTGGCTAAACAGACGAAACAAAACAGACCCGGACAGTGTAAGTTTACTCCATCCTGAACTACAGGCCTGTAAAAGCATTAGTATTGTTTTCATACCTATTACTGTATTTTTAAGTTTGCAAGGCAGTAATGACCACATATTTAAAACTTCAAAAAAAAAGCCAATAAAAGTATTTATTTGGTCGTGTACACACACACACACACACACATATATATATATATATATATATATATATATATATATATATATATATATGAACAACAGTGAATGGTGGTTTTGTAATCTTATATTCTGCTACTTGCTTAAAGGATAGGTGAGTCAGATTTCTGTTTACACTTCCAAAATAAGTATGTATTTGTGTCACACTCAGTCAGAGGCGCACAATTTCAACAATAATTTACCGCTTCTCATGTCTTCATCATGATATCAAACAGCTTTATTGAACACCACAATGTCAATATCGTTTAGCCCGAGTGTACAGCAAGGGGTACATGGCCTGCCATACTGATCATTTCCCACAGTAAGGAAATGCAGTTGATACTTTATAATTGGTTAAGCATATTTTCGTGTCATGTTTGACTGTATATCTAATACAGTCTCGCCCTGCAAAAACCTAAGTGTTCTGGTCATCATCTAAGGCTCTAATCTTCGTGATTCCTAGTGATTGTGGAAAAGACACCATAAGTCATCCGAGCACCAAACTTAGAGGGTACATAACGTATACCCCCCCCCCCCACCCCTCCAAAACCCAGGCCAGTGAAATGAAGCCCATTAGCTTGATGGTGGCTCTCCTGAACCAAGAGGCCTATAGTCAAATTTTTTGCTTCTCTATAATCCTTGGTACATTCCACATTAAAGTTTCACTGAATGCATTTAGCTCCGCCCCCATACTTTCCATCATAATTGGCAATAATTGTCACATCTACATTTTCCTACTAGTTTGAGGTTTTTCAAGGTATCAAGGTTCAACGACCACCTGAGGAAGCCAGCGAAGTGTCTACTGAATGGGCGCATTGCGAATTCATTTGCTAAAATTTTTCACAATTAGCACAATAATTGAAAGTTGGGAACTAGTTCCTAAATGATGCTGGATTCTTTATTGCTCCCCACCAATAAACTGTCTCAAAAATGCAGTGTTGCCATGGGTCACTTGCAGCTTACCATGACAACATCTCCCTTCCAATCAGAAGGGGATTGGTTCAAATCCCACCTGAGCTGTCTATGCCAAAGCAGAGGACAACCTGAAGCAACGTGAAGTTTGTATCTGGAGAGCCTTTAAAATAATGAATATTAATAACAGTCAAAAATGCATGATGTTAATGGAGACTTATAATGCTAATAGTGGTTGGACTTCAACGACTGCCGGCTAAATTTCCTTTTGCTTTTACTTCTCAGCTGGAGGTTTAAGATCCTTCCATAGAGATACATATCTGAGTCACAACAAAGGTGTAAAAAAAGTAGATACTGAGGCCAAACCATAAATACAGCTTAAGCGTGGTTTGTCAGTAAGTGCATTCAGTGGAAGCTCACATGTGGAGGTACAGCCCATTTTCACTGAACGTGAATATAAACCCTAAATGTTGAGCTAGACTGACAGAACACCACTTTTCATAAACTAAGGTGAGGTGAAGGACTCGCCCAAATAATCTGAAGACTTGAGTACTTGTTCCACCATGCATCCAACTGACACTTCCTCCGACTCAGCTCTGTCATGTAGCTGCTTCAGGTGAGAATATTAGTTTTTTCCCTCCTTTTCTTCTAATTTAACTGTTTAAACAGTTTGACAACACAAACATGATCTGTTTATTGAGACGAAATTACGAGCACAAGTTTTTACTGCTATATCAGAAGAGATTGGCTTCAACACACCGTGAAAGTTAGGACTGCTAAATGCACTTTGAGTCTTACCGGCTGCTGGGAATTGTAGTCAAACAAGCCAACAGGAGCCCCAGAAGAGTCCACCTGGATCTGGTTTCCAGCATAGTCAAACTGGAGTGACTCAACACTGGCCTGCTGTTCCATGCCACCCATACTCTGAGCCTCTTGGCTTTGAAAGTCCTCAGCTGGGGGTTTGCTGACACCAGTGGTCGAAGACTGTAGAGAATGAGGGTGATGCTGTCCCATCATCTCAAGTCCAGCCTGACCAGGACCCAAACGTTCCACGGCTTCTGTAGGAGACGCCTGACGGCTGCCTGGGGTAGGGCTGTGGTTAAAGCACATATGACAGGTTTTTAGAGCGATACTGATAAGGTCTACATGAAGATCAGCTCAACTTAACAGAATTGGGCTGTGATTTTTTTAAAATTTTATTTCCTACACAGCATCAATTCAAAAGGGACTGGTCACCATTGCTGACTTTGCAGCAATGTCATTTTCCCTTCTAGCATTGAGACGCTATATGAACGTAATTTACCAACCAAAGGGTGTGCCTGAAAACCTAAAAACTAATAATTATTGTTCTGTAATAATTATTGCACTGTAATGTGGTCATACTTAAAGTCTTTGCAGTCACGGTCCATCCCATTGAGTAAACCTCGGCCACCGGTTTTTGCAGCATCGCTTTCTTCTCCAACTTTCATTTCAGGGCTCTTGTCCTCTTCAAAAGGGGAGGCCTTTTCTTTCTGATCAGCCTTTTCTCTTCCATCAGTATCTGCATCGCCTCCACCCTAAACCCCACACACAGCCCAACAGACACCAACATGTATCACTCTCCTAAAGTCTTAAAGTGAGGATTTATTCATATGGAACATCTCAGAACTAACTTAAGCCTGCAGAAAGGACAGGGGACAAATCTATCAGACATCAAAAGCTATTCACTCACAAAGCCTCCATTTCTGTAGCGTCCATCCATCTTGTCTCCAGGTGAGGAGCTAAGAACATACTCCACCATACTCACACCCAGGCCACCTCCCTCTGAGCGTGGAGACAACACTGAGCTAGCCTCTCCATTCCCATTATACCCCTGACCAGGTCGTCTCTGCACCATGATGGGCTGTGATACTGAGTGATCTGGATGAGAGGATGAGAGACTGTGGTTGGAGAGTGCTTAGAGTTTACCAAGGACTGGTTAGTGAGGCAGAATGAAATAATATGAAAAAGTTACTGCTATTAAATAAATAAAGAACATCAAACAACATCTTGTAGAAGACAATGTGTGTGTGTGTGTGTGTGTGTGTATATACACATACATTATATATATATATATATATATATATATATACACACACACACACACACACACACACACATCACTAAATAAAAAGCTTACCTCAAAGTTGCTAAGCCATGGAACAGGCTGTATTATTTCTCACACCCACCCCACTTACTTTCAAATACAAGACACATCCTTCTGTAGGACACGACTTCATCTGAACAAAAACAACTGATTTATACTGATACTAACTAATTACTGAGGATTGGGATCAGTTATTTAATGATGTATTTGCACACAAAACTAAATTATTAAATAATTTAATAAGAAGGCTGGAAACACCCTGAACAGGTCACCAGTCCATTACAGGGCAGACAGACACACACACACACACACACACACACACAAATTTAGCATCTCCAATTCGCCTGACTGCATGTCTTTGAAAAGTGGGAGAAAACCGGAGCACCTGGAAGAAACGGGGAGAACATGCTGCACATAGAAAGGAACCTGGTCCAGGACTGCACAATCAAACCCAGGCCCTTCTTGCTTTTTTAAAAAATTACATATTTTTGTATATACGACATTCTTGAAAATTCAAATATTCTGTAACAATAAGATAAACAAGAAGCTTAATTTTAATGACTGAACAGAAAAAAATTCTTATTGTCAGCTTATAAATTTTCTTCTTTTTTTCCCCCCACTGTTTCAAAAATTATATTTTTTTATTTTGCTTTTTAACACAACTTGATTGAAATACGTAATAGGTCATTAAAAAAATCCGACTGCTGGCCAAATCATAACGAGTCTACACTGAATTCGGAGCACAGAGCTGGAAGCTCTGGGGGGGACACCATCTCTTTTTGGATAAGAACAAAAAGATGGATTAATTTGAAAAAGAGTCACAGCTACTTACGAGAAGATCCCCAAGCATTATCTCTCCACTCCTCTCCCAGTAGCATCCCTTTACGCCCGTCCTTTGCTAATTCATCCGACTCCCACAGTTTTTTTGCTGGTAAGAGCTGAAATAAAGGAAAACAAAAATAACTTCTCCAAGAAACATGAAATCAAATCAACACGAAGAAAATGTGATACTGCAGTTAAAGATGTAAGATACAGTAAGAAGAAAAAACATTGGGACAACGACGTGAAATTGGTTAGTTTTGTTTGATAATCATAAAATTTTAATTCTACATTAAAGACGAACATGAGACAAAAGTACAGAATGTCTGTCATTTATTGTGTGAACAATTTCAGCTGAACAAAAGTACTGGAATAAATGCATGACCAGTGATTCAGATTGCACTGGTGTTCCATGTAAAGGGTTTGGGACCCAATACTTTAAACCCCATGTGTCAAACACAAAGCCTGCGGGCCAGATCAGGCCCACCACCCATTCCTGTTTACCCACAAAAGTGGTTTAATTTTCTATTAATATTAGCCTGTTTCATAATGTGCTGCACTACAATCCCCAGCATGCACTGCAACGTAAGGTGTACCGACTCTCCTACACCAACAACAATCTATGGGACAGTGGATACACTTGAATTCTACACAATTCTGCGCAATTCCACACCAGATATATCACCAAAATGCATTTTAGCTGCAGTTCAACCAACATAAAACACCAAACGTCAGCTCAGCAGCTCAGAAATTCAGCCCAAGTCTTAATGAACTTGCAGCAAAGAAAGGATACCAGGGGTCTAGTTCAAGCAGATAGGTGGGTTTAAAAGACTGAGCTCCTGGAGATGTTTACATTTTTAATATTTCAAGTATTTATGTAATATTTCAAGGTCTACTACAAGTGTCTGTATTTTACTGTTGAAGTTTTTGCTTATTTTGAATAAACAGTGGTCGGTTCGGGTTACAGCACAACATTAATTAAAAATGAAATATAAACTTTTTTTCTCTGGCCCACAGATTTGATGAGATTTTTAATACGGCCCTTTTACTGGTTGACTTTGACACCCCTGCTTTAAACAAACGTGATCAAGTGTTAACAACAGTATAATGATACGGCTGAATCAAATTACAAACCTCAATTCCACACAGTTTAAGACAGTATGTGAAATGCTAATTCAACAGAAAGCGGTGATCAGTAAATTCTGTTTGACCTGTAATAAATTAAAAAAGCAGAACAAAAACACAATATTTGAGGTTATACCACTTTATAAATATATGCGTTTAAATGCCTCATGGAAAAGTTGAGACAGGAGCCAGCCTACCTTTGTGCCACATCAACTGTCCTTAATAAGTGTTTGGGGTCTGAAGACGCCCCGCTATACAAGCCTTCAGCTGCATAACCATACAGGTTCTTTGTTAGCGTATTTTGCCCTTCATAATGCACCAGTCTAGGAATCGACTCTTCAATTACGCAGCCATGCTGTTCTAAAACATGCAGAATGTGGTTTAACATGATCACGTTGACATAAGCGCAGTGATCTGTGAAAGACACCGCCTAGACGGCAGTATATCACTGCTGTCGAAACAAAAGCTCATCTCTCCATTTTTGGCGATTTTCAGTTTGACATGATTTGAAAGTGTCTGTTGCTCTTTATGTTGTGTGTAAATTTCATCAAAGGCACAAGCCAAAATTACTTGGAAAAAGTCTGGCTCCATTGACTTACATTAAAAGTATGTTTTTTTTCCTTCTCCTGTAAAGTTACCATTTTGGAGATTTGAGGTTTTGTTCCAAAAACAGTGAAATGCTGCTCCAAAATCTCTAAATCTCTTTTAGTGACAATGGTGCCTTCACAGATATGTGAGTTATTACTTGCACTATTACATCCCCCAAAGCCCCACAGACCCTGGCTTTTACGCTAGTAACCATGTAGATGGTGTTTTTATACTTTGGCCTGGAGAACATACAACAGAACATGTCCACTATTTCCATACAAATCTAAGAGGCTGACTCATCAGTTCACACTAAGTTTCCACTTTGCATCAACCCATTTCAGATGAGCTTAAGCCCATTTGACTTCCACTGTGCAAAGTAGCCTTGCTTCCTCTGGACTCCCTGAAACTTTCAATATTATGCACTGTAGAGTGTGACATCCCTAAAATGCTTTCAGTCCTTGTTGAACGTTGTTCTTAAACTGCTGGATTATTTGCTGAGGCATTTTTTGGCGAAGTGGCGAGTCTGACCCATTCCTGCTCGTAAACGACTAAATCTTTACTAGATGCTCCTTCTATACACAAGCATGACTGCATCACTTGTTTAGGATATTTTCTGAAACATTTCCCAGTCTTAATCTGCCCTTGTCCCAACTTTTTTGGAATGTGTTGAAGACATCACAGGGTCTTCTGTCTTTGTTGTGCTCAGCTGGTCTGCGGGAGTGATCGTAACTCTCTGGGTTAAAAAGATGCACAGAGGCATTACAGAAACAGCCAATATGTATCCGCAGAGTGCTATTAGCTACTGCACCATCTAATGAAACCTAAGCGTGTTGATTTTGCATTCTAGCTTTTTAACAGGCTTCCAGTAATGATTCCAGATCCGCAATGATTAAAAAAATACTAACAAATAAAACACACAACTGCAGCAGGAAAAATTTAACCTGCAGTGGAAAGAGTCGTCCTGCCATCAGATATACTGGCATTTTAGCAGAATCTCCGGAATGGAGTGTTTCACTTGGCTGCAAGTTAAAGCTAGGAGGAAATGCAGTTTGCGTGCCGGCACATCAGCAGAACTACACTATCAAAAATAAAGGTACTGAGCAGTCACTGGGGTGGAACCCTCAGGGGTCCATCTCAGTACCTTTAGTCAGGGAACATAACTGAACCATAATCCACTGAAATGATATGTTCTAAGCTGTACTGACTCCACACACCCCGTCTCGTCTCCAGGCTTTTATTTTACTGTTCTGTTTAAAACATTCGGTTATGAAAAGGTACAAATACGAACTTTTCACCTGGAGAAACTTATTTAAGGTTCACAATCAGACCTTAAAACCACTGTTGTACCTTTTCAGGGAACATTAACACTGTACCTTATACCAAACTTATAAGAACTGCTGGTACAAAGACTTATTTAATCAGATAAAAGACAAGGGGCACAGATGAAATGAAATAAACTGCAAAAAAAGAACATCATTAATACTGAATGACTGAAAATAACAGCGTCTAATGTTCTAGTAATCCTTAAATGTTTGGATACTGTAGGAAAAATACGATTGCTGAATTCAACATCTCTCGAAAGAGGGAACAAAAAAAGTTCTTATAAAGTTTGAACTCATTTCTCTGTGTGCTCATGTTTATTTCAAATCTGGAGAAAATTCCTTGGCAGAAAAAAAACAAAACCAAAAACAAAAAGTTGACAAGATAAAACATTAAAGATCTTGTCTTTGTGCTGTTTTAGTTTAAATACAGGCAACATCAAATTTACTCCTTTTTTTTTTTTACATACTGTCCCAACTTTTTTGAAATTAAGGTTTGTACAAGCTTTCATTCAACGTTCATAACTCAACTAATATTTCATGCTTTATTTTATGTTTAGCTACACTTGACTCGCGTCTCTACATCCAAGGAACGTAATGAACAGGCAGCACACAGTCCGGACAGATAACAGGAAAATGAAGCTACAGGGTACAAACTGTAAAGAGAAAAGAGACTAATCGGAATACAGCCACGCTGAGTATTCTGTAATATATATTTTAATTTATGACTTTGTCAAAGCCAAGTGCTTAAATCAAGCACTATAAAAGCTCAACTGAATCATATTAGATCAGTTGTCAAGCAAAAACTTTATCAAACACCTACTTGTTCATGTATGTTGTTGTGTATTTATGTGATTTTTTTTTGTATCATTCATACACCGTATGTAGCAGGTTTGGGCGATGCCTGAGGAAAAGCACTCATGTGGACCACATAAAGGTGCAGTGTGTAAGACTTCGCAGGATCTTCAGCACAAATTAACCAAACCAAACTAATGCTTTCATTAGTGTATAAATCATCTGTAACTACAAAAACCTGTGTTTTGATTAGCTTAGAATGACCCTTCATATCTACATAGCGAGCGGCTCCTCTTCAACAGAGGCCACCATGTTTCTATAGTAGCCCAGAGTGGACAAACCAAACACTGCCTCTAGAGGGCGCCTTTCATGTTTTTATGCTGAAGTGGCAGCTTGAATATGGTGGAGCTGTAGCTCCGGCTGGAAGACAAAGAAACAAGAAGAATCACTAGTTGCCGCCGGTGCTGAATGACCATTTTGTGCTGCGAAGTTTAAGAACTCAAATTTTGACAAATGAAGGATGGTCCTTATTATTTAGCACAAAATAGCAAGGGAGAGTGAATCGTTGTCATCAAAGAAGCAATACAGGATGGCCTCAGTAGGTTCTGCTACACACTTGGAAAAGGAGGGGCATTTAATTGGTTGCCATACATAACCTCCCCACTAGATGCCACTAAATCTTACACACTGCACCTTTAAACTGTGAAGAAAATCTCCACCAGAGATATGTTGTAGTCTGACAAGCCTCAAGCAGAGAGAAAAAAATTTACTCTACCATAGCCCAACAGCTTTATAATAATAATAATAATTATAATAATAATAATAAAAAACAACCAGAATACCTGCAATAATAATAACCATATAACCAAAAACCTTCAGTAATTTAATCACTGAAGTGAAACAAACATCTTCGGCCTTTCTTGTTTAACAGAGTATTCAAATATTTGAGATTTGAATCATCAACAAATAATATTTGATAGTTGCAGCTCTACAAGCAGCCAAACAGTAGATAAGAAATTATGCACACAACGATTTATTCATCTTATATTTTAATATTATTCAGGAAACTGCTTAAAATTAAATTAGATCTTTCTAGTTCTCTGTCAGAGTTCTCTGTCTAGTTCGCCTTCAAAGCACAGTCATTGGCTAACCTGTCAATCAATGGCAATTACAACATCCTATCAGCCAGTCCTCGTATTATTTGAAACAGGGTGGTTAAAAACCTCTCGCAAATTAGGGCAGCAGACTGTGGAGAAAAGACCATAATACCATATCATACAGAACACCACCTACCTCACCCATTCCACGTGACTCCAATGCAAGGGCTTGAAAATCATAATTCATCTCATCCACGGTCCGGACCTGCAAACAATGAAAACCTTTCAGGAACAAGTCTTTTACGCAAGCTTTGTCATCAAGAACATCTTGTCTGGTAAACAGTACTAAATTTCGTCTACCTCAGGGTTTCTCAACCTGTGGGCCGCGGACCACCAGTGGGCTGTGAAGCACTCTCTAGTGGTCCGCGGGCCTGAATTCGGGGGGAGGCAGTAATTCGCAGTGGGCCAGTAAAGACGTTTAAACAAAAACCCTGCAGCCGCAGGCTAATCAGACGTCATCAGTTTGAGACGATGCAGCCGCGGGGAACTGCGCAGTCAGCCAGAGACTGATAGGTTCCTCAGGGCGTTTCTCCTGCCTTGTTCAGTGCGAATCAACCAAACTTTTTTCTTTAGCTCACTCCATGCTAACATGTGTGAACACTCCACCTGCATTCGGGTCTGAAACAAACAGCTGGAACCTGCTGGTCTCGGTTCGCTTCCAACCGAACCCTGTTCTGTTCGCTGCTGGTGGGACGCATTTTGTCAGCGCTGTACCATCAGTATAATCTGCCTGTTTTAAGGTCTGACTTACTGCTCTAATGTCGTTCCTGCAGCTCGAGCTGCAGCTGATAAAAACCACAGCCGAGCCATAAAATAATAGCGAAGATCTGTGATTGATTTCTGGCCGAGAATCAGCGACACGAGCAGATAAACTCAAACTGATACACTACTGACAAAGAAACAGAGATCAAACTTTATTATTATTGTTGATTGTAGCGACGCTGATCCAAAAGCGCGAGTTTAGTGAGGTTCATTTCAAACGAGGCACTAAAACCCTCAAAACTAAAGAGACTCCAGACCAAACAGTGAGTCTGTGGGAGCCGTAAGAGTTTTCAGAGAAATCGCGATGGACTACAGCTCCAAATCACAGCCCACATCTACGTTTTTTCCTTTTTCCCCTGTTTTGACATCTCCGCAAACGTGAAACGTTATGTTTTTTAAAATTTAGTTTTTTGTGATTGGTGTGAAATGGACGATTTGATCTTTTTTCAGGCGCTAATTAACAGGTTTTCAGTGTGAGCAATTAAAAAAAAAATTATTAAAAATTAAGTTGATTTTAGTTTTTCTGTGGGCTGCTATGCTTTATAGTTATAAACAGGTGGGCGTTGGGGTGGAAAGGGTTGAGAACCCCTAGTCTACACTACACAGCCACTGGTACTGATTTTTTAATTTTTTTTTATTATTTATTTTTTTTAAACAAACCTACAGTATAAAATTCTGATCCATCTTTCACACCTGTTCTGGGCATAAATGTATTATCCCACTCATTTCATTGCAAATGAGTAGCATAAAACAGGCCTGGAAAGCAATAAATCACTTTCAACCTCGCAGACAATAAAAACAGCAGTTTTAACAAATGGTAATACAAAACTAGCCACAGTAGCCATTGGAATTCAATAACATCGCAATTCACAAACTCAATTACTGGAAGCAGTGACATGTAAATTCTGTCTGACCTGTATTAAATGGAAAACTGTACAAAAACATTATATTTGAGGTTCTACCTTATGATCTTTATTGTTTATTGTAAATATATGCTGATTCCAAATACGTTGCCTGCAACAAATTTCATAAAGCAGGGGGCAGCACATTTACCCCCGAGTTACATCACCTTTCCTTTTAACAGCACTTAAAACATGTTCAGTGAATGAGGACACCAGCTGATCCAGTTCTGCGCAAACTTCACAGCTTTATTTTGCAGTTCATAATGCGCCACACATTTCAATGAAGACCGGCAGGTCAGTCTGGCACCCACTGTGTGACGAATGTTTCTAGGCACCACCATGTTAAAGCATGAATGTTCCTAAAAAAAGCATATGTTGCTCCACACACACACACACAAATATATACAGAAAATATGTTTTATAATTTACAGGAAAATTCAAAATATTTCTGCATTAAATCCCTTTTCACTGCACTCATAAAACGCAGCTTCCGTCTGTTTTGGAGGAGGCCCCTCAGTAGATGTATGCATTTTTTTCTTCAAGAACGTTGATGGAATATATTTAGGTAGAAATGTATGATTTACAAAATAAACTGGAAGCAAACTGGATTTTCATCTTCGTAGCCACTTGCAGAAAGAGGTTTAGATTCCGGTTCAGCTCACAGTTTTTCGGTGTCCCCTCTGGTCGATTTTTTTGTAACGCACCACCTGTAACTACAGACATGCGAGTCGCAGACTTGTTAACTACTGTTTCAGTCAGGCATACGGCTGAATTTGGCTTCCTATCCGCGCTTATTCCAGTTTTCCCTATTTCTCCTTAAATGGTGCAGCAGTTACACCAGCAGCTGCACCATTTACGTGACGAGCTATTCAGACTCTGACAGATGAGCACTTGTTGTGTACAGTGATTAGCCAATCATGTACCAGATGCTGTCGAGGCATTTAAATGAGACATAAGTCTGAATTTTCCATGCCAGTTCACGCTATTTGTTGTTTGTTTTTTACTGAAAGCGTGTTTGGATTTGCTTCTCAATGACGCTTCCGAAGGAAACATCTGAACAACATTCTGAGACAAGTTAAATTTACAACTTTATTGAAGGGGTTAACATCCAAACCGCTACATTCATAGTAAACAATATGCTACTTCAATTTCTGTTATAAGCTTCAAATGTCAGTGTTTCAACCCAGGAGCTGCTATCATATCATATCATAACACTGAAAATCCGGTAGAGGCACTAGAAGAAATCGGCATGATCTCATTGATGGTAAGCAAGTAAATAAAAGCTCCATACAATGCAAATTACTTTGCTTTGTATTTTGCGTTAAACATTCCAATGTAGCCACGCGCTCAAACCATGGAAAGGCTAAATTAAGGCATTTTTCGAATTCTATAGTTACCCAAGAAAAAAAGAGGAACTATTTAAATTAAAAAAAGTATTATGCCACTTTAAGACAGTTCCATGCGTAACCATAAGCGTATGAAATAAAGGTATTTTATGGAGTGCTTGCAAGTAAAATAATTAAAAGCTTTTATTGTATTCAGTTACACTTCCGATTCTTGACGACTGCTACTCAGCATTTGTCATTTTAGGACATAGTATGGCAGTGAATGAATTTCAACTGAGAAATAAGTAAAACGGAGTCATTTTTTGGACAGTCCATATTCACTTTACTTGCTTCTCTGTTTCAACCCTATTAACGATTTCAGAGAACATGTATTATGAAAGAGAAATTGTTACAACTCATAACAAGGCTTTTAACATTAACATTAGCTAACTAGCTAGCACGGCTATCTTACCAAGATATCGATTCTTCAACCGGTGAGCCGACGTTTCCTCTTCAGATGTTCCAACATGGAGGACACGCCCAGCTAAGGTCGGCCTTTTTTCTTCCTCAGTTCAGCCTGAAATGCTTCCACACTTTTTGTTCTTGAAGCTGCCATTGCGCTGTTGTAACTCCTCAGTAAGCAGTAACGTCAAAACATTCCTAAACGCGTGATGATCACCAACTAAACAACTACTCAATTAGTTGCCAACTAATTTGGTCATCGATTTTAGTCAACGGAGTTGAATAATTGTTGCACCTTTAATATTATATTACAAATAGCTATTCCACTTTAACATGCTATAATGTGAGCTACTGCCTAGAGGCTAACTATTTTAGCACTGATTTACCCAAAACCAGAAAAAAGACATTTCAAACATATTTCTCTGCACACAAAATACAAAGATGTATCACAGGCTGCTTTCAGTTAGCTGTTCAAAAACATGCAATAACGTTAGCTTAAATTTCACAACACGCAAGACTGTGAGCTAAGTCAATCTTACATATTATGTACAGCAAAAATGATATTTCATGACAAAACCTCCATATTACAGAAGCAACGTAGTGAGACAATATCAAGACAACATACTTTGAGAGTCTTGCTTCATGGAAAACTGACAAAACTTCGTTAGTATTATACTCAAGTTTGGCCAAAGCTTTCCTGGCTAGTTAACTGCGACCATCACAGCGTTTATGCATGAGTCGGATTTTAGCATGTCACTGTTCTACATACATGTTCTCACAGTATGCCAAGAAAGGAGAGAAACAAAATTTGTTTTACTTGGCCATCTAGCCTCAGTGCTAAATTCTGTCAAATCATAACACTGTGTGGATGTTTGGACTAATTCCTTCTTTCATTAGTCACAAACACATTTACCACTTTGGTTACACAAGACTGAAGCTGGTTTACTTCCTCTTCGCTATTTATTAAAATGTTCTGTTCCATCTAAAACGGTACAGGAGTTAAAGAGTAAATACACCCTAATATTTTCAGCTGACTCCACCCCTGGAATGACTTTGAAAAATGCTCAGAACAGTAGAACATCCCTAAAACCCCGACAGCTAATCATCTGTTCAGCAGGTCCGTATTCGACATAACCTGAGACCTGATTTCTTAGATGCCCTGAATTCAAAATGAATAAAATGGATTTCTTTGAACTCTGTCTACGTTTCATTCAGTTTGACATCAAGGTCGCAGACTGCATCACCGGTCAGTCAGGGTTTGCTGCAGTGGCCCAAAATCCTCACGTTCTGCAAGCTGTTAACAGCACCTACCGGTGTTGCATCTGATTTAGTTCCCTCTCAAATTCACATTCCCCTGTATAAACCGAACCCTTGGGCGTCACCCACTGAACAGAAATCAACGGCAAGCAGCACTGGAACTACGGAAAGTGGGGAAAAAAGTTTGAGAAAGGCTGTACAGACAAAAGGTTGACACAGTTAGCCTTTTAATGTTAACCTTTCCTGAACCGTTTGGCTTTCTGTAGTTCCAGTGTTGCTTGCAGTTGATTTCTGTTTGGTCCAACATCTTTATTACAAACTAAACACAGATTAACTGGTTTATTTACAATTGGTACAGACAGCTGGCGTATCACAGCCTTGTGAGGAGGTGCTGGGGGTGTTTAGCTCAGCGCATGAGGGTGGTTCTCTCCTCACCCTCGGCTCCTGTGCTTTCGTACTTATGGGTGAGGCGCGAGTAGGGCGTCATCAGGGGGCGGTAACGCTGTTTGACTGATCTGAATACTGTGACCTGTCATCGTACTTTGGTACAAAGACACGTCATCTGCTCCTATAGTTGAGTTGAACCAGAGGGGGCGCTGCAGAGGCGGAACTGACCTGATGTTTTTATAGTCCGGAAAGATGTTGTTCACATTTGAAGCAAGGCTGGTATATTTTATTATTACAGAGCAGAGCATTTCAGCTTTTAATGAAAAAATCTCAATAAGAAGCTAGCGAAGAAGGAAACAGTCACTCCTGGTTGAATTAATCATCTCTGTAATTGAATGTCTGACATCAATTCGAAGTCGGACCTTGCCAGAAAATAAAAGCTTTAAAAACTATTTTAAAAGTCTGCTGTTAAGGAGTTTACGTCACCATGGTTATGATCACCTTGTAGTCTGAAACACATACACAGTCCTGATCAGGCAGAGAAGTGAGAGTTTTTATAGCTTTTAGCTTCATTTATCTATTTTTCCAAATCTGACTTTAGTTAATGATCAGTAAGTCACATAATTTTAGCATCACTGACACAGCTTTGATATTTACAGTTGAAATGTTAACCCCTTTAAAAAGTTGGCTGCAAAAAACAGACAAAAACGATGAAGGTAGAGCTCACGGTTTTTGGAAGATAATAATAATAATAATAATAATAAATTTTTCTGAAGAGGATCAGAATTTAAGTATGCAATCACAATCAAATATTTGATCTGTGTGCTCTGCTAATACTCTAACTCTCCAGCACCGCTGTTTTTTACAGATTAAAATGTAAGTCATCTCAAATAAAAAGGTTACTGTTCTTAAATCCCTTTGACTACAATCATAAAGTTATAAACCTAACATTCACAAGATTTTTTGTCCAAGTAAGAATTACTGTAGTAGAGCAGCAGAAGATCAAAGAAAGTATAATTTCAAACTCTCTCATTCACCTAAAAGTGTTTTAAAATGGTTGTGTAAAGATCTGTGTGTGTCTGTGCCGAATCCGATGATGCCAAAGAGCTTTTTTTTCTAAGGCATTTTAAGTCATCTTTCTAATGTCTATGCACTCCCCACAAAATCCTTTGGAAATATCAAAAGTCATTTGGCAACCATCTAATAAAAACCCATGTATAAGTAGAACGTTGCACAAAGCGATTCAGAATTTCCTAAATCCAGTAATGTATTAAACCCCCAGGCCATCCACACCTGTGAGGGCAGTTGTGGGAGCTATTTCACTGCTAGGCTAATTTTGCCATTTTTGATGCATTATTTTAAAAAAAAAAATCTTAGGAATAAAGATGAATAGGGAACAAAAATGATTATTGGTCTCTGTTTTGCCACTGAAATCCAAATTTACAGTGGTATGAAACTTGCATGAAACAATAGCCACCACTGCAATCTTTGGACTCTCCTGAGTAGAATCAGCCAGTTTCCTTGGGCTTATTCAGTCCAACCAGAGAAAATGACCACCTACACGAAAATTTTCATTACTTTTCTCTCTGACAGAATGATTAAATGGCAATGTTTATAAATTAGAGTTTCGTGATTGTGTGATATCTGGAGCCACGCAACGCTGTAATGGTCATCTATGTAACGGTTGGCTACGTGTTCCGCCGCTTTGCCAGCTTGCAATTTGCTGGTTGTAGGGGGGCACGAAGTTGGGCTGTCTGAGTGGAGAGTCCTTGGCTCTGGTTAAATATACCAAACAACTGCGTGGCCAGTATTGGTCAGGCAAACCAGATGACAGGTAGTCCAGCTAAATGGAGGAAGAGAGTCCACATTTCCTACCAAAGTCTGTCTATGCCTACTTTACTCTGTTTGACCGAGTAGAATTATGTGGTGTAAAAGTTGAGAGTAATTTTTTTGTAAGCATAGCGTCCAAAACTCCAAAAAGACCACATTAACTTGTGATTCTTTCCATTTAAATCTGGAAATAAAGAGCAGAATTTTGAGGGAAAAAAAACAAGGCAAATGAAAGTTAAAAAGAAGTTTGAAGTTGGAAAAGAGAACAAAACAGAGGCATTTTCACTTTGGTCTTACACACACACACACACACACGCTGATCAGTCATAACTTTGAAACCACCTCCTTGTTTCTACGCTTATTGTCCATTTTATCAGCTCCACTTATCCTCCCACCTCCCCTGCAGGATCAGGCTCCCCTCTATGTGCAGGTACCTCACACAGACACACAGACGCTAAATTTTATTCATGATTTCTGTTGTTTCTATTATTAAGCAAACACATCCTGCTAGAAAGTTCATTTAACAGATATTTATAAAAATAAACAACAGAAACTGTGACGTATTCTGTAACACTCATGCAACAGGCAGTCAACTCTCAACACAACACCTATTGTTGAATGTAGCTGCTCACAGCACTCGGCTACACACAGTTCTGTTTATATTTGTAGTTTACAGTAAAACATTCTGCGCCCTAAACCATGCAGACAAGACTGCACAACCTTAATGAAGGTCTGAATGTGACTGTGTGGCTTGAGCAATGTTTTGGGTGTGTATTTAGAGAAACCATTTGGGTGACTACTGACTTCTACTGTTTGTTAGCAAACTTTGCCTGGAAGCTCCTGTGCTAACCTAAAAAAGCTAAATTCAAACACCAAACATGTCTTGAGTACAACTACATCTGGGTAAGTGGAAAACTGTGTAAATGAAGATTTTTTGCAGAACCATCCAAAAGTTAGAACCATACTTATGAAATGTCGGGAAGCAAGTGTGGTTCTGTAAAACTCTTCCTGTATGGAAATGAGATAATTAACTAATTAAATGTTATTTTGTCACAGCTATTGTCCAAAATTCAATCCTAACTGAATTTGTAATGGTGACTAAACTAAACCAAGCTAGGATCTTTCTGCAATACCGCTCCTATTTATAGTCCATGCTGCTTAGTTTTTATACCTGCTCTTCAATGATTTTATTATTTTAATGGAAGACTTAATGACCATCAAGATACCTTTAAGAGAACTTAAATAGCACTATCAATTTCTCATAGCACTATCAATTTCTAATCAAACAAAGGCAGTTTTTATACAGCTGTTCACTTAATAATACAAAAAAAAACTTTCAATAAAGGACGTGCATATTAGCCTAAATAAACAAACACGCTGTTAAACATGGAAAAGAAGAAAAATAAATAAGCCACAGCCACAAAGCAGCGATTCCAGGATCCGAGCACAAATAAGCCCAATGAGGCCTTATGCTTCAGCAAAGGGCTTTTCCAAAGACAGGTGATAAATGAAAGTTAGATTTTTAAAAACTTGCTTCTTGTTATGTTCATTGATGTCTGCCTTCAAAGATTATGCCTGTCAAGTTTTTGTCAGATGACCTTTTGACCAAAGTACAACAAGCAACAGACTTTTAACAAATAAGGCCGAATACTTAATAAGCAGTTCAATTTCTGACATAACTTACGAAGTTATCCAAATAAAACTGGTATGTGGCAGCTTTATTGTTTAAAAAAGGAAAAATCTACTTTTGAGAATTACTGAGAATTACAGGCTTCTAGAAATATTTTGACAGATGTTTTTTGAGGGATAGACGAAAAACCTAGGAGAAGTAGGTTTAACACCTCATTCAAAGTGAGCAAAGCTAAATGCCCACATTTCAGTTTAGAGTGAACTGAGCCAATCAGCAGGAAGATTCTGCCTCTAGTCCTTACAGTGTAGGAGTCATAGGGCCAAACGCATTACCCTGCACTGTAGTATCCCCTTCAGACCAATCAGGCTCATCTAGCTCACCTGAGTACTGGGAGCGAATGCTACCTGTTGAGCAAGTTTTATGTTCGCCAGCCACACAACCTGGTCTACACAATTTGTTTTTGTGGACAATCAAAATAATAATAACAACAAAAGTAGAGAAAAATGGACTGGATACAGAATAGGGTACCAGCACTGAGTGCTTAGACCCCTAAAAGGGCCTTGGTTAATACCCCAAGACAAAGTAGCAACTATAGCAAAGTATCATAAACATGAGCAAAACAGTCCCACTTTAAAACCCTGTTAAAACTTATCAGCCTGTACATTTTCTCTATGACTTTCCATGCAGCGAAATGAATAGTGATGTTAGTATTCAAATACTGGCACCTGGAACAGTAATGCACAGCATTACTGTCAATGTGATGACACCATTTAGGAATCTTAATTTGTGCAAATAAATATGTAATAAAATACTGTGCATTAAATAGTTTATTTTGTCTTATTGAAAGTGTTAAAATATTTTGTCTAAAGAAATTATGAACTTCTCAAGCTGAACTCAGCAGACCATGACCTTAAGATTTTTTTTTTTTTTTGTCAGAAATTAGTCAGATGTTCCAGCTGGAATGCAATGACGAGTAAATCCAACTTCTTATGTGTGGCAACTAATTAATTTGCAGTTAGCTAACCTGGGGGGGGGGGCTTTTCTGAAGGCCAAAAAACACAATTCATTGCCTTCTTTCACAGCGGTAGCTTGGCAAAACGAACTAAGAAAATTCTGTTTGCTTACCGACTGTCTAAAGTGGGCTGCGAAATCAAATCTGCCTCACTATCCCACCTCATAAACTGGTAAGCAGAGTAGTAAGTAGTTTATTGTTGACACCACCAATTTCCATTTGCTCTAACCGTTACAACTACCACAAGGTGGGAACAATGTCCCACCAAACCACTCTGAAAGATTTAGTTTACATCATAACCATTGAATTGAAAAAGGTGCTTTATGAGAAACTTGGTTCTTTAGCTTCATATACCAAACCTGCAGTGGAAACCTGGGTCTGATCTTTGACTCTGAGCTCTGTTGTATCTGCATGTAAACAAAGTCACTAAAGCAGCTTTTTATCATTTGAGAAAATCACTAAAGTTCAGCCTTTTCTCTCTCAGAGCGACACAGAGAAACTAGTTCATGCATTTGTTACAGCAGAGTTGATCACTGTAATGATCTTCTTACTGAACTTCCTAAGAAAACAATACATCCTTTACAACTCGTACAAAATACATCAGCATCCTAACAAAAACAACACAGAGAGATCAGATCGGTCCTGCTTTAAAAGAGCTGCACTGACTGTCTGAATCGTTCAGGATAGAGTTTAAAGCTCTGCTACTAGTTTTTAAAGCTCTAAATGACCTTAAAGCTCCGCTTACATCACAGAGTGTCTGTGTGTTTATGTTCCAGCACATGATCTTAGATCTGCAAACACCTTCCGTAAAATACAGAAAACGTGGAGAGACTCATTCAGTTATTCTGTTTCTAAAATGTGGAACTCAGTTCACCTTTTATTAGACAGTCAAGCTCAGAGCTCACTTTTAATAAACATTTAAAACGTCTCTCTTTAACTTAGTGTTTAATTAAAACTATGTCTCTTGGTATTTATCTTCTTAATTTGATCAGTGTCAGTTTCTTATACTAGTGGTACAGTTCCAACTTTATTCACATATTTGTTAAAACACTTCTATGAAACTGTTTATGCTCAAACAGCATTACCTAGGAACACTTTCTCTTTTAAAGCAATTATGTGATTTAGACATGCACAATTTTTGGAAAAGTATTCCTATTCCTTAGTTAATATGCTTTAACTATTACACTCTTGCAGTGTACATCAGGTATTTTGCTGCTTCTGACTCATCAAAAATCATCTGTATGCAGCTGTTCTCCGTTACTTTTTAAAATTGAAGATGACAATGTTAATAATATACGCTATCATTTAAATAAACAAATGGGAAGAAAATCAGCTTTGGATTCATCTGAGGTAAACATCACCATCAGCTGAGTACACACCATAACCAAAGGCACATATGAGTTAATTCTTTCATGGTATCAGAAATGTCTGCTATCGTTATATGAATTTCATCTAATATAATATTTATAATTACTATTATTATTGTTTTAGTTATTACTGCGGACAGGCTTGGGATTTTATGCTCAAATGTTATCAGCCACTGTGCTACTGCGGTACTTTTCATCCGATGTATAACTGCTGAAGTCAATTTTAAAAATGCCCAAAGCACTGATGTGAAGCTGTGTTGGGTGTGAGTTCTCCGGTAGCATGTAGGCTGCTTCACATATGCTAATACTACAACCTTAAACCTCCAATGATTTATAATCCAAAGATACCCAATCCACGCATGTTGTCTGTATTTATTTTATATGTTCTACAATTATATTCAGATTAAATTGGCTCCATGAGGATTTTGCAATATTATGTCAGGTCCACTGGACTACTTTTGTGAATGTGTGTGTCATGGATTAAAGGGACCCAATCCAAAAGCTTTGCATAGATGCCTGAGGATGACTTCATCCTTCATAAACCCTTTTTGAACACCCACTTACATTAACAAGATAGAGAGATAGATAGATAGAACTTTATTGATCCCAAAGGAAAACTGCAGAAAACAAATACTAAGAAGAGTTAATTCTTTCTATACTGCCTGCAGTCTCCACTGCCTGCTTGTATTTCAGACACATTATCATGATTAAAAGCAACAGACATTAAAATTCTTGACATCTATCACATTAACATTGAATCCTGTAACTCCTTTTTTAGCATATCACCAAGTGTAGCACTTGGCAAAAATCACAGTGGTAATTGAAGGCAGTGAAATAATACCTGGTCAACGTGACTCCCATCACCAGTGGGCCAGCGATGTTTGTTTGGAGCGCAGCCTCCTAACTGTTCCCCAGGCTGCCTCTGAAAGAAATAACCCACAGTGGCATCATCTTGGGAGCGACCACTGAGAGGAGGCTGTGGGGTGCCAGGGTTTGGGTTAGCTCCCCGATCCATGCCCGATAGAGGGTGTGCTCCCCCGGGGCCCTGTCCCGCTCCCCCAACTGTGGCAAGGGAATTCCCTGCATGAACTCTGACACCTCCAGTCTCTGGTGCACCGTTTGTGTGCAGCATCCCCCCTCGTGTCTCCTGCCAGGCCACGTCATTCATACCTAGGATGCTGCATGGAATGCTCATTCCACGAGGAAACCTGGGGGTAGCAGTGAAATCTGAATAAATGTAAGGCTACTTCAATAACACCAACCTCAATCCTGTAGACTAAATGAAGGAAATTCAAGTGATCTCACTCAAATTATCAAAAAAGATTCTTGTCCAAAGAAATATGGACCATTTTCCTGATATGCATCACAGTTTGAATATTTCACATTATTAGAGAAATATTCCAATACTTACAATAATACACTTTGTGCCCCATTTCCTTTCTGATATCAGAACAATCATAGCTACAAGTGCTCTAATTTGCTTAGCAGTCAAGGTGGTGTTTAGCAATTGAAAAGTAAAATGATTATTAAGTGTACTTTGCCCAAAATCTCCAAAACTTCTGATGATGTATTAAATGGCAACATTAGTTTTCCCCGGAGTTCACAATAGTCATCTCCTCTGCTTTCTGAACTAGACTTGAAATCTAACGTTAGCTGGATAACAAACTGCCCCACCATTGCTAATGTTACTCAAATCACAACAGGTTCAATTCACCTTTAATGAACACACACTGCACTATCGTGGTTTAACTAGAACCAACCCGATGAAGGTTGTGTAGTAATTGACTGATATGTAGAGGAATGTTATCTGGTGTTATAAATAGTAACTCATCTGGGAATTTCGACAACTACATATGGGTAGTTCATGTTAGCAAACGTCAGCTAGCTACCGTAAGATTAGCCAGGTTTGTCACTGCTGGTTCGCTCGCTAACGACCCAAAATATCCAGTACAGGAGGAAAATTAGAAACGACACAACATGTAATAACTGACTGAAATGGTTAGCAACCTCCTACCGTGCTAGATAGCTGGACACAGTTAGACAAATAACCAAGCTAAACCAAAGCTGTTTGTTGGCTAAGTTAGCTAGCTGGCTACTAATGTTGCTCTGATATTAGCAAAATGGACGGCATTAGCGGCTCTGACAGCCAGATAAACACGCAGTGCAACGGGAAGGAATCATTAAAAACACGCCCGGACAGGACAAAGCCAGCTCTACAGTTTTGTCCACGCTTAGGTTCCCTTTGGTTTCGTACTGACTGGCGGAATATAACGAGGTGTAGCTTAGTAAATAGTAGCTTGGTCAGCTAACGCTAGCGGACCATTTAGCTTGGTTTCGACCATGACTTAGCTAAGCTAGCTGGCGAGTGAGCTGTCTAGCACTGCAAGGCAAACTGGCTCTCCTCACAAACATGTTTAGCCTGGTTTGCTAACGTACAGTGCGCAAATGGAGCAACACCTTGAGAAAGAAACACCTTTTGCACAAAATATGAAGCAATCGTTCTTGGACGAGGAGCTCTTTCATAATGACAGTTTCTTAGTTAGCTACTCCCACAACTCGCTCAGACAGCTAGCGTTAGCGTTAGCCCAGATAGCAGCGCTTTGTGTTGGTAGCGAAAATATCTCAGGCCTCTTACCTTTCAAAGTTGACGAGTAAATGAACCCTGATATCGTACTTTACAGCAGTCTGTGCACCATTAAACAGTAATTGTTCGTACGCCGAGAAACAAAGCGCATCCCTAAAACCAGCGCGATGAACGTTAACAAAACACCGTCGCTGCTGGGTCACTAGGCACTTACTAACAACATGGCCCCCCTCCAAGTTCTAAACAGAGGGGCCTTACCCACCAGACAAAAGAGGGAAACATTCAGCGACCACGGCAACAATCCCCGTTTAAATTACATATTTATAACTCCGCAATTAAGTAAACATTGGATGTACTTACGCGCTGTCTACAGTACTGAAAGCCGATGTGTGTGTGTTATATTAGGCGCTGCAGTGTATATTGTTTTGTTTCCGTGGAGGTCGGTGTTTTTAATGCTTTGGGCTTGAACGTGAAACAGGAGTTTGGACTATTGGAGCCCTCTGTAGATCTGTAGGCTGCATCGTGCAGACCTGCGCAATAAAATCTGAAGCAGCCCTGCGACGCTCTTTAAAATATTTTTATTTTGATACACTTAACGCTTTTAGTCATTGCCCATAAACCCATAGTCCTGTGGTTTGATACAGTTTGATTTTGGTACGTTTAATGTAGTCATTAAATTTTTGATCAGCCTGTTTGGCAGTGACGAAGGACTTTGAGTGTAAAAAAAAAGCAACTGATTGGAATAAACATTTGATGCATCACTGTAATCTGTCTTCACCTGAATTATCCACTTAGACGTCATTTGTCATCTATACTCAGTAAATAGTTCGGGACAATGAGCTGGTGCACATGAGGAAATGCAAGAATTGGTAAAGTAGCGTTGAAAATAATGTTAACGATGATGACGATGATGGTTGTAGTGGTTGTGATGATTAGGAGGAGATTATAAATGATATGTTATTACTTGATAGCTTGTTAGCATGGCCCAGTCACTGAGCACTGGTAGCCAGATCCGGTATCATTATGCTTTATTTTACAAATACTGAGCTCACTTCCACTTCATCACAGGATGCTATTAGATTTGCTATTTTAAGAAATGCATAGAACATTTAGTCTGTTTAGGATAATTTGGCTCCACATGTAACATTCAGTGCCGTGTAACTTTAAGTCATTATGAATGTCCAAAAAAAGTGGCCGTAGTAGGTGACGGTGCCTGTAGCAAAACTCATATTCAGTACAGACAAATATCCAGAAGAGCATCTGTACGACCCTTTCATTATTAGATTATCATGTCTGTGCTCTACTCTTGCACGGCCCACTGTTCAGACGTAGGATTATGTGGGGTGTTGTTGTTCCAGTAAAGGAGGCACTAAGCTCACACTTATGAAAACAATTATTTCAAACCAATTATGTGAACAAATATACAGACAGCAAATCCTGTGATAGAATGTTGCTATTATCATTTACCAGTTACAATTCTTTCAGCACTTAGCCCATTAGCCCTAGTTCATGTTTCTGTTATGATTAATGGTCACATGCCTTTGAATCTTTATTTACTACTTTATTCATTACTTTATTTATTTCACGTTATGGACTTTCTCTGTTACCCATTCCAGGTGTCCCAAAGGAAAAACTGGTCCACTCCTCTGAAACTGCCCTGCCCCCATGAATATTCCAGTTGTTTTGACTAAATTGCAGAGTTTGCAACATCCACGAAAAAAAAGAAAAAAATCTGTGTGTATAAGCAACCGAGTCATCACCATCTTGGTTAGCTCTAGGGTTAGCATCAAACATGCAGAGTCCAAAAGATTTTCCATGTTTCAAGAGTACTTACCTGCATTACTTACATGCTGTATTTTTTAGCCTGCAACAACTAGTGCTACAGCTGTGTCTCTGTCCAATGAGCCATGCACCACTGTCATTTGCCTCAGTAATTAAAGAATCACCAATTGTTAATCTCCATTTTCAGAATTGGGTTTACGCACCTGCGGTGGCGTAACGTCTGGGTATGTACAGTACACAATTTAATATGGGCCTGTGTTTTGGGGAGCCCGTGAATCAGCTCAGCTTCTTTTGTTAATCTTCTATGTCATCAGCGCAGCTCTCTTGCCCTTTCTCACCTCTGCATGGCGTGTGCAACGTGGACCATCTTTATTTTGGTGTCCAAGCTGTTAGGTTTGAGCTAGCTAGCACGAGTGGAGTGACAGAGCATCCCAGACAGAAGCAGCACGGCATTTAGAAAATATGTGTTCAGCGTGCACCAGGCAGCAAAATACACTGATATAAATTATGAAAACTACTGAAAACAAAACAAGAAACTGAATAAAAATGTCAAAACATGAATTCTTGGCCTTTAATAAGGTGAAATACTAGTTAAACACTGTCATGCATCATAGAAGGAGATCTTCAGGCTAAATATGATTAAATATGATTGCCCAATTACAGTTCTAATACAAGGTAAACTAACGCAACATACTCTTTTCCAAACTGATTTGACTATTTATCCATTTGGAAAAAGGATGCGTGTCCAACTTGTTTACAATACTCAGTGCAGTAAATCACCAAATCAAACACATGGTTTTCACTGACTATTATTATTGAATGATTCAAGAAGACCTTGAACGCAGAATTCACATTTTGTGATATTTTACAGTGACAGGATGCCAAAAGCAGCATAATATTATTGGTTGTAAGTTGGACGTTCAGTGAGCAGAGTGTCAAAATCCAATGTATCTCAACTTTTGCTGCTGTGTGTCATGTAAATAAATTGTCTACAGCCACTGTTAGCACATTTTAAGGTAGCACAGCATGGGTCAAATTTCAGTAAATTTGATCTTTTGCTCCTGTACACGCCAACTGTGCAAGGTGTATCTAAAACGCCTGTGCTGGTGTGAAGGTTCACCACTAGTATTTGGCTACTTGATAATCGTTGTTTATGTTTTTTCACCATTATATAATAATGACTTTGGCTCTATGTGAATTTTGTGCTGTTTTGCCGGGCCTTGCGATTGTTGTCGCAGATTAAGGGGATGGCCTGGTCCAAAAGTCAAGTCAAGTCAAAGTTTATTTATATAGCGCTTTTTACAACAGGTGTCATCACAAAGCAGCCTTCAGAGGAACCAAGATTCAGAAAGGGAACCCATCCTCCTCTGCTCTTAGGGAGTTTATTAGAATACTATTAAGAATACTAAATGTTAGAATACAAAACGGGAAAAACAGGCGAGCAATGGTTAATTAGATAGTTAGAGTTTATGTAGCAGCAGCAGAAAAAGAAACACACAGAGAGTCAGTTCTGTAAAGAGTGACTGATCACAGATTACAGTGTTAACAGAGCTGCAGAGACTCCAGCAGGTCTAGTTACTACAGCCTCACTAAGACGGAGAGACAGAAGGTAACAGAGTCATGAGGCTCCCTGAGATTTCGGCGCCCCTCCGCTCCACCATCAGCAAACCTGAGTGAACGCGTGAGCAGCGGGACGACAGCACCAGCACTCCCAGTTTACCATAATACTCCATGACCATGAACCCCAGATCTGCACCTTTTATCTAATAGGGAAAACTAATTACCAAAGGCTCCACTAAACAAGTGGGTTTTTAGCCTAGACCTAAACACTGACTGGAAGATTATTCCAAAGCTGGGGGGCTTTGTATGAGAAGCTCCACCCCCTGATGGAAATTTATTAATTCTAGGTACTAATAGTAAACCAGCACCTTGTGATCTAAGTAGGTGTGATGGTTCATAGTAGGAGAGAAGTTCACTCAGGTACTGAGGGGCGAGTCCGTTTAGTGCTTTATAGGTCAGTAAAAGAATTTTGTAATCGATGTGAAATTTAACTGGCAACCAGTGTAAGGTTGATAAAACTGGGCTGATATGGTCAAACTTTCTGGTTCTTGTGAGACTCTGGCTGCAGCGTTCTGGACTAACTGAAGCTTGTTAAGGCTTTTGCTGGAACTTCCAGACAGCAGGACACCACTGTAATGAAGCCTTGAGGTAATAAATGCATAATTTAGCAACATTGCGGAAATGCAGGAAGGCTATTCTAGTAATATTCGTTATATGTGCGTCAAAGGACAGATTAGGATCTAACGTGACACCAAGGTTTTTTATATAGATGAACCTGACGCAACTGAGAAATTGTTAAGTTTAAGTGTTAAATTAGACAGTTTTGCAGCTTTTTGACCAAGAAGCAGAACCTCTGTTTTATCTGAGTTAAGTAGGAGAAAGTTACTCGACATCCAGTCTTTTATGTCTTTTATATAGTCCTCAATCTTGCTAAGTTAAAAATTTACCATCTGGTTTGGTCGATATATATAACTGGTGTCATCGCCATAGCAGTGGAAACTGATGCCCTGTTTACTAATATCAGTAGCATCAGTGGTAGCATATCTAATGTGAATAATAGAGGTCTTAAAACAGAGCCTTGTGGAACACCGTACATTACTTTTGCAAGAACAGATGATTTGCTCTTTACATTTACAAACTGATAGCGATCAGTGAGTAAGATCTGAACCAGGAAAGAGCTGTTCCTGTTACCCCTCCAAGGTTTTCTAGTCTATCTAAGATAGAGTGGTCTATCATACCAAATGCTGCACTAAGATCAAGGAGGACTAGCAAAAACACATTTCCTTGGTCAGAGAATAAAAAGAGAACGAAGGCTTTCATGTACATCTGAATGTCAGAGCCAGGTGTGTTGGATCTGAACTCTTCAGGGTGGTAGATCTCTAGGACCGGGATTGAGCACCACTGTTTTTACCGCTTCTGCATCTATATCCTCCCTGTGCAGCTCGACGCTGGGTAGGTGCAGCACGCTGTCTGGAGGCTGGTCTGAAAGCAGAAATGTATTGCACTGTGCTGTGTTTAACTCTTTGTGTTTCTTTTCTCTGGATCAACATGGCCTTTTGTTTCTAGCAGTATCTGAGCTCAGGACCGTCTTTCTCTCTAACCTCTTGATAACTAGCAAAGATACTTTCTCTAGACAGACAAAACACTTTTTATAAGTCGCTCTGGATAAGAGCGTCTGCTAAATGCTGTACGTGTAAATGTAAATGAAAGCCAGGTCTTCATTAAGGGCAGATGAGTTTGAAAAGTCCAAGTTGGTTTTGTTGTGGAGATGTAGTTCTTCCATTTTGTTGTATAGAGACTGCAGTTTGGAGAAAAATGAAGATGGCAAAGCGGTGCAAAATCCATGCCATCTAAAGCCTGGTTTATACTTGATGCATCGCAAAAGTCGGGTCCATGCAGCTAAAATGATGACACACACCCAGATACACCCCTGTGTGAAAGCCCAGTGCATCTGTCGATCACTGTGTCACACACACAAAGCTAACTATGCAGCGGCGCTGACACGGACACCAAACAGGAACATGGAGACTTTTACAGAGGGTCACCTAGCAGATAAGAGAATACCGTTGTGCCTCTGATACGCGCTGCAAGTCAGTATAAAACGTGTCTTCGTTGTGAGGTACGTGTGACCCTTTCGTCACCATTCGCTCAACACTGAATGAGGAAAGTATTATCCAGCCTTATGGTGCCCCGGAGCAGAGCCAGCACACCTGCACCTGCACAATTTCCAAATCTCTGAAGGTTTTTGAACTCTGCAATAATTTAAGGCGAGATGTTGTCCCTGTAGTTCAGTTACTGTGTTGTGCTTGTAAATCACATTTCAGACCCAAAGTACTTCAGTGATAAACACATTTATGCCATTGCAGCAGCTGAAAATAACTTTGGTTTAAGAATCTGAATCAGGATCAAGCTTTATTGGCCAGGTTTGCTTACACAAACAAGGAATTTGGTTTTGATTACAGGAGCTCACAGTGCACAGTATCAGACCAACATTTGACAGTAGTAGATAAAATAAGAATAAAAATAAATAAAAATAAAAAATAGGAAGGCAAAAAAAGCTGTCAGTGGAATTTGGACTTGGGTTCGTTCAGCACAAAACATTACAGTTAGTTTCATGCTTGCACTTTAGAAGCTGTTTAAAGTAGCCGTATGTGGGTTTCTCCTACAAAAACAAGTCCCTAGACGTTGGAAAGCTCAGCTAGATCACTGCTGCTAGATCACTGCTGCTAGATCACTGCTGCTAGATCACTGCTGGTCCCAACTTTTACAATCAAAGGCAGATTATCAAAGTAATGGATTGTTGCATGAGATAAACAACTAAGTTAATACCAGCACTGGCCACGCTTTCAAAGAATTTCAGTCTTCCTAGGAGACAACAAACTCTTCATGTTCATGGGGAGCAACTCAAAATAATCAAATGAACATGTTTTTAATTTCTTTTTGTGATAATTCAATGTAAAAATATTAAATAAAGCTAGCTAGAAGTGAAGTAACTGTATTCAGTCCAAGTTACATTTTGTAAAGCCAGTTTTCAGAACACAGTTACATTTCACATTTTAGGAGAATACTTTTAGAATGTATACCTACTGATTAAAAAATGATCAAATCATTTTGACCGTTTTTAAAATTACGTGCAAATTTCTGGAAAAAGACAATAATTATCTGTAATTAAATAAGTAACACATTTTATAAAGGTTTAGGTCCATACTAACAATTTTAAGTTTTTCTTAGTACTTTTAAGGTATATCTTATTACTTTTACATTTTTGTATAATAGTACATTTTTTTCCCAATTCATCTGACAAAAGTAAAATGAGTAAAGCCAAAGTCAGAAAAACAAGGCATTGCAATAGTCCAGGCAGGAAGTAGTAGAAGCAGAAATGATAAGCCATAAGTGCTTTAGAGCAGCTACATGCTAGAAAGTTTCAACCACAAGACAGCACAAGTTTTTGCCATATGTGATTTAGTGTGAACTTATTATCAGTTCTTGCTTGGTTATGGTAAAACTTAATTACCAGTGAGCACACTGCTGAAAAAACAATGATCACTGCACAACAAAAGGCTGAGTGCGTTAATATTTATACAATCTAATATGTCTTAAAAATAATTTCTATTCATTCTTACATTAAACTGGAATAGGCCTTTTTCTGCTGTTCAAAAAATTGAAAATGACAATGCTATGATTTCCACATTCCAGAAATTGTGAATATATATATATATTTATGTGTGTTTGTGTGTGTGAGTGTGTGTGAGTGTGTGTGTGTGTGTGTGTGTGTGTGTGAGTGTGAGTGTGTGAGTGTGTGAGTGTGTGTGTGTGTGTGTGTGCGTGTGTGTGTGTGAGTGTGTGTGTGTGTGTGTGTGCGTGTGTGTGTGTGCGTAGGTATTAATGAAACTTTACCACACATTACTACTTTTTTATTCATACACTGAAGTGAAAACCTTACTTTACCGATTAGTTAAATATAAACTAATACACATATTTAATTTCTTTATTTTTCTTTCTTTTCCGACGCATATTTTCCCACAGTTGCTATGCTACCACGCTGTAACAATTGCTATTGGCTGTCTCACCGTGTTTCTTTGAGCATGATTGGCTAATCTGACTGTCATCCAGGAAACTGGCCAATCATAGCTGAGCGCGCCCTTCACCCGGTCAAATCTGAAAATCCGTTAGAGTGGGTGAGTTGCTACCGCTTCCGCCCACATTTCTACTGGTCTTTAAACGAGTATGTGTCCTTACTTTGTCCTCCTACGACTTATTTCATTGGTCTGCCCTGCCGCGTGTTTCTCTGTGGGAACCCAAAAGGTGATGCTGGTGTCTTTGTGTTTTTCTCGATGTCGCTCCGTCCTGAACGCCACAACACGGCCTTTATAACCGCTCACGATTCGCGACGTTCACGCTCATTTGTCACAACTCGAAAAGCTTTTTTTTACATTCCGGTACAAAGTCCGTTCTGTAGGCCTACAAATCAAGCGTACTTATGATAAACGGGTTCTAGTTTAAAACGATGAAGGTTTTTAAACACTAGAATGGACATATGACCGGTCAAAATAACCCACATAACTGTGTTTATCAACTAAGTCTGGGAATTTCATAATAAAAAAAGACTTACATTTACATTTAAAAGGATTTGGTATAACTGCCACACATTTCCATAAGTCTAATAAAAATGACTCAATATGCCTAAAAAATCCTATTAAATGTTATAAACCCTGATGAGCCATTTTATTAGCTCGCTCTACCCTCATTGTCCATTTGATCAGCTCCACTCGAGTTCAGACCAGTTAAAACACGACGTGGGAGGAGTTGGATCAGATCCAGCCGAACCCCCTGGACTTTTGGTTCCGCAGCGAGGACAATCTCCTTCTGCCACTCAGTCAGTCCACAGCCCAGCCTGAAAGTGAAGCTGACCGCTCCGAGAATCACGAGCGAGTGACGTTCATCGACCTCAGTGAGCTCAGTTTGCGGGCTGTTCGCGTTTCTGGTATAAACCGTGTCTCCATGTTTTCTGTTTAGTTCTCGTCTGTTCAGTCTGTTGTTGAGCGCAGTGTAAAGCCGTATGTTAATATGAGTCCTGAACCGAAAGCGCCGGGTCACTTAGCTCGGGCTAACTGAAGTGGCTAGTTAGGTGTCCAGTCCAGTGCTGGATTCCTCAGAAGCAGATTCTCAACCCGCCGAACCAGCTCAGCTCAGCGGATCGGTAAACTAACGAACATCCATCCCAAAACCACCGCAGCTCGGTCGGAGCACAGCGGTCTGAAACACACTAACGCTGCTAGTTTGAACCACAGCGGTTTTACTGCTGTCCTTAATGTAATTTACGGTGAATAAACCCCCAAAACGCAGATGGACAGTGAAGTAACTTGTGCAGATAAAGTGGAACTGAATCAGGAATGAGTGTGAAAATAAAGCTTTTATGAAACCAATGAAAAGTAGAATTGACTAAAACACATGTCAGTCTAGGCCACAGCACTGAGATTGGTTTACATCCGTTTAATTTCAATAAATGTAGATATTTAGTCTGTAAAAAGATTGACATCAGGAGGGACTGCATCCTAAAAAGCCTGGTCATGTATTTGAACATTTAAAGCAATATTTGGTATGTTTATTATAATACAACTATATGTGTTTTTTTTTTACAAATGAATGGTAAAATTGCTGCATGTCATGTAATTGGAGAGAATAGTCATTTACCAAAATATGCACTTTTACTAAATCTGTGCAATAACAGTGAAAGCAATAGTCTCATGAAGGTGGTGCTATACAAACTTTAGAACTAACCAGTGTTTGATTTATTGATTTGATTAGACTCTGATCACTGCAGGTAGAATACATACTGCTGATGCTGAAATAGCATCTCAAAGTTCATCCTTGGAAGACAACTGATGTCTAGAGCCATAAATGTGTAGCTTAATGAATGCTTTATAAATGAGTGTTTGATGGAGGGGCTGCATGTTCACCTTATCTAGGAATCTTGGAATTTGAGATGAAACTTCAACATCAGCAGTATGTATTCTGAACCTGTAGTTGATTCAGAGTCTAAATCTATCTAAAGATTTGGCAATTACATCAGTAAATTAGCCCTTTAATATTCCTAATATTATTTCCTAACAACATGAACAGCAGCTAACATTTAATTGTGGTTAAATTTGAGCTGATGATGGTGAATAGCTGAGCTGCAGTTATGTTTTTCACAAGCCTGCAGATTTCTGCTCGTGCACTTCTCTAACCGGTCAGTGATTGTGTTCGTATTTATGTTCAGGTCTGTCATTGGTGATGCAGAGAAGGATATGTGAGTGCACAATGGGGATTTACACAATTTGAGGAGACAGCAATGAGGATGATGCTGAGCTATGGGACATTGCCATTGTAATAGAGGTCAACAATCTTGGAAGTGCATTCATCATGGTATTTGGGTTCCTTATGTCCTTGTTTTCAGCTTTCTGACAACTTGAGTTTGTCCAGAAGATCTTGATGAATTTGGATGGACACAAGCTAAACAGAAAAATGTTCATAAGTGGTGAAAAGTAAGTTTGTTTGGATGGTCTGGCATTACAGCTCAGGTTAAATGTTTACCAGATAAACTGCATTGAGTCTTTATGCTCATGTTGGTTTTTGTAACTGTGGTTGTCCTCATGCTGATATTTGAAATGGCATTTTAAAGGAGTTGGTTTTGCACTGTAAATTCTTTACTGCACTTAGGGTGGATGTTAGTGTTAAGATATTAAACCCCTCAACATGACTGAGGTAGGAAAGCACCACCATGTTTATACTGCCTAATTTTCCTGTGTCATGCAGGGCTGAGAGCACTTTGTTTTGGATTTGAGCTAATGATGGTAAATAACTAAGCTACAGTTGTGTTTTTCAGTAAAGCCCAAACTTTTCTTGATGCTATTTTTTATATGAACTGAATCTGTTGAATCAGTCGATATTTGGTAAAATTTGCATTCCTTGTCTTACGTTAGAATGACATAATTTAATATTTTGTCTGCTTAATTTGAATAATTGACAGGTTGTTCAAGTTGTGACTTCTGGTCCAGTGTGTCTGATCTACTTCTAAAGTGCTTTATTTGGTGCGGGCACAACTTTTCCTGAGTGGGTAAAATAGATGTGAAACTTTATCACTGCTTGAATTATTGTTGATGTCAATAAATGTACCTGAAGCAGATTTTCTCGCTTGTGTCTACAAATAAGTAGAACAAAGGAAATTTATTGACGATATATTGACGATATATTCTGAACCCTGATTACCTCACCAAGAGTCAAAATCTGATGATAGAAAAGGCTTTTTCTGAACCCTATGGCACATTAAAATATATCTTCATTTGTCAGAAATGTCCTCCTGGTGACAAGAACAAGGATATTGGTGGTCTTTTATAAAGACCAGCACTGATACTTTACCACTTTGAGTTCAGCTTTGTAATCCACAGACTCTAAACTGCTGAACTGTAATCTAAATGAATGTGCTTCACAGAACTGAAACTGGATGTATTTTCTGTTGATAAAGCTAAAATTGTACTGCAAGTTTTTTTTATTATTATTAAACTTGTTAAGAATAAAAAGCACAACACTTTCTGCAGCCCAAATGGTGTTTATTTATAATTTTTCATTGTTTTTAAATAAGATACAATATATTTGTCTATCAAGGGGAAATACACGGTACATCCAAAAGTATCCAGACACCCCTTTTAATTGGTGAATTCAGGTACTTGACCTTACTAATGCTCCTGTGGGAGAATACAATCAAATCCTCATTATGAAAATTCTAGTGTAAAGCCTTCCCAGATGAGTAGAGACTGTTACTGCAGCTAGGGGTGGGGGTGGGGGGTTGAGGGGCAAGCTCATTATTAATACTTGACCCCATAGTCAAGTTCCAAATCAGTCTTTCATAAAAAGAAATCAAAAGCAGTTCTGGAAGAAACTGTACAAGTACTGATGTGTTTTTGATCTCTGTTCTCAGACTGAAAAGAAACATCTTTTACTGATACATAAATGATTGACTGTTACATAAATGATAGGAGTTAGTTGACAAAGGCTCCACTGAAGGCTTCCCATGTGAATGGAAGAGGAATGGAAATGTCTATTTCCTTGTCATTTACTTTCACATAAGACTTAACATTCTTAGTAACAATTTCAAAGGCTTCACTGACTTGGTTCTGGAGGTCATCAAAGCACCTCACAATAGTGTCAGTCCAGTGCTTTGTGTCAGCATTCAGTTTTTTTAACATATCAGTAAGGATTTCCTGGACTTTAGCTTTGACAAAGATGTAATATTCCTCAATAATAATCTTAAAATCCTTAATTTGCATGAGGATCTGATACAAAATGTTGAAGGCGTCAGTGTAGACATCACTGACCCATGTGGATAGCTTGTCCATCTTTTCTTGAGATTTCAGAATAGTAAACAGCTCTTCTACCTTATCAACACTTAAGTTCAAAATGCCAGACAGCTTCTGAACATATATGTCCGGATGGATATTTCCCAAACTCTTCACAGTGCTGATCAATTGGTACTGAGCCTTCTGGAGGGCAGAATGTAAGTCATCTAAGATATTTCTGCCACTGATCAAATGGTTTGTTCCTGGAACTGTGAACTCCATAGTTCTGAAATTGTCTGTGACAGACTCTGTATAGGTGGCCAGGGCCTCTGGAACCCTTGTTATAGCAACCTCAATTACATTAGCAATGAAAACAGTTATTTTATTGCATAACTCGAGTCCAGAAAGCTTTTCTGAGTAACCAGGGAGCTGGAATTGTGTATCTCTCAAAAAAGAGATGGCTGCATCCAACCATACCTGAATGTTTCTTTGATGTGCTCTGAGGATACTTAAGATTTTGTCAGATAATTTGTTGCTGCTGTGAATCAGGTCAGAGGAGACAATGTTTTCAGCTGCTCTCCTGTACATAATCTTGCCTTCATCCTTAATGTGGGCAATCGTACTCTCAACTCTGCTGTACACTTTATCAAGTTCAGTGGAAATCGCATCGATGTGGTTTGTTGGATCAAGTGAATATATAACAGCAGGCATTCGCTCCTTAAGCTCATGAAGCATCTCGCTGGGAACCTCCATATTCCACTGAGTCTGAAAGTTCAGTTTCTCTGTATCCACAAGCGTTATTGTAACTTTCAGGACGTCCACATCATTCTGGAAATCAGACTGTAACACAGAACAGAACATGAGTCAAAGCTGTGAGTCAAAGTAACAGGGTAGAAAGTGACAAAGATATCCAATGATGCAAAAATACAAACTGCTAGTGTCTTACCGGATATCTACTGTAGACTCTTCCAACAATATATGAGGGGCTTTTACTTTTCAGCTGTAGACCAATTAGTCCAGCTGATGACGTGGAAGCAGAAATGGAAATGCCCTCCTCAACGGTTCCAGTTATTTCCTGGTAAAGGTCTACATTCACATTTGGCAATTTAACTTTAGCAACATTTCCAATAGATGCTTCAAAGGCATCTGTGCTCAGGACAAGAAGACCATTGTGAATGCACTCAACATGCATATGTACCAGAGACATCGTTGTGGTCAGTTTCATTCGATCCCTGTTGAACATGGAGGCGCCAGTGAGTTTGGCACTGAAAACATCAAACTCTGAGGTAGATTGAGCTTCAAACTGTGTCACAATATCATCTTGATTCAAGATGGAAACTTTGGTATTCAGGGTTATTATAGTGGTTTTTACAGAAAACTCATAGATCAGGTCACCCATGGCAGGAATCCTGATGGTCTTCGGTATCTTAGGAAGAGTGATCTTTGGCAGGGTCAACTGACTCAAAGCCCTGGAATGATTAAAGGTGGTGGAAAGGGTTTCAGCTGCTATCAGCAGATTTTTGCGAAGCACTCTGGCGTTCCTATTGACAGCATTAAACAACTGCTCCATGTTTATATCAAGAGCAACCACTTTAGGGCTCTTTACATACTTCCATTTTATATCCATATCAAAGAGCTGATGAGGTGAGATCAATATTTTCCTCAGACCTGTGTCTTCCCACAGTGAAATGCCATGTATGGGTGGTGTCTTTAAACTGATGAAGGGCACAGTCAATTCAGGGATTTCAATGGGCATTGTTAACATGTCAAGATTGGCCTCACCATTTACTGAGGCAGTGACTTGAATTTCTTTCTCAACATTAGCCATGTTGATGTAATGGGAGTACTTGTATTGATTGAACCTTGCAAGACCTGTCCAGCTAGCCTGCTGAACTGTAGGGTTTAGGGTAAATGTCAAGTCATTCTGAAGATCAGCTATTCCATACAACTTCAAAGGAAGAACCAGCTTTATGTTGTTCTTGTTCTTGGTGTCAAAAGCAATCTCAAAAGGCATAGCCTTGAAGCTAAGTGAGTTGGACATAATACCATCGAGTTTACCAAACAATTCAGCATTGTGTGAGACAATCAGTTCAATTTTAGGATCCTGTATTTGAATCTGCCCTTTCATAACAGCCACACTTCTCTTTAGGAAGGGAGTGTCTGTCTGAATATGGGCAGTAATGGTTAAGTATCTATAATAACCAGACTCAATATTTACATTCTGCTTCATCTTTAAAAGATTGCTATCAGTATCACCACTGAACATGAGTTTGGTTGACTGTATGTCCATCACAAACTCCATGTCACTCTTGTGAGTTCCTTCATGTAAATAGTCAAAGAGAGAGCATTTTCCTCTTCCTTCATTTGCAAGGGCCAGAGTGATAATGTCAGCTGTCATCTGGACAGTAGATTTCTGAGTCACAGCAGCCTCACTGAAGATGTTAGCCAGTGGCATAGTTAGGTTATGCTCGTAGGACGTGTCCATAGTTCCAGAAAATCCACTCTTTAGAGCAAACGATACACTGTTCACAAGCTCAGCAGTATACAGCTCAGTGGTTGCCTTGACTGTGGTCTTAGAGGAAGCCTGAGATGATGTGTCATGGATGGCCAGTGATCCCTGATGGTCAAGGGAGAAAGCCATGTGATGGACACTCACTGTTGCAAGGAGAGAAATATGTCTAATTTTAGGCACAACTAACTGAGCAGCTGAATTAAAAGAGTAAGCCAAAGGGCCGATGGGAGTGTGAAACTGAGAGTTCAGAATGGCTATGAACTGTGATGTCTCAGAGTTCGTAGAGTTCTCCAGACGAGCAGTGGTCTTCATTTTGTGGTTTGGTGAGTTGATCTCAAATTCACTATAGAGCTTTCCAAAGCAGGGAACCCTGGTCATTTCAAGGACTTTCTCTCTTGCTTCATCAGCAAAGGTGTCAAAAGATTTAACTTTCTGAAGGACTCTGTCTACATAGTCACTCAGTTTATCAGTCATATGTCTGAAGTCCAGTGAGTCAAGTTGTTGGGTGACTTCGTTCACATGCCTGAAACACTGGTCAAACAGAGGTTTGATGTTAACTGATTTCAGATGGCTAATAGGCAGCTGCATTGTTTCTTTTAAGTTATATTTTTTCATAAGCTCCACAGCATTATCCACACTTGTCTCCACCAAGGGTTCGATTTCATACTCTGCCACAATTTCTTCAACTTTAGCGTAGATTTCGTTAATCCTACTGCTGATGTAATTCTTCTTGGCCATGGTTACAATCATTTCTCTAATGAATATAAAACGTTTTGTGATTTCTTGAGAGTAGATGACAGTAGAGAGCTTTTTTACATACTTTTCCACTTCAATGGAATGTATGGAATTCTCTACATCCTCAAAAAACACATTTACATCAAAGCTTTCAAATATCTGTTTAAGCTCACTTGCTCCAGATCTAATATTAGCTCCAATGTTATATTTACCATCACTGTCCTGAAGCAGTTTGATGCACTGGTCCTTCAGAGAATACAATGAAGTTTTGATTTGCTCTCTGAGTTTAGGCAAGTTCTCAGTGAAGGGCAATGAAATGAAATGGCTCTCACTGTTCTTCTCATATTGTAAAGCCCCAGAAATGGAAAATTCTTCTGGGTCTTTATTAACTTTATTCAAAAGGTTAGTGAGCACTGTGCCTCTTAATTCAAACCCAAGATTCTCAGGTGTGTTGTAGAATTCCAGGACTTGGTCAAAGGCATGTTCATCGAGCTTGGATCGCATCTTGACATTAAAACTTTGTCTCTCAAGAGCCACAGCCCCAGTAATCTCATTCTGGAAGTTGTTTTCAATAGAGTTGCCATTGCCAAGTTGGTGAAAGGTTGAGGCCTTACATTCATGCTCAAGAGAGAAAGACAGAGGCTGTACACTCACAAGAAGCTTTCCTTTCATCTGTCCACTGTGCTTTCTGTACAGATCCAGATCCCCGTCAGAGAAAAGGAAAGGCTCAGCCACAGCCAAGATGTTGCTTACAGGATAGAGTGAAGGGGATTTTAAATCAAATTCATTGTTAAGCTTCAAGGACAATCCTACAATCTCAGCCTCAAAGGTTTGAGACATATGAGTGCCCAGAAGTTTTCCGGTGGTGCTGCATTTTGTTGTGACTGCTAGGTCAGCATAGCTGATCTCATAAATGTGTCTCAGTTCCTCTTCAGCAAAGGCTCCCTTCAGAGTTCCAGTTAAATCGATTTTGTGAGGCTCTGCCTTGACCTGTGCATCATTGATAAGGTTCGCTCCAAGAATTTTCAAGTCACTGTTAACTTGCATAGATGCAGTAAAGCTGGAAACATCAACTGCAATCTTGTGTTTGTAGAAATTGTTATTATTCAAGAAGTTATCAGCTTCAGAGTGAATAGCCAGAGCGCTGGCAGAAAGAGTCAGAGAGTGGGCATTTTCTAACTTGATGTCCTGAAGAGATGCAATCAAATTATTAGAGAAGTTCAGGTCTTCGTCGGTCAACATGAAAGTTACTGTATTCTTTACACTGGAATTGAAGACATCACCTATGTACATGCTGTTCAGGTATAGCTCATAGCCTGTCAATCTGCCTTCAACCTTGAGCTCAGCATTGTGTTCCTGCATTGTGGCCTGTGTGGTTAGAGACAGTGATGCACCAGATGTACCAATGTCACCATGAAAAACATTCTCAAGAGTAACTGGGCTGACTTGTGCAATTGTGGTACAGCTTGTGGTGAGACCATCCTTGGTAAGGGACAGAGTGCCTTTGTGGGAGCCATGCATGGTATTAAAGTTGATGGTAACATCTGCATTGAGTTCCAGTTGCCTGGTGTTCAGTGTTCCAGCAATCAGAGAATAGGCATGATTTGTACTGTGATCAACCTGCGATTCGATCCTGATGCTTGCTTCCTCCATGGTGGCAGAAAAGTCTACTTGGTTGCGAACCATGCGTTTGTCTGCTTTGGTTACAGAATCTGACTTGAAGGTAAAATGGGCCTTCTTGAAATCAATGTTAAACTTTGTTGTATGCTTGAGTGGATCATTGTTGATGTTGGTGTTGGATTCAAATGACAGCTCTTCATTGGTAACTGCAGCCTTTATCTTATTGCGGATTTGAACAATAGACGAACCTACTCTAAATAAAGACTCTGCCCTTGCTACTCTGATGCTGGGCTGCAGGACAAAGGACTGTGTGAGGCTGGTGCTAGCAGACACTGGGCCTACTGTCAGATATCCTTCCACATTGCCTTCTCCAGTGATGTCAGAAGATAGAGTAATCTGTGAAGTATACACCATCGACAAGTCCATACCAAGAGGGCTGAAGACTTGCATTTTGTAATTGCCAATACCCTTTACTGCATCTCTCATAACAGTGACTGAGTCTATCAAGCTAAAATGTGCATCAATGAGCTTGTGGCTTAAGGAAGAATTAATAGTGATCTTTAAGGCATCCTCAGGGACGTCAGCGATATGGGCAGTTCCTGCATGTGATGAAAAAGCATGAATGTATAAGATTTCTTAATACATAAGAAGTACAATTCTTAGTACTATTCTGCTAGAATACTGTGCTCTCAAACGAGCACTAGTGCTACATTCATGTTTCCCTTACCTTCAACTCGATAGGACAATATTTCCATGGGACTGTTAGCAATGAACTTGTAGTTGGCAATGTAACTTGGTCCCTCAGCAGTGTTGTTACCACCAGAGATCATGGCCTCAAAGTTGTAGAAGTTGGTACTGATCTTGGCAGACACATGTGCCATTCCAAGAAGTGGCAATGTAAAGTCATAACTGGAAGGAATGGAGAACCTAGGCAGCCTGAACTGTTTGGAGGGTACTGTCAGACCAATCTGTGGCATGGACAGGCCTGGGGTGGCCATTGCATGAGGGATTCTCAGGTCTTCAGATGTCGTTCCACTCAGAGGCAAGGAAATCGTGGTAGTGATATGGTCCTTGTTGAACTGGTATTTGAGTGTGCTCTCTCTAAGAATAAAACAAACGCAGCTAAAATGAACAAACAGGACAAACGTTATGGCTGTTGGATGTTTGGATGTTTTCATTTGTTTGAGTGTACAGAAATGGTGCTGATACACAACTTTACAAATAAACTGTATATAGCACCTTTCACACATTAGCATATATCCTAACATGCTTCACAACAAATGAACAAATAAAATCAGGAAAAAGAGAACATTAGAAAAGTATAGAAACAAAAACGCTGAACAAGAAAAAAAGAACAGAATTTAATATTAATTATAAATAAATAATGTAATAACAATAATTAGTACGAAAGAAAAAAAATCTTACGCGTTCAGGTACAGTTTTTCAGGCAGAGCAGGCATAACCAGCTCTGGCATGTTGTTCTTTACTGTCTGAATGAAGGGAACATCAGCAGACATCTTGTCCATCCAAATCCGACTAGCCTGTGATGGCGTTTAGTCACACAAAACAAAACTCAGAAGCACTGTTGAAAATGCAGCAGTTTGGACTGATTTGGAACAATTCAGTAAGTTGGACTGACACTGTAAAAATACAATACAATAAATACAATAAAGCACAAAGCAGATATGCCTTTTTAGTAATTTTACCTCAATAGCTTTTGAGTAAATGTGATGTAGATTCATATCAGTCTGGGCAATTCTCTGATGCATAATTTCCTGAAAATGCCACTGCAGTGTGCTCTGGAGATGCTGTGTGTTCGGCATGAGGTTCTGGATTTTTGAGTCCATGTCAGACTTCAGCTGGACCTCCATCTCATCATCAGCTGCAAACCGCATTTTAGACAGAATTAATAATTGGTTCCACTACAACAGGATGGTAGATCTCAACTGATAATAGTTCAAATACCATATTTGAAGATTATGTTCTGGATAGAGCTGGTTTCTAGGACTGTGATGTTACTCTTGAGCTCCAAGGTGAGATCCTCAGCGCGCCTCATGGTGGCAGTGAGAGCTGCCTCAGTCTTCAGTGAAGGAACAATCACCTGGGCCTGCAGTAGGCCGTTCTTCATTTCCTCAAGCCTGTTGTAAACATAAATGTCTATTTAAGGTGCCACATACACAAATTAAATTGCTTACATCAACAAATGCAGTGTATTTTTGGAAAAGATATTGTGCCCCACAGAAGTATTGAGAGAAAGCTTTTTTTTTTTATTTTGGTTGGCACAAGCTTTTATGGAATTATGTGGAATTGTGGCTGCATTTATCATCTCTCTATGATATCTGAATTGATAATTATATAAATTAATCCTTTCTACAGTTACTACTTCTAAAACGTCATGGTCCAGTTCATTTTGAAAGTGTAGCAAAAGTCATTACAGAATAAACTGTCAAGTTAAGGCTGATATATGAATATAATGAACAGCTGAATATAGTTCAATTATTAGTAATTATTACTTGCTCTCAGGTTCAAGTCAGATGTTTTTTTATTCACCCTGAATAAACAAGATTTATTTAAAAAAAGGCTTTCTGCTAAAAACACCAGACAAATTTATAATCTGATTACATGATTACAACAAACAAGCATATGACTCTACTGTAGTTAGTCACGAAAGTGCGGTCCATGACATAAAGCCAGGATGATTTATTTTTATTTATTTATTTTAATAAATAGACTTAATAAAGACTTAGTGGATTACTGAAAACAAAAAACCTCAAACAACTGAAGAACAAAGGGAGAAGAGCTTGGGCACCAGTCAAATGAATACAATGGTACCCATTTGTCTGTAAAATCACATCTCTTAGCTCAGCTCTTCGCACCACAGCTGCCTGGGTCTTGAATTATATTTTGTGTAGATCACAGTTTTAAAGCATTCAAAATGAGTGTACAGTGTTGTCCTGTTTCTTTTTCATGTATACAACTGGCATCACTGCACGTCAGGCTTTCTGCCATTTTTTTCAGAGGATTCTGCTCTAGTTGGCTTGGTAGACTAATATGAATCTGCCAATTTCTCATCTCATCTTTGAAATCTCATGTAAACATAACATTAGGAAAACAGAGTTAAATAGGATTAAATATTGATTTCAGGGTTATATACACTTCCACTATATAGACAAAAGTATTGGGACACACCTCTTAACCACTGAATTCAAGTGTTTCATTCAGTCTCATTGCCACAGGTGTATAAAATCAAGCAGCTAGCCGTGCAGCCTGCCTTTACACACATTAGTGAAAGAATGGGTCTAAAGAGTCACTGAACTAGAGTGACAAGTCAGTTTGCGAAATGTCTTCGCGCCTAGATTTTCCACGATCAGCTGTGAGTGTATAATTGAAAAGTGGAAGCGTTTAGGAACCACAGCAACTCAGCCACGAAGTGTGAGACCATATAAAGTTACAGAGCAGGTCTCCGAGTTCTGAGGAGCGTAGAGCATAAAAGAGACCAACACTCTGCTGATCAATAAACGTTCAGTTCAAACCTCCTCTGGCATCAACATCAGCACAGAAACTGCACCAGGAGCTTCAAGGCAGGGTTTCCATGGCTGAGCAGCTGCACACAAGCCTTACCTCACCAAGCACAACGGCAAGCGTCAGATGGAGTGGGGTAAAGCGCCGCCTCTGGACTCTGGAGCAGTGGAAACATATTCTGTGGAGTGACCAATCACACTTCTCTATCTGTCAGTCTGATGGACGAGTCTGGGTTTGGTGAATGCCAGGAGAACGTTACCTGCCTGACTGCACTGTGCCAGCTGTAGTTTGGTGGAGGAGGGATGATGTCAGGGAAAAAAACCCTGACATTAAGCAACTGGATCACCACCAACATTATACCGATATTTGGGGGACCTTTCTCTGCTTTATTCAGTTTGTGCTTTATATAAAACAGTTCTACTGCCATTTCTTATGTTTGCTGTTGTTGAATAAAGGCAACACCCACCCCCCCCAAAAAAAACCCCAAAAAAACATGGATCATTACCCTCTGGATACTTCTAGGTATGTGTCTTACAGTCTTCATTTGAGATGATCTACCAAACTACATTATGTGTCTAAAGTATCCAGACACCATTTCTAATCAGTGAATTTAGCTACTTTAAGGTGCACCAGTTATTCATCTACGCAGTCAATTGTGCACAGTCAGCTTGTTTAATCTCCATAGAAAAGCACTGTCAGTAGAATAGGATTCTTTGGAGTCACAAATGAGTCTAAGGTCACTATTCTCAAAGCCCAGAGTTAGCTAGGATATAAAGCTCCCCAGCTGTGAAGCAGTGGAGTTGTCTTCTCTGGAGTGATGGTGCAGTAAGGATTTCAAAATTAAATCTGACATTCAAATATTTACTGAATCTAACGAAAAAATGCACTTTCCAATGGAAAAAACACGAGGCCTACGTCTGCAGTGTCTTCTACTGTGTTCCAGGACAATACGTTAAATATGAATATGCATGAAAATGCAACTTATAAACGCCCCTTGCCTCTCATTCCCAAACCACTACCTTCCCTTCACCACCAGGGACGCTGTGCTTGAACAGTTTGGACGCTGTATGATTCAACAGGTTGCACAGACGAGACAGAGCAAATAAGCTCCTGTTGTAACATTAATAATCAGAAAATAAACTTGTGAAATCTTCAAATCTTCGCCCATTAAATGTTAAACCATGAGCTGAAGAACTACTGGAAATTAAAACAGTGCTATGGAAAGCAAAGTAGAGTTGATTATGCTAGCTCTAGCTTAGTGGGCTAATAACTGAGCCCAACACAGTTTGATTATATATTTAAATGCTTATAAATTTCAAATCTTCACATAAAATGCATTTCAGTACTTTTCAGTCTGACATATCAGTTTTTAAGGTGAAACATAAAGGGGTTAGCAACTGTGTGATAACACAACAAAGGCTTTTTCAGCTTTGAAAAACAAAGCTGCAGTGTGTTCTGAATGCTCATTATTTTTGACACTTCTACATTCTGACTGTGGATAAATAGGCATGATCACTTCTGAATAAAGAGTACTGTGTAATTCAGGTACTGAAGACATTTGTTCAAGGCAGATCGCTCCTACTTTGCTGATGTTTTCAGTTTATTATATTTGTTTGAACAGATTTCTTTACAGCTTTGCATGTTTTTTAATCATCAAGTTCAGTTTAACTGTTCTTCTGCATTTCTCGCCCTGGGTGAACCACCTTCACGATCATGGTATCAACCCTGCCAGGTAAGTATGGGTCTGTTTTTATTTATTTTTCATTTTTCTCTGCTCAAGCAAAACTAGAACTTTTGTCTTCTCTGTCTCAGTAATTTTAGAGGGTAATAAATATTCAGGCATAATTTAAAAATAAAAATAAATCACCACAGCCTTGCTTACCTAGCACGTCCTACCAGAGACACCTGAGGAATGTTCTTGTTGGAGATGTCAATTGTGAGTTTCTTTCCTTTAGCACTGCTATCGGTGATTCCAACTCTTATCCCAGCCTCTACATCGTAATTAGGGATGTCGACGCTTGTGGTGAGGACATTTTTATTCCTGTTGTATTTAATAGTAGCTGTGGCCTCAACAGGGTTAGGACCTAAATAGACAGAGGAAAACAATGAATATAAACTGGACACTATCAAAAAAACATTATTTTTAGGAAAGTAGTACCTCAAACTCCAAAATAATCTCATTTAATAGTCTATGTACATGATGGCTTCAAATGAGTGAAATGTATTTTGAAGTGTATTTACCGTCACTTTTCAGGATCATTTTGAGAGAATCAGACTTCTGGCGGCCATCTTTTCCCTCATTTAAGAGCTCATAGCTGAAAGTAGCCGTATACTCAGTAACTTCATCGGTGGGACGGATGTCGACTGCGAACCTGAGGGAACATCACACATTGCAAAATTAAAAAAACAGATATCATAGACTGATGGATTAAAACAGTGATGTGGGTTTTATTTAAACTTTGGAGGGGGGTGAATTCTCATACCACCTGACCCATCATATCATAAATGTTTAATAACTATTATTATTATTAGCGTTAAAGATATGCTACATTAGGAATGTGCCATTAAACGGTCATAAATACGCATGTTTCATTGTATTTATTAAAATAATAAACTTCTAACCAACAAGCTTTTTCCCCTTATGGAAGTTCATGGATAAAAGAGAGAAGCAAGTATACATGAGAACCTTATTTAACAACTGAACAACTGAAAAATATAGTATGCATATTCTGTACAGTGCATTTCACTGTAGACTCTGAAAATGTGCATAGTTGCCTGTATATTCAAGTCTATTAAGATGCTGACTTGGCAGATTTTCTGCATGTTAAAACATCAACTTACACTCACACTGTAAAGATGAGATTCAAAAAGCTTTATTTCTTTGTTGCCATTTACACACAAAGATCTCTGATCTCTCTAAAACAGATGAGTGAATCTGCAAGAGGCTTCAGAGAGACTCAACAGTCTTCAGAGAGACTCAACGGTCTTCAGTGAGACTCAACTGGACATTTTAATGTCCAACCGGTAAACACAGAGCTCAACACAGGCAACCATAGTAAGACATCTGTAGGTGTCACACAGACATAAGTACAGTATTTTAAGCTCCAGTCCTTGTGGACCAAAACACTGCGACCTCAGCATCCAATTAGACACACCTGATTCAGCTCATCAGCTAATCAACAAGACCTTCATGAACTGAATTCATACCCGCAGCAGTTTGACATGCCCAGTTTGACATGCCTGTACTAAACCAACTAGATAGCTATTGATAACAAACTAGGCTACATCATTGGTCTTTTTAGTCCAGGGCAGAGCTACAGCCTGTGGTAGATAACAAGCAGACAGTGCCTTCTTAGCTTACCTCACTTTAAACATCACACAACTCTTGATTATAAGAAAAGCTGGGTCAGTCTGCTACAGTAAAACAACATGTAACAGGCTGACTGTACACAGACTGCATTTCACCTGCGTCTTTGGTGTGCAGAGACGTAAAGACATGACAGAAAAAAGAATGATTTTTTTTTAAATGAAAGATTCTCTTTGTTTATGTCAGTGTTGTGTAAAAGCAATATGATTTAAGGATATATGGTTTCGGTCAAATTTAACAAGCAATCACAACAGACTGTTAAAAAGCAAAGTATGAGAGCAAATGATTATTATTACAGTTCATTCCCTTCAAAACACTGAAGAGGACATGCCACCACCATCATCTAAAACTATGCCTATGGATAATAATAATAATAATAATAAGGAATAGTGTATTCCTTACTTAGTCTCTCCATTCAGAGGGAAGTAGGGAGCAGCTTCATTTGAATGTGCAGTGGTGTAGCGGACAGTTGTGCAGTATTTGACACCAGTGAAAAGAGGGCTGCACTTCACTGCATCTGTCTTATTTCCTACGGCGGGCAGCAGAGTGCTCTTCTGGGAGCTCAGCACTAGCAGCCGGTTACTGTTTATGAAAAAGTGACACTGGTAATTAGCCATTGTACCTACAATGAACATTTTATACACCATCAGTAGAGTTGATAAAGACTCCAAATGATTCACAAAGACATTATTAATAATGATGAAATGCATTATGAGTATACAGCAAATAACTAACCTTGCTCTGAGAAGCTGAGTGGTACCTTTAGGTGCAGGTATGGTCAGCTTGATGTGGCCATGAGCCATAGAGATTTTAGCATTGAGGGAGCTCTCGTGGTAGAAGTCGGTGTGCATCTCCACAGCAGAGGCAACAAATTTGGGTACATAGACACCCATACGAGTCACAAACTCAACCCCCATGGAGGGTGAGAAGGTCAGCTCCCGCTATTAAGGTAATGTTGACACAGGAATGTTATTTTTATGTTTTTAATGAAATTGCAGATTTCATCTCTTACAACAATATGTCAAAGAGTAGTTGATGCTGCAAATACATTACTGTCTTGGAAAAAGATATAAATTATTAGGTATTTTTCAGTGTTTGTTTTGATTGCTGTAATTGCCTGATTTATGTACCATGTTTTGTTCCATATGCAAGCCTCCCTTAAGACCAGGCGTAAAAGTTCCAGACAGTGTGAACCTGAGAGGGAGGCCAGAAGCAGTGGGCAGGTGGAACTGGTTGTCCATGAAAATGTAGTGGGCAAATATGTTTTGTTTGCCAGACATCAGCGCCATCATAATCTATGTTCAGATATTAGAACAGGAAGAGCTTCTTCAACAAGACTGTACTTTTGTAAATGCATGAAAACCAACATTGCTTGCATGTAAGAGACTGTCATTTATATGAAAATCATAACAAAGAGATGTGTTGAAGCTAATCTGTGAATCTGTGTTTGTGTGCTTGTATGGAAATGTGTACAAACCTTGGAGGGTGCGAGCTTGATGCTATTATAGTATGTGACCATCCTGTTGGCAAAAGCAGACAGATCACCATTGCCCTTTATATACCCAAGCTCAGTTCCCATGATCCTGAGATAGGCCATTGCTTCTGGGGATTCCTGATCTCTCAGGTTCTTGACAAGCTTGTTAAAATTGTGCACAATTTCTTTTAAGATGTCCTCAGAAACCTGTTAAGGACAGAGATGGGAGACTTTGTCATAATAATGGTGTGTTTAAAGCAAATCATAACTAATCATAACTATCACAGTTATACCTGGCTCTTGGTTTTATTTGTTCTCAGGGGCTCCATCCACTGCTGCAGAACTTCATTCAGCTGGTTTGGCATCTTGTCCCCAACCCAGTACATTGCTTTGGAGATGGTATCAGGGAAAAAGCCATTCTTTCCAAAGATAGCCTCGATGGATGGATCGAATCCTTTGCCTTCCATACCAAACTGACAAAGAACAAGAGCTTTATCTAAGAACAGTTCTACAACAAATCTGGACATGAAAAACAGTAAGGAAAAAGGCTCTCACCTCCCAAACGTCAAAGCTGTATCCAAAAACTTTCAAAGTTGTCTCAAGCATAACCTCTTTGGGCAGCTGACTGCTGGGATCAAAAATGATGTTTCCTTGCATGTTGGTGCCCATTCCTGTAAGTTTTGGCATGTAAGCCTCCACCTTGTAATTACGGGAAAGTTTAGTGTAGCCTGAGGGAAGAATCACCTCATTGCCCTGCATTACTTTGATAATTTTCTCAGCCAACCTGAGAAGATAAAGGAAAGAATCTTAAAATGATGGAAAACACTGAGAGAACATGTTTTTAATTAGAGTGATGAATCTTTTAAACCGTGTACAATGAGATACATACTTTTGGATCTCCTGATCCTTGGACTGAACAATGTTGTAGATGTGAGATGAAACAAAGGATCTGACTTGCATGTTCTGTTCTTGCTTCAAGATCTTCTTAACAAGCTCAAGATCGCTAACCTCAGGGTTTCTCATCAGGAGGAGGTAAGCAGCGAGTCTCTTTTGCACAGCACCCTTACTGTACTGTGCAACCCTTTGGATGTTGAGACGGACCTGAATTAAGAAAAAAACAATGAGATAGAATCCATGAGAAGAAATTATGAAAGACTGGACAAAAATAGCTTTAGTGAAGGTATGTGTGACTGACCTCATCAGTGACAGACATGTATCTTAAAGCTTGAATGGCAGCTATTTGAACAGACAGAGTGGTGGCAGGCTGTCTCATGCACTTCAGCAGGATGCTCTTAATGTTTGGGTTTGCAGCTTCCATGGCTTTTCCCATGTTTCCAACAACCTGAATACAAAATAAATTGATTATTAACTTTTTTGATTTAGTTTGGCAATTATGATGACTTTGAGAAGGTGTTTGATGTGAGACATCTGTACCCTCAGGGTCAAGTAGGTCAGTTCCTTGTCTCCAGCACAGTCAGGGCCCAGGATAGAAGATGTATAATTATACACCGCTGTAATCGCAGGGGTGACTTTGCTGTTTGTCTGCTGGAAGTGCCTGAAGAGGTGAAACAATGACACTCAGTTACATTGTCAGTGTGGGCAAGCAGAGCACACAACTAAAGATGCAAAATGACCAACATGCTCCGATACAGCAAAGAAGTCTTTTTTGCGTTCAATATAAAATCATCATAAATTCATCAGGATTCATTACATGTCTGGAGAATTTCAAAAGAAATAATTAGGCAACATTTCCAATTTCCAACATTTCCAACAACGACGCTCATCAAATTTCCACCCAGTTTGAGCTCCTTCTGTCGACTGTAAGTGCTGATGTTTTGAAGTAGAAATGTCTAGTAGGAACAATAATTCAGGGGTCCATTGAACACAGTGTACCACTCTTCTGTGCAGTGGTGCCTGAAAAAACATGATCTGCATGAAAAATAATCAAAAGGAAAACTGACCTGCAACTTCTTTACAAAAGTCAACATCACAAGTACGCAAAACAACCTGATAATCTATAGGCATTTTGGAAACAAGTGCTGTGAACTGATGAAGTAATAATTTAACTATTTGGCCACAATTACTTAGTCTTAATTCTCTGATAAACAGAGTAGCTGATTGACAGCTAGTCCAACATTCCCATCTAATGGCTCAATAAACACATTATCCAGAATTTATATAGCGATGTCTTAAAAACGATAAGGTCTGTAACGCTGGCATGGCTGGTTGAACAAATGGATGAACAGACAACAGAAGATGGAGCTCTTTTACTAGCTCAGGTTGTTCGGTTAGTTTCACCGGAGACATCATAAATGAGGAGGCTGGTCACTGGTTAAATATGAACGGGAAAGCTTGCAACACTAAACATTGCATCTGTTCATAGAAGTCCCACCCTTCAAGAAAAAGAGCCAGTCAGCTTACTGGTCACAATGCAAAAGGAGAAGTGTCACTGATATGGAGATCATGGAGATCTGCGTGAGTGCAGTAGCCAAAACAACCCAAAAAATCACATTTTTGTGTTATTGAGCCAAATGCCACAAACTGTTCATGAGGTTTTTGTCAGATTTTACAGGTGATTTCAAATGTTTTTCAAATGGTAATTTTACTCTCTGTTTCAAGTATTTTGGTCTCTCCCCATTCAAACAGATAGGAGTCCGGTCTTATATAGAGATAGGAGTCCGGTCTTGTACGGAGATAGGAGTCCGGTCTTATACGGAGATAGGAGTCCGGTGTTATACGGAGATAGGAGTCCGGTGTTATACGGAGATAGGAGTCCGGTCTTATACGGAGATAGGAGTCCGGTGTTATATGGCTCGAAATAACTGCCAAGATGGCCGCAGAGTGAAGAGACTCTCCTAATGGGACTTTGGTTTGGTTTGGTCATTAGTTTTGCAGTACATTTCTTCGACTCAAGCACAGAGAAACCATGGATAAACACAGTTTTGTTAAAGCTGTGTAGATGTGATAACCCACATGTATATTTAAAGAAATGTGCTTGAGAACCTTGAAGTGATTAAATTCCTAATAGAGCTGTACTGTTATCTCTCCTATTGTTTTCTTTGCATTGATAACTCCCTTTAGCTCTTTCTGTTGCACAGAAAGCTTGTTGCATTTATATCAAGATTACACCCCCATATATTCCTGATCTTCTCTTATCAAATGCAAAGATACAGGGAATGTACAGAATAACAGAAAGCCACATGAAAAACTCACTCATTAGCCATTTTATCAGGTACATCTACCTTAAAGACACAGTTTTGTAGGTTTAAATGTACTGACTGTATTGATGCACAGCTCCATCAAGGGAAGAGAACCACCAGTAAATGGCAGTGATGTGTTCAGGTTCTGCACAATTTTTATAACAGTACATTTTCATTTTCTTCTACTGCCTATATATCTGTAAGGTTTTTACAGTGCAGTAGATCTGTAAAAACCGTACCTAAATCCTGCGCCAGAATTCAGTCCTGCCATTGCCCTGTCTTTTTTAATTAATTCACATAGTATTTATTAGCCAAATGGGTGGTTGTTCGGTGTGAGATAATATACATACCCTAAAGGTCATAAAGAACATATTCAGCTGTGGAAGAAAACCAAAAAAATATGTAGACCTCTGTAATGTTGTGAGACAGAAACTGCACTTCATGGCATGAAATTTTAAAGTTAAAAAGAATCACTTACTTTCTAACCACATTGCTCAGAGCAAACATGATGGGCTTACTCTGCTTGTTCCTGGCCATCTCAAGAATGTCCCTCACAAGGAGGTCAGAGGGCCTGTGGACCATTGCCAGAGCATAGATGGCGGCATCTATCTCAATGGTTTCGGAGGAAAAGCCCCTGAGGATCTGGAGCATGGCGCTGCTGCACTCCGGAGTACCACACTGGATCAGGCCCTGCCAGGTCAGGAACTGGTCCTCCTCCACCATCTGAGTGACGGCTTGTTTGAGGACATCAGACTCCAAGCTGCGGAGTTCACTGACCAATTTGTAGAAGGTGCTAGCCCTCTGGTGGCCCTGCTGATTTTGATGCATGGCTTGTAGTTCCTTGAAAACAGCGAGCACAGCATCGGTACTTTGGACAGGGGCCTTTTCCTCTGTGGCTTCCATAGGGAGGTTCTTCAGGTTGGCTTCGTCTATGAAAGAAACAGGGATTTTTTTAAAGGAAATGTCTGTGGAACGTAGAGCCTGACCAATATGAAAAACTGAGATCGATACACATACAAATTTTAAAGGGGCTAAAAATTCTAAAAATTCATTTTTATATTTCAGATTTTTTTTTTAAACAGTACTTTACTGACTGATGTAAGTTGTCAACTGTGAATTGTCAAATGAATGTTTAATGTTGAGGTTAGGTTTTTCTGTTTTAAGTTAAATTTATACATCGACAACGACTGTGACAGCTGTAGGAGACGCTCAAGCCATTTAAACGTTTTTACTTCTTACTTTGTCACAAACAGAAAATGGACACTTTTAAGATCACGTTTGACCGACAGCCGATTTGGTCAGACTAGTTTTTTTGGAGTTGGAGATGACACTAAATTCCCAAACTGTCAGTTGGTCTGTGTGGAGCTGGAGAACGAACTGCCGGCTGTGCAGTGAGTGGGCGGAGCTCGTTACTCTGATGTAGCAACAAGCTGCTTGTTAAGGAACTATAATTTGGTGAAGGAACTGCGAACATTAAAACATATTAAACGCCGCGTTCACGACCCAGTTTATTAATTTATTACTGTATTTATTTAACTGTTTTATAAAAGCAATAGAACACTCCAGGTCGCTCGCCTTCGGCTTGTGCATGCGACCAAATCAACACTCCCTCTCATGTTACTTATATATACATACATATATCTAATATATATATATATATATATATATATATATATATATATATATATATATATATATATATAGATAGATAGATAGATAGATAGATAGATAGATTCTTTTAATTGAATAAGAAAACAAACTTGCTCAAATTACTCTTGCATAAACATATTTTGTGGAAGGTGGAAAAGATTTATAAACTGGTAGCCTAATTACATTATATGAATCCACCTTCCACAAGATGTTAACACAAGAGTAATTTAAGCAAGTTTGTTTTCTTATTCAATTAAAAGAATCTATATATATATATATATAAACTTATACATATGTATGTCCTGGTGCTGCACTGACTGTAAACTATATCTGTTTCTATGTAGGCACAGAAAAAAATGCTTACTGTAGTGAAACACTCTGTCGTTGATCTTGTTGGTCCCGTGCAGAGTGAGGACCTGCTTGACAATAGAGGAGATTCCATTCTCGTTCCTGGATTAGTAATGAAAACATTAAGATCTGGTGCTTAAAACACTTAATCAGTCACTGAAGTCGAAGCCATGCAAAACTTAATGGTCTCACCGGTGAGAAAAGGGCAGGTAGACATGCTTCTCAGTGCAGGTCGCGAGGGTCATATGCTTTTTCTGATTGTCAAACTGATAGTTGCAGATCTGGGTGCTGCTAATCAGTTTGGACAGAGGATAGTGCTGGAGACAAAGCAAAATCCAAAGATCACATAAATAATCAATGTGTTGATTTTTGCTATCTCTTCCACCCTTTCAGTCAGGAGTCTAGGGTCACAGCTGAGTCAGCAACAGTACTGTGGCTTTGTTTCCAGGGTTTGTTATCCCATTTTTATTTAGGTATTTCCTCACTACCTGCTCCCCTTCCTTAAAGCTTTAAACCTCAGTGTTTAACTTTGAGAGTTAAAATTACTGAAGGTTCCAGTGGACAGAAGTTACCAATAGACCTGCAGTTGTGGATGTCTTACCATGCCAGAGATCAGAGCTACGGGGCTGCCATAATCCCTCTGGGAACTGAAGCCATCACAGCCTGACAAATCCCTGGTAATAGTGACATCAGTGGCAATGTCCTCTCTATTGTTAACCCGGAAGTCAGTAACACAAGTGCCGTGGACAGTAGCCTATAAGATTAAAAATAGAATAAAAAGTTCAGGGTCAAAAACGTCACATAACTCTAAAAACATCTCTAAAAACATCATCGGTACAGCTATTAAGATAAAGTAATCGTATTATAATAAGATAAATAAGATATTTTCCGCAGCTACTAATTTGTCCTGACACACATTCAAAATTGTTTTTGTTAAAATAAATCATAAATAATAATGAAGATAGGATATAATAACAGTGTCATTATAAAGACAGCATGTAGGACCTTCCAGAAATAAATAACAAATATAATAATTACCATGTTTTTGTTCTTCTCCATCTCCATGCCAGGCACCAATAAAGCAGAGACGATGCCTCTCTTGATGTTTAAGATGTTAATGGTCTCGTCTTCCTCGGGAAATAGTTTTACGCCATTCTCACCCTCAACCATGACTTTAAGAGTGTTTCTGGTCAAAGGGGAGCAAAGAACTGTTATGACCTACAGAGGCTACCACTGTCACCAATATAAAATAATAAAGTAAATAAATAAAAATAAACAAATAATAATCGATAATTTAATTGTTTTTGTCACTTTTAGAGAGAACACTTTATGACTCCCTCAGATTTCTTGAGTCTTTTAATGTTGTGTGGCTGTTGACACGTACTTCTCCATGGCAGCCTGAAAAGCCTGGGTCTCAGCCGCCGGGCCATAAACAGGGAAGCCTTCAGTGTCTATGTCCACCACTTCACTCAAGGAGCACTCACTCACGCTCAGCACAAAACTACATGCTCGAGGCACATCAATCTCAACCTGGGAGACATCAAAGAAATCAGGGTACAGGAGAGGAGGACTGGATATAAATATGTTATGTAAAAAATAAGAACTTTGGGGAGAAGAAGAAAAAGCACAGACTGGGTGACGGTTTGGCTCGTTTGTTTGCCCAACAGAAGAACGGTTCTAGAAGAATGAAGTGGAGCTTAATTCTAGCTAGAATTACCTTACAGGTGATTCTAGGGCCACTCCTGAGGGACGATGGTGTATTCACACTGTTTTGGGTCTCTGCTTCATACTGATACACATATCTTCTGAAGTTCTTGTATCTTCTGGCCACTGGAGAGTGGACAATGACATGATAAAACATAAGGCAAAGACTGTAATACAAAATAAAAAGCCTCTTTAAATTCTTATACTAAGCATGCTTAGCAGCTCTAAACAGAAAAATGATATCATTTATGAGAGGCCAAAATTATTCAGACCATCTGGAGGTACGGTAGGTGCAGTGGGTAAAAATCATACAATATTTTTGTGGTAAGTGTGGTCACCACTTTGGTGGTGTAGTGGTCAATAAGTGGTCTGGAGGCTCCCCATTCAACACTCTTGGACATCAGAACTCAATTCCACAGTGCTCTGAAGTTTATTGTGGTTTTTGCACACAAAAGTATTTACACTCGCGGGAGAAATATTAAAAGAAAACAAAGCTGTAGCCAGATGACTCCACTGACTCCGCAGTCAGCATCCGGCAGCCTCACACAGAACTAAAGCGATTCTGCTGCATTGGGTCTGAGGCTGTGAAGCCACACAGACCTTCCCCAAACACAATTGTCCCCCTTCCCTTTTAACCTGGTAGCCCCGACCACATTAGCTCTGGGTCATACCATTATCCACAGTCTAGGGGTGACAATAGAACAGACAATACACACATAAATCCTATATACATACATACAAAGGCCATTTTCTTCATATACACACGTGCACATTTATCTTAGAAATGATTTACAAGCTAGCTTTATTTAACATTATATTTTCTTCTTTACAGGTACCAGCGACCTGGCTCCCACCTCGCCTGGATCCCCCTGGATCTCAGGTAAGTAGAAGTTTAAATTAATACAATTAAGTGCCTGTCAAAATAAAAGTCATCATAGTATTTACTGAGGAAAGGTGAATTGTAGTCCTGGTGGTGTGTTAGGGTAACCTAAAATCATCACAATTTGCATTATAAAATTCTTACTGCAGTTATGTAGCTTCAGAACCATGTATCTAATGTAACGGTGCTGTTATGATGAATCATGTTGTTTTCCGTTTAAACATTGCCTCTTGGGAAGGTTGTATGAGGGAAATGGTACTTACAGTAGCATGTGGGATTTTCCTCAGCGTCTCCAGCATCTTGTTCTGGAGAGATGAGTTTTTGAACAACAAACTCCAGTTTATTTTTTTGGTAATAAAAACATGACTGAACTGCTTATTACTGGTTTTAGTAATTAATTCACCCAAAGGTATATTTGCTTTGTTTTAATATTTTAGACTACAAGAATCCATTTTTGTAACTTTTACAATGTTAAAAAAAAAAAACATTTCTAATCAGAGTAAAACTTTTATTCATATGAAAGTAGCATGAGTGTACTCACGAGCGAAGGTGCAGGTGCCGAGTAAAAGCACCAGCCAGAGCTTCATGTCCCTCATGACGCACGGGGAGCTCAGCAGGCCTTAGAAATGAGTCCTCTTCCTAAACAAAGACGAAGACTAACTCTTTTCCTCCGTCTCACACCTTTTATAATTTAAGCCATCTCACCTCTTATCATGGATCAGTGAAGGTTTGCAACAACTCCAAAGTCCAGGCTGGACGTACGTTAGGCCAAAGGCAAAGCTGCTTCATCAATATCATCCAACACTTCTCAGACAGCTGCACTTAGGTCAGTATTATCTGCTGGACCAACCTGAACAGTATCTGTTGTTCTCTGGCCTCATTTAAATAAAACTTAAAGATCTATAGTTGCTGTACAGGGACAGACAAGCGCATCTTAGAGTTAGATTTCAACAATTAATAATTAATGTAGCCCTAAAAATGATTTTTATAAGGTCCATGCATTTGAATATTTATATTAATTTTTTTAGTCTAGTTGTCAGAATGTAACATTAATGAGTTACACACATCATCAGTCACCAGTTCTAATTTGTCATGTCCTGTAATCAAAACACTTGACAGTAGGAATCATTTTGCAAACTGTGATTTTCTTGTCATCCATGGTTTACAAATCTACAACACAGTATATGATTATATTTGAATGATATTATAACTGTCATCAGTAATAAATACAATGGTTAAGTACTTTCTGTGTTACAGCAATTAAATCCAAAGAAACTAATTATTCTGTCACTCAAAACACAGTTTTTTAATTCCTCTGTTGAGAAACCACTATAATACTCAGAACAATCCAAGTTAGTTACTTACCTAAAATAATAAACAACTAATAAACAGGAAGTAAGAAAAAAAAGCAAAACCCAAACTTTTCTGATTTTGGTAACAAAAAGGTTTGTAGTTTGTGCAGAGATTACTTAATCAGGGGCTAAGAAAGGTTACATAAGACAGACGACTCTTTCTGACAGACTCTTTGATATTAATCTGTTTTTCTCTTTAAATCCTAATCTAACTTTTAGTTTTTAATCTGATAATTTAATTTAAATTAGATTTTTAATTGAATGATTTTCTCTTTTAAATGTATTGTTTTAATCCTGTTTTAATTATGGCTTTAATGTTGTTTTTAATTTTGTCTTTCCATTTGTGTTTACTTTACTTTTTTTAAAGAACTCTACTCTGAATTTTCTCATTTGTAAAGCACTTTGAATGACAGCAGAGTTTGAAAGGTGCTGTATAAATAAACTTGCCTCTATCTTAAAAAATGCCAATGTGTCCCAAGAGACTTACTGCAAGTAACAAGTGACAGTTTGTCTATTTATTTATCATGACTTTTCCAGGAATTAAAGATACACATGATATAAAAATTAAGTGTACAGGAAACAGAGGAACATGACAAACAGGTGACATCATGTGCTTTTCAGCAACAGTATCCATCAAAAAATTCTGGGTATTGAATAAAATGTAAATGTAATAAATGTACATTGTAGTAAATGTATAAATGTATATTTACACTATATGTCCACACTTATTCAGACTCTCCATCTAATTATGAATCAGCTACTTTAAGGTGCAGCCATTGCTGACACAGATAATCAATTGCACACTCAGCTTTGCGTAATCTTCACAGAAAAGCACAGCCAATCAAATTGGACACCTTTGACACTTCTGATTTTGTAATCACCTGAACAACTGACTGGTCATGACCTAGTGTCACACACACAACACACACACATACACACACACAAACTAATCTAAGCCGCTTATCCTTCTGGGTCGCAGGGGGAGCTGGAGCCTATCCCAGCAGTCATTGGGCGAAAGGCAGGAAACACGCTGGACAGGCCGCTAGTCCATCATGGACAGGTGGAGAACCTCCCATTAATATGCTTCATTTTGAAAGAATTGTTAGATGAGTTGGTGTCTACAAAAGTCACATTTATATGCATGTTTGTATTTATAAATATTCTGTGGTCAGTGATTCTGTGGTCAGTGAACCAGGTTTGTGTGAATTTGGAGGTTTGTTTTGAATCATTGTCCAGCTGGAATATCCAAGCATGACCCAGTTTCTGATATAAAATCTTTGCAGCTTGACGAATTGCTCCACTGATGTCTGATCTGAACAAAGAATCCAGTTTCAGAGCTACTGAATGAATTTCAAACACATACGTTTTTGGTTTAAGGACAGCAGAGGCTTCCTGCTGATAACCCTTCCAAAACCCTGTGGTGGCTCACCCAGTTGGCCTCTGAAACACCACCCAGATGGCCTTGGTTCAAATCCCATGTCTGGCAACCCACCTCGTTACATGTTACCCCACTTACCTGCCTTATTACCCCACTGATCTGACTGTTACCCCACTTACCTGCCTTATTATGCCACTTATCTGACTGTTACCTCACTTACCTGCCTTATTACCCCACTGATCTGACTGTTACCTCACTTACCTGCCTTATTATGCCACTTATCTGACTGTTACCTCACTTACCTGCCTTATTACCCCACTGATCTGACTGTTACCCCACTTACCTGCCTTATTATGCCACTTATCTGACTGTTACCTCACTTACCTGCCTTATTACCCACTGATCTGACTGTTACCTCACTTACCTGCCTTATTACCCCACTGATCTGACTGTTACCTCAGTTACCTGCCTTATTACCCACTGATCTGACTGTTACCTCAGTTACCTGCCTTATTACCCCGCTGATCTGTTACCTCGCTTACCTGCCTTATTACCCCACTTATCTGACTGTTACCTCGCTTACCTGCCTTATTATGCCACTTATCTGACTGTTACCTCACTTACCTGCCTTATTACCCCACTGATCTGACTGTTACCCCACTGATCCCATTCCTTGTTACTATACACCCTTTAACTGCTGCTGCACTCAATACTTTAACTAAGACACATACTTTGCACAATGTAAGGTTTACAGGTATGACTGTGTGTGTGTGTGTGTGTGTGTGTGTGTGTGTGTGTGTGTGTGAGAGTGAGTGTGTGTGTGTGTGTGTGAGTGATAGTAGGAATGCATATTTTATTTTATTCACTACATGTAAATGTTGGTCTGATACTGTGCTCTGTGAGCTCCTGTAACCAAAACCAAATTTCTTGTATGTGTAAGCAAACCTGGCCAATAAAGCTTGATCCTGATTCTGATTAATGTGTTAGAGTTTAGTTTAGAAAGTTTAGCTCTTTTTAACTTGTTTTCTCCATCAGAAAAAAAACATAATTTTCTCATTTGGGCCTTTGTGAGTTCATTATGGCAAGAAATATTATTTCTATAAAGTGAGTAGTAAATTAACTGAGACAGTTCAGCTATAATAGCACGTTTTCATCAACATGTTTAGTCACTAAAAATGAATATCTTTAGATGTTGCTGTTGAGTGTCATCCTGAGTCCATCATCATCATCATCATGTGTCCGGGGTAATCAAGTCAAGTCAAGTCAAGAGGCTTTTATTGTCATTCCATCTATGTAAAAGTACACAGTGGAGTGAAATTACGTTCCTCCAGGAACAACAAGGTGCAACAGGAAACAAAAAGTACAAAGTGTGAACGTGCAGACATAAGTGTGCAAACAAAAAATTAAGCTGGAAACAACACAATAAATACAATAAATTAAACAGACATTAGACACAGTAAACAGACAGGACAGTGCTGCACCAACACAGCACTCATTTCTGAGCATGAGGTTAGGGGTGTGGAATAAGTGCAATGGGATGGTAGTCATTGAGGCAGGACACTGGAGACTTCTTCGGCACAGGGATGATGATGGTGGACTTGAAGCATGTTGGAACGACTACAGTGCTCAGAGAGATGTTGAATATGTCTGTGAGAACATCAGCCAGCTGTTCAGCGCATTCTCTGAGGACTCTGCCTGGTATGCTGTCGGATCCTGGTGCTTTTCGTGGGTTGACTCTGTGTAGAGTTCTCCGCACATCAGCTGTAGACAGACACAGTACTTGTTCACTTAGAGGAGGAGTGGCTTTCCTCGCTGTCGTGCTGTTCTGTGCTTCAAACCGAGCATAGAAGTTATTTAGCGCACCTGGAATGGGGGCATCACTGTCACAAGCAGGTGGAGGTGACTTGTAGTTGGTGATGGCCTGGATGCCCTGCCACATGCGCCGTGTGTCAGCGGTGTTTGAAAGTGATTGTGGATTTTCTTTGAGTAGGCACGCTTGGCCTCTTTGATGGCCTGGGAAATCTTGGCTCTTGCTATCCTGGGGCTTGCTTTGTCCCTTGACTTGAAAGCCTTGTCACGGGTTCTCAGCAGCATGCGCACCTCTGCAGTCATCCATGGTTTCTGGTTGGGGTGAGTTGTGACGAGTTTGGAGACAGTAACATCATTAATGAACTTGCTGATGTAGCCAGTCACTGATTCTGTATACTCCTCCAGGTTGATGGAGTCACCCGAGGTTGCTGCTTCTCTGAACATCTCCCAGTCAGTGTGCTCAAAACAGTCCTGAAGAGCAGAGATAGCTCCTGGTGGCCAGGTTCTCAATTGCTTCTGGTCTGGTTTGGCACGTCTGATGAGCGGTCTGTATGCTGGAGTGAGCATTACAGAGATGTGGTTTGAGTAGCTGTAGTGGGGGCAGGGCTCTGCCCTGTATGCGCCAGGGATGTTTGTGTAAACAAGATCCAGCACATTAGCCCCCGGGTTGCAAAGTCCACATACTGGTTATGAAAGTGTGGATATGCAGGTAGCAAATCCAGATCATTAGTCCACTCTTTGTACAGATCTACACTGTCAATAAAGATACTTTTAAAAATCCATAAATCTGTTTATTATCTCTCTCTAGTTGGTTCAGATAAATCCCGTCTCATTTTGGTCATTAATTAAGGGATTAACCCTGATAATAAGACAGAACGACCCCCCCCTTAATAAAATTATGGGAACATAATTTCCACAATGTAGCAATGAAAGTGTAAATGGAACCAACAAATTATTACTGAACAGATAAAATCAGGTTCACATTTTTTGGAAAGGCTATTTTTCATTACAGCTCACAGTTAAAAATGAAAAGTTCAAAATAAAATACATGAGATTCCCATCAATGTTTACAGCTCCAAATAATAATTCATCCTAGACAATCACACACATACATATTAAAAGGGGCTTGTGGTAACTTACAAAAACAAGACTGGTATAATATCTGTTTTTGATAGTTGCCTTTTTTTATTTTTCAGTAATTCCCTCATAATGAGAGCGACTGTGTAAAATTGAATAGATAATCACACACAGGACTTTGTTGCAGATGCATTTATTTTAGCTGTCCTATGAATTCTGAACACATAATGCTTTATAAATGCATTCATAAGGTATTTTGTGACATATATAACCGGATTGTGCTGGATGTAAAACTTTACAGTTGCTTATATACAGATTGCGAGTTCAGGCTGCGCCTTCAACACGAAGGTTTGAGTTGGTTTAATAGCCTGATGGTGACGCGGTTGCGAGCTGTTCAAACAGACATCTGGGTCTGAACCCCTGATGATCAAGCCAAGGGCGACAGTGGCAAGGAACAACTCCCAGACCTGAGGAAGAAACCTTGAGAGGAACCAGGACTCAGCAGGGGAACCCATCCTTCTTGGGTCGACACCAGATTTTAAAGACTGTGAAAGAACCGTAAGGTAGGACTGGACATTTATAAGGTGTTAGACTGGAAGGAGGAGGGGTTTCAGGCACCGCCCTCCTCCCAAATTTCAGGTATTTCATAGCTCCATTTATAGTTACACACATAATACTTAATAAAATAAGACTTTACAACTTTATAATGTTAGAATTCTAAACACATTATAATATCTGTTCATCAGAACATTGTAAACATGAATGATGTTTTACATGATGTCACACCATAACAATGTTCTTGTATATGTTCTGCAGAGCCAGGCCTTCATCCAGCTAAATGTTTATTGGGTATAGAAGACATTAAAACAGTTCTGTATGGAGTGGGAGAGTAAGGGCTGATTTTGATGGACATGCACTGCGCCAAATTGGTTTCAGTAAGAATGTACTTTTAAATATCATAATTTTACATGTAGTTTAAATTTGATAGACTGTTTATTTTTAACTGTCTGGAAACTGTAATGTCAGGCTAGCTGGTGCTAGCCTATTAGCATTTAGCAACCAAGGCTAAATCAGTAGCAGCTCAAAGAACTTTGTTAGCCAGTAAAGACAAACAGCAAATGACAGCTGACTTGTTTATGAACGTGGGTAACTTTAGCAATGGCCTTAAGCGAGCTTTACTAATTAAAGACTTAATCAATTCCTGCATTGGTAGAATAAAACATTTAAAAGACGTTTAAAAAACCTTCCATTACTTTAAGCCTGTGATATCCTGGTATAAAGCTCTATAAAATCTTGTAGCTCATTACAATATAAGTGTGCACAATGTTCTTCAGAAGAGACTCTAAAATGCATTATGGATTCTACATTTTTAAAGTCATACACTCTTGTTTTATGAAGCGTTATGAGTGTAATTATAACTATTTAACAGCTTCTACAAGTTTTTGCGTGGTATTAAAACGTGGCATGCAGGCCTTACAACACCTTATAAATGCATATACAGCACATTATGATTACATAATTCACAGGAAAGTACCAAAAAAGCTTGTAAAGTAGTGCTTAAGATGGTCGAGTCATGCACTGGAAGGGGTTGGGCAGCGCTCTGCGGATGGCCGAGAAAATCCTGGACAGACGTTGGCGGGTTTTCTTAAATGGAGTCATGGAAACCTTTGATTCTCTTTCTGAAGCTGCAAAAGATAAAATGAATCAGAACCAAATCAACTGACAAAACCATTACATTCCTATTCTATTACGCTCTACATTCCAGTTAGAGGAGTAATATTGAAAGGCACAGCGTATGAAGCACTGTTCACTGTGAATTAGTGAATTTGTGTGTATTGTTTCAAGTACTTACACATTTGAAGATTTCCAGAGGTGGAGGGAGGCTGATGGCTGTCAGACACCAGGCCAGCAGGACACAGTTTACTAGATTTCTTGATGAACAAACAAAAATATTGAAGATTCAGAGAACATTTAACACAATATTTATATTGTTATATGATTGGTGTGCATGTTATCATTTAATAATTCATATATAAAAAGTCTTTCATACCTTTAATCCGATGTTGATGAGAGGAGCTTTTTTAGCCACAATAAACCGAAATCCATGACTATTCTTTTTCACAGCCACAGGTTGTGGATCCAAGGAACAGCTCTCATTTACTGGGCTGGAGCTGGAAGAGTAGGTCTCATACTCCTGGCTAGAGACGCTGAGGATCTCCAGTGTTTTTCCAACCTCTGACATGCCAGCAATGCTCGAAGCTGTGGGTGATTCACCAACAGGCTTGACATCCAATACAGAGTCATGATTCTTCTCAGAATGCTCAGACTTCACGAGCAATGATAGAGGATTCTCCATCTTGCTCTGTGAGCCTGTTAGAGCCTCAGTGAAATGGTTTTCTATGTCAGTGAAGCCAGTCGATTTATCTGAGCTCTGGCTGTAAAAACCTGCACTGCTTCCTCGCAGCTGTCGAGCAGAGGAAGTAGATGAAGCTGATAGATCAACTGCAAATGAAGATGTTGGGTTTAGACTCAGCAGGTGCAGGAGCAAACTTTTAACGGCATCATCTACAAAGACGTAGACCAGCGATGAAGGAACCTGGTCAGGGTCTCTCAGCAGACAGCTCCTCACCCAGGATGTTTCCAGAACTGAGTCTGAGGAACGCTTCCTAACATGTGAGGGTTCTGCTGTGTTTCTAAGAACGTCTGTTTTAAAATTCGTTAATCTGTCTGCGTGACTTTGCAGGGTCTCATCAGAAATCAAAGGGTACAGCTGGGTCATATCAGAGGCTGGCCGTTGGACGGACCGAGGCTGAGTGACTGCTATCATTTCAGCAGCAGAATCGGGTGTATCAAAAATGGCACCAAATTCATGGTCAGTGTTTCTCTCTGGTGAAGCGGTTTAGCTGCCAACTGGAGACTCACTGTGGTGTGAAGTGACTGGTGTGGCCTGCGACATTCCCAACGTTGAATGTTTAGTTTTTGTGGCTGTTACGCTGGGATTGGTTCTCTGTTCCCCCAGTAAAAGATCATTAACTAGATCTTTTACCTTTCTGAAAATGAAAAAAGGTTTAGAATAGTTTATCTTTGATGTATTAGGTTCTTCAGAGATGTTGCTGACTGAGATTTGTAAAAGGGCATGAAGACAGCTCAGCATATCAGAACTGCTGTTGACAGCTGTCATTGCTGAATGCTTAGACTCCACATCTGTCTAAGGCGTCAACCACTGTTTCAGCAACAGTAACAGCAGCATCTTCTACATGCGTGGAGCTGGCAGTGCAAACAGGTGAGAAGGAGATTTCTCTAGAAGAATCCAAAAAGTGTTGTCTGGATTCATCACTTTATGTCTGAGAGGATAATCTTTTGATTAAAACATCACTCACAAGCTGAGCAGCCTCAGTCAGGAAGCCTTTAGGCTTAATGGTCTTCAAATTGACCGAAGACTGTTCAGGAAGAGATGTGGAGACATGGAGAGACACTGTGGAGGAGCTGGACAGAAGTATCTCACTCTTGAACAACTCCACAACTTTATAAATCACCTCATCTGCACAAGAGTCCAAATTAAGCTGAAACCTTGGTGAAATTGTTTGGGTCCCACTTTCCAGCTCTGCTCCCATTGGAGGCTGATCTTGTGGGAAAATCCCTCTTTTTTCTGGAAATGGCTTTCGGAGCCCCAGCAGAAATTCCAAAAACTTCTTATGTACACCTCTATAGATGCTTTGAGAAGCAGAGGGTACGTCTTTCTTTTGCTTTGGAGCTGATCTAGTTGAACTGCAAGCATTGTCTGCTGGGGCTGAGAGACAACACTTCCTTAGCCTCTTCAGAAAGTCTGTAACAATGTCTGACGCTGCAGACTGAGCTTCAGTGTAGAAGGAAGAAGTGGCAGCAGATGGCAGGAACACAGCTGGGCTGGAAGAAGACTTGAATGGCTGTGTGGACCCTGAGATTGAAAGCTTTTCTCCTGTTTTTAGAAGAATGTCACACACAGTCTGTGTTGCTTCACTCTGGAACTGACCACTAAGGAGGCTCTCAAGAGAACAACGTGATGAAGTACGATCAAGTTCAGGATCTACTTTGAAAGCATCCAGTTTAGGGAGTGACACGTCCTCACACTCTCCTAAATCTGTATCTGATGAACTAGTCTTGGATGAAGATCTGCTAGTTCTGACAAGTTCTTCCAAACCCTGGAATATGTTGTGTATTTCCACTGAATCTTCGTCTCCCACTGATGCTTCACACTCAGACGATTCATCTGAGTGATAAAGCTGTACAATCTCACTGATAATGCTGTTTGTACATGTTCTAATGAGATCATCCAACTGAGGAGCACTGTGGACTGTAGGTATGAGGCATTCTGGATGAGAAACATCAGGATGATGAAGACATCGATCCCACCAGTAACATCATTTGTGCAGCCAACTGTGAGATCATCCTTTTGAAAATCAGTGCTCACTGATGGTGCCTGTGATTTGGCTCTGTTGACAGGTTTGGCCACCAAAGTCTCTGAGGCCTGTGTCACGTTTGATGAAGGCTCAGTTGCTCTTCCTTCCTTCAAAAGTTTCTCCATCACTCTAAAGAACACCTTCACTCTCTTGTTAATTCTGTGGAACGTGTAGTTCAGAATGGAGAAAACTCCAGAGTCTTTAGTTGTCTTCTTTTTTGAAGAGTGACCGGTTGACGACAACATGTCCATGCTGCTTTTAATAGTGCTCACAATATCACGAGATGTGAAGTCTAGATGATGCTAAATCAAATCCGCTGGGAATCCTGTCTCAGCCATTGCCTCCAACATAGAATCCAGATCTGTATCACTGGCTAGGCTGCTGAGCATCTCAGGGGTACTGCTGTTCTTTTCCCAAACTCCAGAACTGCTAAGTAGCACCTGACTCATAGCCCTGGTGGCCTTTTCCTGGACATCCTCATGTTTGTGCTTGTGTTTATGCATGGAGAGATGTTCCTCTGAGGTTGGAGATGAGGTCAACTGTTTGAGCTTTTCAGCAGCAGCAATCAATAGATCACTGGTTTTACGATCTGCTCTCCCAGCACTGCTGACACTCAGGACATCAAGCACCACCATGATTACCTTTCTTATGAGGGCTTCAGTGTGTAGTCCATCTTTGTCCTGTGCCTCTCTCAAAACAGGACGGTCTTCACGGTGGGAAGGCTCAACTTTTGTCTCCAGGATGTTGAACATCTCTTCAGCCACACGACTGCATGACGTCTTCCAGTCCTTGGACCATGATGATGCTTCATAGGAGGCGACCTTGCGGATTGCCCTTTGCATCGCCATCTTCACCTCACTGACAAAATCCTCAACGATGATGCATATGAGATCAGACCGGTCCACAGGTGAGCTAGTTTGAGACAAAATAATCAGACACAGCAAGAAATGAGCTGTTATGAAAAGATACCTATATTAGTGTCACAGAAATAAGGTCAGAAATAAGACACGTAGCATGTGTGTGGATTACAGCTAATATCTCCATACAAACTCATGATGAATGTATTTACAGTGTCAGTCTGTGTGCATTAATCTTTAAACAGGACAAAATACATTGGTGTGTGTTTCCTTTTGTATGCTTTTCAGATTAAATGAGGAAATGACGTCACTATGAATGAGAAGTGAACCTGGGCTCTTAGTCTCACCTTTCAGCTGAGTGTACTGGAGAAGGTGCAGCGCTGGTCGAAGAGCTCATGAAAGCAGATTCTGCTTTCTTCTTCAGCTTCTCTTCTGCTTTGAGAACAGTTTCCATCCCAACTGTGCGCATTAGAGTGGGCAGGTAACTCCGTATCGCTGACTTACACACAGAGGTGATGATCTTTGTGCACAGACAGGCAAACTGCAGCTTTGTTCCCTGAAATGATCAAAGACATGTTTCAGGATTTTCCATTTCTTAGAACATCTTCAGACTGAAAACTGTAAAAATGTGTTGGTCGTTGTTTTTTCTGTATTTACTGAATTCGGCACATCGCTGGTCAAAGTCCTCCATTTCCTGAAAATCAGTGAGAGCATAATTAGTGTGTTAAATAATATAATCAGTATCAGAACAGAGAACGAATCTGAAACCCAGAGAAGAAACATACTCATCAGTCAGGCTGAGGACGACGTCCAGGATGTCTTGGAAGCATCGTAGCTTCTGTGGAGATAAAATAAAATAAAAGTAGCACTGATTATTATTATTATTATTATTATTATTATTAGTAGTAGTAGTAGTAGTAGTATTCATAACAATAACTAGTTAATGTTAATGTTAATGTCACATACATTCGCTAGAAATCATGTTTTAAACAGTCTGTTTGTGTCACTGAAACAGTTTCTGGTTGATGCTGAATTTCTCAGTTCAGCACTGAAGAAAATAAAGTAATAAAATCATCACAGTAGAATCTGAATTTAATTACGATTAAAACATTTTTTGGCTCGATCGTAAAAGTGGGCGGGGCCACAAATAAAACGTAATCAGTGGGCGTGTTTAGGCGCTACAGCAACAGCCAATCAGATCAGCTCCTTTCATTCCCTTTAAGAGTGAGTGAACATTTTCCTGCCGGCAGAGTTTCACCGCCTTCACACCAAACACAGTGGATGAGCTTCATCACTTCTACTGACAGTGAAAATGGACCGTCTTACAGATTCACCATCAGATTCACTAGTGAACAGGAGAGTGATAATAATAGTAATAATAGTAATAATAATAATAATAATGATTATAATAATAATAGCAACAACAGTTCGCAGTTTATCTACTACTAATAATAATAATGAAACTAATATTATTATTATTATTATTATTATTATTATTATTATCATTAATAGGCCAGAGCAGATGAACCAACAAACTACAAATGTTCTCTCTCATTCTCATTGTTCTAGATTGTTCTCTCTCGGGTTCTGTCAGTTTTTTTTTTCTGGACATTTTAAACACAACTGAAAAAAATAGAACTACAGCGTTTATTGTAGAATATTTGGTCGCTGTGCTCTGGCTGCGAATATTAACAACTGATTAATAATAATAATAATAATAATAATAATAATAATGGAGTGAAGGTGTGAGGAGAGTCAGAATGAGAGGAACAAAATCACAGCCTACCTGTAGCAGCTCATCATCATTACGATCCACTGTGACATCATCATTTTTTACATCAGAGTGAGAAAGAATACAGAGTCAATGTCACTCATCTGCTCAGTATAAACAGACTAACCACAAGACTTAGACTATAAACCTACACAGTGCAGCTTTTTTATAGGAGTTGGATAAAAATTGTTAAAATAAAGGAAAAAATAAAAAATCCAGATTAACACCTTCAGAAATCTGTAGAATAATAATAGAATAAGGGGAAATTTTATTTAAACATAACCAACAGCAGCATCACAAGCAAAGAAAGTAACTTTTGGTAATATTATCATTATTATTATTATGATTATGATGATGATGATGATGATGATTACTATTATTAATATTATTATTATTATTATTATTATTATTATTATTATTGTAAGTGGTAGAGATAGTAGTAGTAGTAGTATAGCCACAGGACAACAAACAGTAAGAAAGATGGACTCAGAACAACACATGATGACACTGATAATGATGATAATGATCTCAAGACAATATGATGATGATGACAATGATGATGAAGGACTCAGGACAGCACACAGATAATGATGGACAAACAAGAATACATTGATGATGGAAAAAAACATCATGACAACACACACAATGATGGACTCATGACGACATTCAACAGCAACATACAAAGATATTCATTTTTAATGACTAAACATGTTGATGAAAACATGCTATTATAGTCTAATTGTCTCAGCTTAGTTTACTACTCACTTTATAGAAATAATATTTCTTGTCATAATGAACTCACAAAGGCCCACATGAGAAAATTATCTCTATTTGTATTGATGGCGAAAACAAGTTTAAAAAAGCTGAACTTTCTAAAATAAACAATCAGCAACAAACACATTACATAGATTAGCTACATAAAGATACATTTACACATTTACAAATATTTTTTTATGTGGTATAGAGTAATGATGGAGGGGTGGAGCCAAGAAGGAGCAGGACCTGGAATGAGCCAATCCAGACTGAGCATGTTTAAATGGAGTCTCCCCAGAGGGTGGAGACCTTGTGACAGAAGACTTGTTTACAGTGTTGTCATCAGAACTGTTAGATTCTAATTAGAAACAAGTTATAATATTATGAATTATGAAGTAATGATTTGTTTTGGTTTTCTGGTGATTTTCTGTTTTCAGGTTTCGTTTGCTACATTGTGGTCAATCTATTTTTCTTTTTTATATGACAATGGTTGATTTGTCAGTCTTGTCTTGGAATGTCTGGGGTTTAAACTCTCCTTCTAAAAGGACCAGCTGTCTTGACATACTTCGTAGGAAAAAAATAGATATCGCATTACTTCAGGAGTCTCATCTTTTATCACAAGACGTGCCCAGAATGGCCAATAAGCATTTTTATGTGGCAGCTTTTTCTGCAGCTGAGAGCAAAAATAATGGTACTTTAATACTTTTGCGTAGAACGTTGAATATAACAATACTTAATACAGGCTCAGACATATCTGGACGAATTGCACATCTTGAAGCAAATATCATGGGGAAATTCACATTTGTATCAGTGTACGCTCCCTCTATCTTTGATCCAGAATTTTTTTATTTTTTAACAAAATATCTGTTCAAATTTGAATATCCTTTGATTATAGGTGCTGACATGAAAGTGGTTTTTAATAATTTATTAGACCGCTTCAAAATGGCCAAAATGATATTCAATCTAGATCTTCTTTGGCAGTGATCAAGCTAGCTCTTCTAGACCTTTGGCGTGTCTTCAACCCCTCCTCAAGAGAAGATACTTGTTATTCAACGAGACACAAATCATCTCTGATCACCACCCAAATATTTCCAAATTAATTTGCTCTGGTCTTAAAGATTTTGTGGCTATCAATTATGGCTCAGTTACAGATCTACAAATTTTGTGGCAAGCAATTAAGGGATACATTAGGGTGAAATCCACTCTTTTCGCCTCACAACTAAACAAAACTGAACTAAAGGAAATTACAGTCCTAGAAAACAAAGTTGCCTCTCTTGTTCTTTCACTACAGACATCCTTTAATGAAATGGTTGCAGCTGAGCTTGAATTAGTTAAAGGGGAACTTAATTCTCTGCTTAGAAGGTGTTCAGAATTTCTCATGCGTAGAGTTAGACAATATTATTATTTTCATAGCAGTCACCCTAGCCATTTGTGGGCCCTTAAAATGCGCAATAGTGAACAATTTTCTGACATCCCTGTTATAAAATCACCCCAAGGTACTTTGGTTACAGATCCGCCCAGATTAATTCTATATTTCAGCAGTTTTATGCAGAGTTATACCAGTCTGAATCACAAATGGAATATAATGATCACATGAGTTACTTGAGGACTCTAAATTTACCATCTATCTAAAGAAGAAGCAGATATGCTCGGCCAGCCAGTAACATTAAATGAACTCAAAAAGCTCTACAAGCAATGAAGAAAGGGAAAGCTCCAGGCATGGACGGCATACCCCCAGAATTTTATTTGACATTCTTTTCCCAACTAGGTCCACCTCTGTTAGACATGATAAATACTGCAATAGAAACAGAGGGATGCAAATACAGCCATAATCTCTCTTCTTCTCAAACCACAAAAAACCCAACCTCCTGCAGCAGTTATCACCCCCTGTCTTTGATTGGATCAGATGTTAAATTATTTGCTAAGTGCTTGCAACACGCCTTGAAACATTTATGACTAAATTAGTTCAGCATGATCAGACAGGGTTCATTAAAAATTGACTTGCCTCTGACGATGTTTGTCGGCTGCTTCATATCCTTGATTGTGCACCTGATGTACTTACTCCATGTGCTGCTGTTTCTTTAGATGCAGAGAAAGCATTCGACAGACTTGACTGGGGCTTTTTATGGGCTGTACTGGACATAATGGGACTGGGTCTTAATTTCATTAAACTGGTTAAAACTCTATATGCCATCCCTTCAGCTATGGTAATAACAGGTAACAAATGCTCATCTCCATTTTTAGTTTCTTGTGGATCTAGACAAGGCTGTCCCTCCTCTCTTATTTGCTCTGTCACTCGAGCCCCTGTTCTATGATTCCGTTACCTCCTCCTGTAGGTTTCTGGGACAAACTTCACTCCAGTATTTCAGCTTATATATGGAAAGGCAAGAAACCTTGAATTAAACTCGCTACTCTTCAGTGTAATAAAACAGATGGAGGACTTTCTCTTCCTAATTTCAAATTATATTATTATTCCTTTGTTCTTCGTCCATTGTCAGTCTGGCTCAATTCAGATACTCAAACATCTTGGCGGCCTCTTGAGGAAAGTCTGGTTGCTCCACACAGATTACAAGATCCCATCTACTCGAATATTCCCATAAAGCAATGTAAACTGAGACATGGTCCTCTAATTAGTAATTTACTTTTAACATGGCGGGTTGTAGAAAAACTAACCAAAACCACAACTGTTTGGCACAAATGCTCCCCAATTTTTGACAACTATACATTACTTACTGCCAATAAGCCTTTCTTCTTTCCTCAATGGCAACAAAAGGGAATACATGTTCTGGATGACATCTTTAATGATTCAGGACTTCAGACATTCCAAGACTTGCTTGCATTTTACAGTATACCAGGTTTTTCTTTTTTTCTCTATCTTCACCTTCACACTGCCTTGAAGGCGTATGGTGTTCCTTGGGGCTGCACTTTACCCTTACACCCATTGCATAAACTGTTCGTTGCTGGCATGGGAACCAAAGGTTGGGTATCCAAAGTTTATCTTATTATACTACGTGCTGTATATAAACCTTTAGGTCTACAAACTATATGGGAAAAAGAGCTAAAAAGTGGCCAGGTTCAAATCAATTGGCATCCTATATGGAATAACATCACATCAGCCTCTAAAAATCCTAACCATCAGCTTATTCATTATAATTTTATCCACAGATTCTATTTAACCCCCTGCAGACGCTACCATATGCGTCTTACTCCATCTCCTCTTTGTACTTTTTGTTCTGATGGCACATATGGTACATTTTTACATATGTACTGGGAGTGTTTAAATGTGTGCAAGTTTTGGACTAAGGTTTCCTTTACATTATCAGACATTCTCAATGAAACCATTCCAAATAGAGTCCAAACTTTGCTTTTGATTGACGACTCTGAATTTAAATTGTGCTGAAAAGCGAATCTGGCTGGCTGGTCTCACAGCTGCAAAAAAATTGTTAGCCTTGCGCTGGCAACCTCCACATTCTCTGTGCTGGTGGCAATGGATCCTCACCTTTGTGGATATTATTAATATGGAACTTTCAACTGCAAGGATTCATGGAGCTAGCGGGAGCACGTTGAGCTCTTTGGAAAGAGCAGCTAAGAAAATTGGCAACTTATTGTGAAACCTGTTTTGTATTACTTGATATGTCATAGAGATTATTCATTTAATTATTTTTTCTATATTATTTTCTTCTTTGATCAGCGGTGCGTTTATGGGTGCTACGTGGGGGGGGGGAGTTGGGGGTGGTTGGATGCTTCATTTTGTATGTCTTTTGTTGCTTACTGTATTTTGTATTACATTTGAGCACTATCTTAGAAATAAAAACATTTGATTGCAAAAAAAAGAATTATAAACAAGTAAACAAATTACTTAATAACAGTAATCTCTATTATCAGCCAGTTTTTAAAATGACTGGAAATGTAAAAAAGTCATATGAGAGATTAGCAGCCCTTTAAAAGTGTCGTCATGCTGTGATTCCTTACTGATTGGTTGTTGTGATAAGGCAAGTTATCATATCTCTTCTTTCTGCTGCCCAGTCAGAAAAACCAGTGTTACCCACCATCACTTGGGGCTCCTTTCATCATTTTCAGGCTGATGATGCTCCTCAGGAGAAACATAGTTAGTGGAATTTGGAACATGGCTCATCCCAAATTCACCATCCTCAGAGCTGAGTCTCACAGAATCAGGCTGTAACCAAAAGGTTAATAAACATGAACTCTTTATTAAAAGGCTCGTTTTGTTTTGTCTTTGATGTCCACTTCTGATGTTTATGAGGCCTTTTTCCAAACATCTACATCCAGATTAGATAGTCTCCTAATGACAAACTGCTCTTGGTTCAGCATTATAAACACTCTCTGTCTCTTATGGCCAAACTGCCCTGAGAACCCCGACCTCGTCTGTTCTCGGAAGCTGAGCAGGGTCGGACCTGGTTAGCACTTGGATGGGAGGCCGCCTGGGAGCACCAGGTGCTGTAAGCTTTTTCACACTGAAGCACACACTTTCGTTTATTTCTCTTCTTCTCATTTCTCTTATCGTTTGTCATTTACAGGTCTTTCCGTTACAGTAGTGCATTCACAGTGTGAGATAAAAAAATAAGCCCTGGTAATGTAATCAGTCAACTACCTGGCCAGCATTAGAGCCCTTTTCTTTCCACAGTGTAATTTCTGTGAAGTGTCATTTATTATTCTGAGCTGTTTATGAATTAGAAATAAAATCTATCACATTTACGGCATGTAATTTCTCTGATAACAGACATAGTTCCTATACAGATTAATGATAAATCCTTTATTAGTCCCACAGTGGGGAAATTCTCAGTGCTCCAGCAGCAAAGGGAGAGCAGAGCACTGCAGAAAAGAGTAACAAGAAGAGAATTAATAAGCAAGTAATTAACCTTATTAATTACTTAGCCAGGTTACAGTTTGTTACTTGTTACTATATAGACAATGTTTATATATTACTAACAGTAAATAATACAATATAAAAATATAAACTCTACCCTTCACAAAAAATTAACGACATAAAGGATTATAAATAAATAAAAGCTAAAATATTTACACTGTAAAGATATTTTACCTGAATTGCACACAGAGTTTTGAACATGAGGTACTGGTTTATGTTACACATGGGTTGGTGAGGAGTGAACAATATAAACATTATAAATAGAAAAGCAAAAAATCTTTACACTATAGAGATATTTTAAAAATATTGCACATGGAGTGTTGATTATATTGCACACAGTAAGTGGTGATGAATTCACAGTTTATGTTCAGTAGGTGTGTGCGGTCTAATGGGGGTGGAGGAGGTTCTACTAGGAGCAGTGCTGGTTTTACAGTCTAACAGCAGCAGGAAGGAGAACCTGCGATGGCCTCCTTCACTCACTCGGGGTGATTATGAGATCAGTACTTTTTAATACTGTGATGAAAATTCTCACATGGAAATTAAGGGTTGAAGTTGAGGCTCATTGTTGGATTTGTATCGGTGCATAATTTAATCTTAAATGACTGGGATGTAGTGGTTTCATTCTGACACTTGGGGGCGATGGTGAGCACATGTGCATTTATGAAGGATCCAAAGAAGCACAGGTAAATATTTCAAGAAGGGCGCTTAGATTTGTTTTTGCTCGAACTGTGCAATGAAACCTGTAAATGACAAGAAACCTCTGGACATCCTTCATAAAGTCTGCCTAAATCCAGCGGTGCTTAAAGAGGCCTTTGAGACAGACTGTAAGTTTGACTTGGACAGAAGCTTTTATTTTCATATTCAGCTCTTTATTTGAGAAAATTTCGGTTCTGTTTTACACGCTGCGGCTTTGTAGTGAGTTTTTCAGGTCACAGTTTTATCACATCTTTTTCTGAACTTCGTGGATAAACATTTATTCTGAAGCTGTAAAGTGATGGTCAAGTCTGTGGATAAAATGACAGACAGTTCAGTCCCTCTACAAGAGGAAAGGGCAATAAAGTGATCTAAACCAGCTCAGATATTTTGCCTCCCAGTCGTGTTTCAGATCAGTCAGAGTACATCAAACGTTTGATTTTTCTGACCTGAGCATAGTGTAGTAGTGCATACTGGTCAGCAACTCAATCTGAATGGACTTCTCCAACAGCCAATAAAAACTGAGAGTGTGAAAAAAGAAAAAATACAGCAAGTAAATAAAAAATTAGAGACTCATGTAGCGAAGCTTTATAATGAACTGAGTTTAAGGCACAGCATGAATATCTGAAACTACCACACTAATCACATCTTTTCATCCATGATCTTCACCTAAATATGTTTACCTGTTAGTTCTTTACTGTGTCTGCAGAACGACACATGACTTCACAGGTCTTCGACCGAACAATCGCATTGCCAGCACAAATTAATTTTGCCACCTATGATCTGAAAGCAGGTAGTAGGTAGTGCACAGTTTGCTATTTTGAACACAGTCATGGTTTGTCCCCCCCTCAGTTAAGCAGTTATGAACACACTTACAACTCGAGTCTTTCCCATTTATGCTCAAATGCACTTTAATGGCCGAGTGCAAAGAAGTGGTTTTAGTCTCTGTTGAAGAGAAACCTGGTCCTGGAGACTAATCACAGAGTTTAGCACCAAACCTAATCACTAACGAAGGCCTTCAGAGGCACCTGAATATTAGAGCTGAGTATGTCTGATATGATCTCTCCAGGGTGACAGGTCTCCAGGAGCAGGACTGGGACCCCATCTAGTCAGGATATCAGTGTGTCTGGGTAGAAAGTGATGAGGTGATATAAGGCGGAGTTATCAGTCCTTGAAGGCTGCTGTCCAGCGCAAGTTAGTGATTTTCCTGCTAAAAACCCACCTGATTAATCTTACCTGTTAATTACCAGGTTGAGTGTCTGTATCTGAACAGTGAAATCATCATACTGTGCTGAAGGTCTGAATAGCCCTGGTGTGGATGAAGATTTAATGCATCTGTACTATGTTACCTTTCTCTCAGAGACAAATAGCGATCATATTGGGTAGACTTGTTTTGACTCAGGATAAAATGTGATGTGCTTTGTTTAAGATTGACATCCTATTATATTTAAACCACCAGAGGGCACCAAAAAAGATACAAATCACTGTCAACTGCAAGTATCCAGACCAGTATTCCCAAAGACATCAAAGATCCTTTCTATCTTCATGATCAAAAAAATGATCCCACATCAATTAGTGATTTGTAAGTTTTTAGTGTCATGATCAATCAGTACCACTCAACCAAGGTTTCAGTACTGGTATTGATATCAGACAACAAAGGTGGTATCATGCCACCTGTAGCTGTCTTGTTACTGTGACCCATTGTATAACAGAAGCCCTAGAAATGAACAGTAAAGCTTTTTTTTGACACGGCTCAATATATAATACATACATATATATATATATATATATATATATATATATATATATATATATATATATATATAAAAAGAATAGTAGTTTTGCGAATATAGATTCTGAAACAGAAATGTAATATCCCCTCCCATCCACTAGAGGTCAGCAGAATCCATTCCATTGTGTTTTGCTTTATGTTCCCTTATCTACAGTGACACAAGTTCATATCATTACTAAATATCTTTAATAAGATTCTAGCCATCTTCTATGATACTGATGTATATATGAGGAAATCTTTCCTTTGATCTTCCTTGTTAAGATATATTTCAAGTTATAAAGTATATTTTACATCAACTATTCTATGTATCCAGGTCAGTGTAGCCTAACATGTTCCACCTCCTCTTCCCGTTCTGTACATGGTACTGTTGTGTCCAGTTTTGATACTTTCTCTCTCAAAGATCTTATAAAGGTTTCGTTCTCCCTGCTGTTCTCTGAATCCATAAAACTCCTGCCATTGCTTTTGCTATTTTCTCATCATTGATATTTTGCCTGAGCCCTGATTTAGACAGACTGACCGTCATGTAGATATTTACTGGTTGTGGTTTATTTATCTGCCATCTCATTTGCCCTTATTCTTATCTGACACCCAGAGAAACTGAACCCTCAGTCCCATCATTTGTTCTAAATAATAGCTCTTGGATATTAATTAGAATGTATTTCCTACTTTCTGAATATGAGTGTTCAGAACTCATCAGTGATGAAGATAAATCAGAACAGACAAGTTCTCTTAGTGCTCTGATTCCTTCTGCTCACTCCAGAGCCAGTAAGACAGCGACCGTCTCCCCTGTATATGGAAAAGTCACTAATTCTATTTGGACATTGAAGACAGAATTCTGCCTCTGTGAGTGCTGCCCTGTCCTGCCATCTGTTCGCTAGATGCAAATGTACATATTTAAACATATATACAGTATATTTTCGGTAGTTGAGCTCACATATTGATCAGTTATGATCAGTTCTTTGTCTTTCTTTTTCTCTCTAACAATTTACGTTAGTATTTGTATTAATCAGTGAAAACCAACAGCTTGTCTGATAAGAATAATCATGGGAATTAAGTCTGGTTGACTATAGCGTGAGCCATGAGAACATGTTAATATGACCAGGTAAGGAACGCAACACAGTGAGAGGTGTACAACGTACTCTTGCATACACTGCGCAGAACGTCTAGGACTGATTAAGAACGTCACTGATCAGCCGTCACCAGCACAACATAGACACAGTCATTTCTAAGGAGTGATTATAAATTTAATTGAGCTACACAAATGATATCAGCCAGATCTTGGAATAAACACTGCCTGGCCGGCCGCTTCATTAAGCACACCTTGTATCTACACTTTTTGTCCATTTTATCAGCTCCACTTACTATATAGGTGCACTTTGTAGTTCTACAGTTACAGACTGTAGTCCATCTGTTTCTCTGCTTGATTTGTCAGCCCCCTTTTACCCTGTTCTTCGGTCACCGCAGGCATTGTTTGGGTGGTGGATCATGTTAGTTTGTGTTGGGCTAGTATGAGTGGATCAGACACAGCAGTGTTGGTGGAGTTTTTAAACACTGTGTCCACTCACTGTCCACTCTATTAGACACTCCTACCTTGTCGGTCTGAGACAGTAGTTCATCTGTGTAAAGTTTGTGTTAATCATCATCTCAGTCCAGCAGCGACATAGAGGTGTTTAACACTCCAGCAGCACTGCTGTGTCTGATCCACTCAGACCAGTGCAACACACACTAACACACCACCACCACGTTAGTGTTACTGCAGTGCTGAGAATGATCCACCACCCAAATAGTACCTGCTCTGTGGTGTAGAACAGGGTAAAAGGGAGCTAATACAGTAAGTCAACCTGATAAAATGGACAGTGAGTGTAGATACAAAAAGGTGTGCTTATTGAAGTGGCTGGTGTGTTATTGTTAGCTGAAACCAAAAGTCAGCACTTAAGTTCATTAAGCAAACTTTAATAGGTTAAAGTCAAAACCTCACTGAATTAAATTAATCAGTCCTCAACAAGCAGAGGAGAATATTTTACTGCATGTATTTTTAATACAGGCAAACTAATAAGTTACATTAAGCATCTGTGTTTTCATGCATCAGAATGTGTAGGATAATAAATTCATATCAAGTATTTACATGCGGCTCTGACCTTTTATCCAGTAATAGTTTATTGAAAGTTCTTGGCCACTTTACTAAAATTAGTTTGGGTCAGACGCCCCCCCCCCGACCCACCTCAAACAGAAATACATGCTGTGTTTGTGTGCACCAAATACTGAGTCCAAATAATTCCCAGACCTCAAGGACTTTAAACCTGTAATTCTTACACTGTGCAACACTTTGCTGTGAAAAAAAAAAAAAATGCAGATTTTTATTTTTCTACATCATTTGAACACAGCGGCTCTCCTTTACCTCGAGTGAAAATTTCATGATGAATGAACCAACAGACAAGATCTAAAATCATTTGAAATGAAACCTCTTTACATTAACTTACATTAATTAAAAGTTAGGAATAATATTTTGGATTCTCCTGTAAAGTTATTATTTTGGAGACCCATGTTTTTCTTTGGACAGTAACAATATCTTAATGATATTTTCTCTTCCATCCAGAACAATAAATACTTTTAGTCTAATGACTATAATAACTTTTACTACAGTGACTGTAACATTGCTTTGTTTAGCTGCTGTGATGACAGAAGAATGTGTACGAAACAGATATTTCAGTGGTTTATCAGAGCTTTACTATACAACAGTGGAAAAATCATATTGCATGAGCATTTATCAGCAATGATGCTGTGTGCAAGTTGGACTTGGACTCTTCTCTGAATGGATTATTTTTAATGAAACTTTTCTTCCCACAGGAACGACAAGAGGAGGCAGATTTAGTAAAGAATGTCTTCTTGGAAGGCTTTATGGCATTTGGAGGAGGCAAAACCCAAAGCCCAATGCCCAGCAAGGTCAGAAAAACTCTCTGGATGTCTCTTCTCAAAATAATCCTCATGCTGTGGAAAGTTGGGCCGACAGATATGAACACTTTTTGTCCAGTATGAAACCAGCTTTAAGAGGCTAAACGTTCAGACAAATCATAATATCAACAGTTATGATTTTGTATTTATATTTTAGATTTTAGTTTTAGACTCCAGTAGTTTTAGGTAAACAGTGCATGACATGCTGGCCGATGCTAAATGGTCACACTTTTTAACCTCAAATAAGCAGCAGGAAGTCACAGTTTTAAAGAATATATTGTTGTGTTCAACTTTCAGTGGGAAGATCAGAATTGTGTCATTTTACACCACTTTCGATCTACAAAGTGGGACAACATGAAATGAAACCGAGGACTGTTAGCAACACACTAGCCAGCTAATGTGTGACTACAACATTCATGATTTAACGTTCTCAAAACGGTGAAGTTTGTGGTCACTTTTATAGTTTAAACAACTTCTGTACTTTGCAAAAAAAAAACTAAAGTATCGCCAACAAAGTTAAATACACTCCTAAAAAAGACTGTGCTTCAAGGGTTCTTTAGTATTCTAGTATTCTATTCTGTATAGCACCCAAAAGGGTTCTTCTATTGTTACAAGCTTGGAACCGTAACAATAGAAGAACCCTTTTTGGTGCTATATAAAACCATTTTCAAAAAGGTTCTATATAGAACCATCTACAGCACATTCTCCATCAATCTGAAGAGCTCTTTCATGATGCAAAGAACCCTTTAATAATGCAAAGCGTTAGTGTTTATGGTTCTATATAGAACTTTCTTCTGTACTAAAGAACCCTTCTTTTTTAAGAGTGTACTTATGTTATGTTGGAACCACTCATTTGTACTAAATCACTACTAATGTGCACATTAGTAATGATTTAGTGTATATAGTCCCAGTATGTAATTCGTATATTTGCAAATACAGACAAGTATATTTATCTTTCAGTATACTGAACCAACAGCAACAGCAAAAGAACATATACATAAACATGTACTGTAAGTATTTACTAAGGTGTGCTAAAATGCATGTTTACCATTTTATGTCATAATCTGCTAATATATAAGTATTTTACCTGTAATACACTGTAACAGTATTTGCAGTAATATATATGTTACCTTCCAACACTACCTAAGTGTACTGGAAATATAGTTCAAGTGTACAACCACCGTATTTGAATGACCATTATTTAAGATGTCATGATGGTAAATTTTTCATGTCTATAAATATTATACTTAATGTATTAACAGTAATGCAATTACTGCATTAACAACACATACATAATATTTCTTCATAACTCTGGGTAATTCACTTAATGTATTTATGTAATACATGATATGATTTTTTTAAGAGTGCTCCATTTTTTTCTCAAAGTTAAAAGTTAAACACACAGTGTTTCAAACACAGTCAGCAGTTTTTGACTAGTAAAACTCCTCTGCTGTCAGAACATCATCAGGGCTGAGGTGCCTTGACAAATGTTAAATGCGTCCAGTGTCTTTAAGTGTCTTTGGCACAGTTGGTCCTGGTGCTGTGCTGGACAGTCATGTTGTCCATATTTCATGAGGTCTTTTTTCTACAAAGGACAGTGCTGCAAAATCTACATCACTGCTAGGGTTTTAGAGGGAGAGACAAAAGAGAAAAGGATATAAAACTCTATTGTTTGTATTCAGGTGTGCAAATATGTAATCGAATCAGAAGCACAGAGCAGAAAAGACCTGCATGGTAAGAAGTGAATATACTAAAGAAATGTTCACACTACAGGATGTTTGTCTCCAGTATTGCACACAGGAGCCAAGAGTTCGAGGAGCCACATCACACTGCTAAATACTACTAGTGCAGAACACTGAGCTACGTTTTAAAAGTGAAAAAGTGGCAAAATTGGCTAACACCATGCCAAAGTAGCAAAACATACTGTAGTGAAGGAGAGTTTTAATGAACGTAAGAAACACAGACAGCTCGGTCAGGAGAGTTAGAGGGGTGGACCAAATGGCTCTGACCACACTTGATATATAACTGGTCACCACGGCTGCCAAGCCAGATTTTCCTGTATTTTCCCAAATTTCCTGAATAAAATAGCTCTACTCACCTTTCTGGGAGTAACTGGTGAGATCAGGGCACATTTCCTCCCCTCTGTAGAGAGAGTAAAGAGTAAAAAAATAGTTGGTGTGACCTTTTACCACGTATTTGTGCAGTTATTCACGTCCTGTTTTGGTGAAACATTTCCAGTAAGTTAATGAAGTCAGAGCTCAGTTGCAGCTATTAGTGTTCAATAAAGTACATGAAATCCATCAGGAATCAATTTTCATCTTTCAATCAGAAACTCAGTCAATATAAGAACTTCCAAAAGCTCATATAATTTAAATAGCCTCTTAACTTACTCAACTTAAAAATGTGAAATTATCTACTAAGGTTCTTTAACTGTGGGTTATTTTTTGATAATTCAATATAATTTTGTGTTCATGTTCTTTGGAACCCCGAAAGTAGTCTTAGCTGCCCCTGGACACCCCATTCACGCAGTCCTAGAAACGAAACTCCATTCAGCCCCGAAACTTTAGGCCACTAATTCCGAATGTGAACAAATGCCAGACTGTCTGATTACTTTACCCAAACTATATGAACTGCTGCCATTTCATGTCTCTGTGTAGCGCAAAACAGTGTTAAAGGTTTTAGTCCATAACGTTACACAAGCACCATCCTTACTAGCAGGAAATTTACATAAATATAAGTTATTTGAAACATATATATCTCATTACTGAAGAAGGGCAGAACATGTGCCCTTGTTTATATGTGTACATGTTGGAGTATTGAATAAAAAACTTCATGAAAACGTCAAGAAAAGCGTGTACAGTTTCTAGAGGTGGATACTGTTTTTGAAAACACAACTTGAATAGGAGGAGTAAAAGATTTCAGTATAACTCAAAAAGAACTTCCAAAAGCCTTATTATAATTGGGTAATAATTGCAGGTGCAGTTTTCTTTATAAGACCCTTGTGGTCTAAAATAAAGAGATAAAACTCGACAGTGAGAGGTGTGAGAGGCCAAAGGGGAACAGAGGCTGAACCAACAGACTGAAAAACAGATTGTTTTCTTCACACATGAAAACTGAGTAACTGTCATTTGAGTTTCCTCAAAAAATTGCAAACCCATACATTTTTAAGTACATAAAGCTGAGTAAATGTTTAATAACACTCTTACTGTAACAGACAAGGAAAATTCAAATTCAGAGTCCAGAGATGTCAGCAGACTTCCACTGTGCACAGTACAGTCTTAATATGCGTTTGTGGATGCAGCGACAGTGTTTATCAAAATGGGTTTTTCGAAATATTCCTGAGCCCTGAGCCAATTCTACATGCCGATAGGTTTTATTGTGCTTAACAAGGACATGTTCCAAATATTCTGTATAGATATACAGAGTTGATGTTAGTGAGTTAAACGTGACAAAGTCAGTGGCGTACTGGAGATGATGCTTTGGGTAAACTAGAGTTAATTAGTACACATTATTAAAGTTTCCAGAGTAAGTAACATTGCCATATGCTTGGCATAAGCTGATCCTAGACCAGGGATGATGATATGTCGCCCCTGAGCACAGTGGTGGTGGGGCTGATATGTTAAGATATGTTAACATATGTTAAGATATGTTAAGTCAGGTGTATTTGGGCAATTATAAAACTAAGCTGGCTTTTCCAGAAGTGGAGACTCCTGTCGTGGATCTCCTGTTCGTGGTTAGAATTTTAGGGAGACATCCATGTTCATATTGTTCAGTATGACCCTTTTTAAAGGGCACAAACTGAAGGACCCCAAGGTTCCCCTCTGGCTGTGCAGCGGAGAATGTCAATGGCTTTAAGCAATTTGGATCATAGATAGCCCCGAAAGCAAAAACTTCAGATGAAACTGAAGCCATAGTGAACATTTCAGTTGTAGATTTGCTCTGAATTCCACATGCTGTTATATAGCGTATGATAATAGGCCTGTATGTACATGTATTTACACACAGTGCCTTCATTTTAAAAGTGGTAGTTAATTAGAGTAATGCTAACCGAGGAGGGTGGGTTACAGTGCGTTGGAAGTGTTTACCCTCCTCGAATGTTGTCCTCCCATGTTACCCCCTTCCTGAGGTTTGTGTTGGGGTAGCACTGGGCTGGACATTTCTTGCTGCCTGTGAAAGTGCCTGTTCAAAATAAAAGAGCATTTGCCTGTATGCACAATGTTTTTTGCGTTTTCTACTATTAAGCCCATTTCACACCAGCTGTGACGTGGTGCGCATGCTAATCTGGAACCACTCCATAACGCTTGGTGTTTCACCCTGGACGCGACACACACGTTGCAAAGCAAGAGCAGTTGCTGTTTGTGTTGCATTTTCACGTAATATAAATGTCTGCATTGGCCGTTTATCTCATATAAACTTCATGTTGACGACATAAAGAGATCAACAGTAAAAAATTGCTGGCTTTCTCACCAGGTGGTGTAGCTCTATATGAAGAGGAGGAGGAGATTTCAGTCAACCTGTCAAAGAGTCAAAACTAGATTTGTTGATTTGTTTTTTTAGCCTAGATTGTATATTATAGCATAGACATTGCAACTGTTTCTGCATAGAAACTGCTAGCATGCTGTGCGCGGCACGTAGCAGAAATAGGCCCAAAGTGTATTTTTGCACATGATGCGCACAGCCGGTGTGAAAGGCTACATTGATTAATATAGGAGCGCATTGCACGCTGCACTGCGTGGCGCGGTTACCGAGTCTGGTGTGAAATGGGATGTAGAATAGTGTGTTAGTGTTATATAATTTTAGTAATCAAGTAGACTAATTAATAAGTATAAGGTTCAAGAGGTCAGACGATTAATCATGAGGACTCTCCTACTCATTGACCTACCAATGACAAACATGCCATAATATGTAGTAAAACTCATGTAGTACTCATGTTTTTTATTATTCAACAGACTCTAGTATTATTTTATCAGTTATGATTATCTGTCCTCCCTGACTGAGTCCATAGTGTACTGAACTGCTAGTGTGTTGGGCTCAGCGTGGTTTGGCCTAAATGTCACTGCCTGGGTCCCTCAGGCCTAACAGATGACATCAGGATGGCCCAGGGGAGCGAGGGGCCAGGGGCAGTATGACGCTCATAGAGCCAGATCAAGAGCAGCAGCTCTTTCTCAGCTGCACCGGCACATCAAAGATGCAGGCCTGGATCAGCGACCTTTCCTCCAAACATACACACAAACAGCCTCGCCAGGTCTGAGAGAAACACTGTGTTTGACTTGGGCATCAATGCTGTCTCTCAAGGGACACTTGGGAAAATTCCATTTGCCAGTACAGCTGTATGCTGAAGTTTGTACACCCTGGGCGGATTACATGTTTTGTTCATTCTTGAAGTGAAAAGACGTGAACACACAACCTCTGCAGCAAACATGTTAAAATATCTCACCAGGCCTTAATTGACCGGTTGGGCAGGTCAAGGATTGTCTGTAGGAATTGTGAGCTGATGACAATTCCTGAGCAGAATAAATGCTCTGATTCTTCCAACCTTTTGCTAACATTCAACAACTATGGGCTCCTCTAAGGAGCTGGCTGAGGATCTGAAAATGAAGCTAACACCTGCAGGGCTATAAAAAGATATTAAACACTTCCAGCTCTCAATTTCCACTGTCCTAAATAAAGGAATGGCATTTAAGGGGAACTGTGGAAGTCAAGGACTGATCTGAAAGACCTAAAAACCCTCAGACAGAGCTGCTGGCCAGAAAGGCAAAGCAAAACCCCCAAATGACAGGAAAAACCTGCAGGAAGGTTTAGCTGTCGCAGGAATGGTGGGGTACCATTCTCCTGTGCAGTGGTGCCTGAAAAAACATGATCTACATGCAAAGTCATCAAAAGGAAACCTGATCTGCAACCTCATTACAAAAGTCAACATCTGAAGTACGCAAAACAACCCGATAATCTGTAGGCATTTTGGAAACAAGTGCTGTGAACCGATGAAGTAAAAAATTAAATTATTTAGCCACAATTACTAAAGGTATGTTTAGAGAAAAAAGGAGCAGCAACTGATGAAAAGAACACCTTGCAAACTGTCAAGCATGTTGTGTGGCAGTCAATGGGACAGGAAACTTTGCATGAGTATATAGAAGAATGGATTCTATTAAATATCAGCAAATGTGACACAGTCATGAAAAAGGCAATGATACAAAACATAACTCAAAATCCACCAAGAAGAAGTTTTTGTAATGAGCTTAACAGTCCCCTGACTTCAACACCATTTGAAAATCTATGGGTTTTAAACATAAATATCACAGAAAAAGGAACATATAGCCATGAAGAGTGGTTGAAAAATCTTAAAATAATAGAATAAAATAAAGATAAAATAAAATAATAAGAGAAAGACTCCTAGCTGGCTATCAAAGCATTTACAAGCTGTGGAATCTGCAGAAAAATGTTAGTTTCAGCTCACGGGGTAGCGTTCGTCAGACATCCTGTGTTGGACACTGAAATTATGGATGCTTTGAAATATTACTGTATTTTGCACAGTTAGTCGAGACAAGAGACGGTAACTGGAATCCTATTATCTGAACGAGCTGATTCACAGAGGAGGCTCATGAATTGATCCCCCTCAGCTGCAGTGTCATAAATAAACACACAGAGCCTGACACAGCGCCCGTCCATCCGGCCATTTCCTTCTCTTCCCCAACGAGTCCAGTCTAATTAGATTCTGATGATTTTAGGCTGACTGGCCTGTCTGTCACACCAGCACAGCTCCTGTGTGACTCACAGTCTTCAAGGTTATTCCGACTGATTTTCTGCTTCACTCTCTTCTGAAGAAACATCTCTCCTTCTTCACTTGTCTTACTCTACATCTCAACAGAACCATGTTTGCTCGTCTTCTGTCTCTCTCTCTCTCTCTCTCTCTCTCTTTGTTTCTCTCTGACAAATCAGAGTTCCTAAAATGATTCTTGGCTTGGAAGGAGTAGTTTTAGGTAAAATCTTTTTTTTTTTCTTTTCACAAGGTTGCCGTGAAAAAGTATTTAAGTGGTTCTTCTGTTTTTGCATGTTTGTCACACTTAACTGTTTCAGATCTTCAAACAAAATTGAATATAAAACCTAAGTAAACACAAAATACAGTTTTTAAAACAATATTTCATTTGTTGAAGGATAAAAAGTTATCCAATACCTACTGGCCCTGTGTGTAAAAGTAATTGCCCCTACTCAATTAACCAGTTAACCAAATTTAGTCGATAGTGGGATCTATTCAGCCAGACACACCCAAGCTTGTTTACTGTCTGCCCCGCTCAGTCCGCCCGGCAAAATTCTCTTTGTTAGTTTGCAAAAACTGCACTGCATCATTTTCAAAAATGGTTCTTTAAAGAACCGTCCATTTAAAAGTTCTTTAGGAACCAAACATTGTTCTTTTATGGCATCACAGGTTCTTGATATTTTTTGTTCCTATTTCTTGTGTTTTGAGTGACCCAGAAAGGCTCAGAGACAACATGTTCTCTGGGATAGTAACATGAAAATGACTGAACATTCTGTCTAATGTTTCTATCATTTTATTGTGTTAAAATAGTTGTGGGACTCAAAGGGCTCTTACAAAAAAAAAGATGCACCTGCCTCTTGGTTTCTATGTAAGTGTGTTTTGAGTCAACAGGTTTTCTAATCTTGTCTAAGTATAAAGACCAAATGCTGTGGATGCAGCATGTAAAGATTAGATTGCAGTTGGAATTGTGCGTTTTTTACTACCAGGTGCTACACAATAATGGAGTTGCACCTGCTTGTTACACTGGTTCTCCACAAGTCTGAATTCTCTATTCTGTATCTAGAGCCTAAAGCCAGTTAGCAGATCTGTATCATGACACACACCAGAGACTGTGAGTTTCTGCCCACAGCCAAATTACAAATAAGCAGTGAAAGTGGTTTCAGACAAAAATGGCCTTATGTTAAGCATCTCCAGATGTGTTCCTATGGCAATATTTGCCTAACTACAGCACAGTGATATGGTCACCATTAATCTTCCTTCAGTTCAGCCATATATGTCCAGCTCAATTAAAAATAGCATTTGATTTTTTTTCCCTATTAGCTACCTAAATAACACAGCCGCTGTGTTTATTTTCATGAGCTGTAACCACAGCTGGCTCAAGCACTGAAAGGGAATGAGTCCCATATACGTGTCTTATTCATCATGTGTACTTAGAGTTCCTCAAACTTGGTGGGAACCCAGCAGCTTGATGGACTTTGCAAAATAGAACACAACCATAAAACTTATGCACTTTTTCTTAAAGGATAACATAGAAAACTCAACCTTTTATAAGTATGGACTTTAGTACCATTTATTGTTGTAACTGATTTATTAGTAGAGTGTGTAACATTTAAGTTTTGTCTTTTAATGTTAGGAGTGTATAATTCAAAGCTGCTAGCATCCATTAGCAGAGTTGATCAAATTAAAACTATAATCGCTGTGTAAATCACAGAGAAATAGAGGTTTGGTTTCACTGGAGAGAAATATCTGTGACTGAAGTTTTCCACCTAATCCCTTTCTTAGTGTGTAAAGACAAAATGTATGAGTCTTTCTCTGTGTTCTGTGTGGCAGCATTGTTTATTTTGATTCTATATTGACCCAAATGGAAAGTGGGTTAATAATGCCATCACTGGCCTTTGTTGGTGCTGCAAGCAAGAGATAAGCCAAGCCAGTGCTCCTCAATCCTGGTCATGAAGTGGCCCTACTGTGCAGTGTAATGCATCTAGTTCAACTCAGGAAGGCTGATTAATTAGCTGGTGATTAAGACAATGTGCCAGTCAGGACTAATCCCAGACCAGCACTGATGAATGTTGGACAGTGTGGTTTACACACATGCAGTGTTAATGTAGCAATGATTGTTGTCAAAACCATATTTATAGTCAGTTTTGCAACGGCACATTCTATTAGTCCATTCATCATCCCTTTTTCACAAAATGTAAAGACCAGCTGGTGTTTATGTTGTGTAATAAATGTAAAAAAAATTACAAAAATGGAGATACAAGGTTTTGTTTTCCGACAGTGACAAAATGCTGGTTTTCTCTTGGAATAAAATACCTTTTCATTAACTTACATTGAAAGGTGAGAATGCCTTTAAAGTTTTTTTTGTCTGACGGCGACATTTTGTTGATAACATTACATCGTACTGTTCTCACACAGGCAGCAGAGCTCTAGACCATCTGGAGCTCATGAAGAAAAGAAAAGAGTTACAAAAATAAAATGCAGCTAGAGATGAAGGACTGAGTAAGAGCTTCAGCAGCATTTTGAGAAAGGCATTGTCTAAAGTTGGCAATATTGAGGAGGTGGAAAAAGAGGTTTTAAAAACAGATCTAACATGGGCTTCAAATGAAAGAGTCGAGTTGAGGATGACACCCAGATTTCGAACAAGAGGAGAAAGGGACATGTTTACATTGTCAGTGAAAAGAATACGAGACCATGAATTCAGTCTTATCACTATTTAGCATGAGGAAGTTGTTTCATCCAGTTTTTAATTTCAGGCAAGTTTACACATGACTAAGGGGTGGATTTTTAATGGATTTAGTCTTGAGATAAATGTCATCTACATAACAGTGAAAATCCAATTTGAAGCGTATAATACAACAGAGCGGGAGTGTATAAGTAATGAGCAGGAAAGGTCTGAGTACTGAACCTTGTGGAACCACTTGAGTGACAGCAGAGGTGAAGGAAGTATAGCCAGCAAGAGTTATGAACTGCTTTCTACCAGTTGAGTAAGATGTGAACCAGTCCAGGGACGTCAGTGGTCAGTTCATACGGTCTTCACAGGAGAACTGAATGACACTCTGTGTGAAAAGCTTCGCTTAAGTCCACTTGGAATTTTACATTAATCTTAAGCTTAACAAGCTTCACAATGCTAATATGAGCTGCTAGCATACATCATTTAGCATTCTTGGTCAACTGCAGTTCATAAATTGCTGTTTAAATCACAGAGAAATAAATCTTAGGTTCCATTGGAGAGAAATATTAGTGTGAATTTGCCTTCATATTCATGGTGTAACTGTCTTGTCTGCTTTTTTGCAGTTTACTAAAAGCCTGAATATTAAATTCGTTTCTCAGTCTCTAAAGTTTAGATGTATTGAGTCGTTCTCCGTGTCCGATGTGGCAGAGGCACCTTTTTGAATAGTTACACTGATTTAGATATAAACAGTGTCAATCATGGGGGCGTATTCTTGGCGTCCAAACTGGCTCAGCAACACAAAAATACATTTTATGCACCATTTGGTCCAAGAAACCTTTATTTCAGTCGTACGTCATACAACAGCAAAACGAGTGCTGCTGTCTCGAGTCACTTGGAATTTTACATGAACTTTAATTGCATCTTTAATGTTCATCGCGTCTCCAGCTGAGCTGAGCCGCTGCACACATTCATTCATTTGCAACTTTTTAGGCTTCATTTTTTATTTGTTTAATTTTTTCCAGCCCTCACTTTGAGGTCTGAGGAGCGCATTGGTGAAAGATGCTCCCTCCTCCTCGCATTTCATTACTGGCCAACGCAAACATCATTTGAGCGCCGAGGAAGGCCGTCCATTGGCGAGCCGAGCCGTCCGCGCCTCACGTCAGGAGATCAGTGAGTCGCAGCTGGAATCGCGAGGCTGATTCACGGAGGAAGAGAAAAGGGGGCCGAGCCGTCGCCGAGGACTCACACCGGACAGCCTGACACATCATCAGGTACGCACGACCACTCGCTTTGCTCCGTGACGGTTCTCTCGGGGGACTTCGCCGCTTTGGTCGCTCTAATGTTAGCGCGAGATCTCGTCTTCGCCTAAACACGTTCGTTATTTGCAGTCGCGAAAAGTCATGTGGCGACTTTGTTTTTCCAAAGTGGCAACGAGTCCTGATAAAGTCCAGCCCAGGTGCTGGAATCATCCGCAAACCCGCCGTAACTTCCTAAAACCGGTCTGGGGGAGTCGAAGACGGCAGATGGAGGAGACTAGCCTACTTTTCTGACCGCCCGCTTGACCTTGAGAGAAAATGTGCACCTGGCGGATTTTTCTGAACCGCAGCGCTTTGCAAAATGCGCTCGAGCTCGCGTTTCCAGCACTGATGTAAAATAAAAGTGTCTCATTATGTCGACATTTTGCGTTCGTGTCAGAGAAACGAGTGAATCGTGTCAGACGGTGACGAAACAGAGCCGCTCCTCAACTGATGACTCAAGTAGAGATGCAGCAAACAGGTTGCAGCAGACTCGTCTCTGATTGGCTGCCTCACCTTCCGTTCTGACTGGGTTGTGAGTCGAATTTTATGAATGAGTAACAGTTCCACATCGGCCATGCGGTGATTTTTCTGGACATAATGCTGTCGTAGCACAGATGTGCAGCTAAAACCACCTCAAGCTCAGTCAAACTGGTAGCTTAGACTGCTATAAACAACCGTACAGTTCGAGAGATTCAGTTATATTGTTAGATTATTGGACATCAATATTCTGGGCAATGTGTTGTTATTACCAGAGGGGAATTAATCCTTTGTGGACTATTTTTGGACTATTTCCTGAATTTGAATTCACTGCTATGTCCTTCATAACTGAAGCCAAGAGGCTGTGGCGTGTCAGTATTCCTGTACGGCTGATAAGCAGTGTTGCCTGAGAACAAGGTCATGCTGATATTGCAAATGAAATAGGGCCTCGTCTGGAACACTTCATTTTAATCAAGTGCCAAGCGATCTCTGCATTTCATTAGTCCTCGGCCTATTTTTAGCGTCGTTTACACAGGATAGAATGAGCCAGACAGCTCCAGCCTCTATCTATAGCCAGAGTGAGACTGAAACTGTGTGGGTGGGTGTGTGACTGGTGATGGGGCTATTGATCCCAAAATAGCTGCAGGAGGTTTAACAGCGCGTATGATGCTGGTGACAGTGCTGGCTTGCCTGCCGACCAGAGATGTGGGTCGGTTCGAGACCCCCTATGTGACACTGGGGTGGGCTGTCAAGAGCCCATATTTGACTTAAGCCCATCACTTAATCTTCTGGCAGAGCATTAGTGCCCCGGACCACAGGTTAACATCTGCTCACCAAGGTTCCAGGAGGTAACTGTTCCGTTTCCACTCGTCTCCTGTCAGGAGGGCTTACAGTGATTTTTTTTTTTCCTCCCCTGACACTGTCTGCTTTCAGCTCGCTCCACTTCCTCAGTGAGAAAGGCTCAAAAAGACTCTCCTGCTCAACTCTTTCACCTCCCATAAGGTTACAGATACGTGACTGTTCATTTCAATGAAGCGTCTGAGAGCAGGACTGAATGAATAATGCAATGTATTTACAGTACAGCATAAAGAGGAAGGAAGAGACGTGGCTTGAAATTGCTGGCTTGTGAAATTGCAACTCTGGGAAGACCACAGTCATACAAATTAGAATGCTTTATGAATAATAAATAAATACACAGAAACGTCTGCGTTGTGTCGGACATTATTAAGTTACTTCGCACTGAGGCACGTGTCACTGCATCTAGAAGACTGACGTCTCCCACTGAGATAAGTGTTTGCAGCTGTTGCCAAAACTGCTGAAGTTTCCTTTAACTAGCATAGGAATCCTTGAAATCTGACCATTAGGGGCAAAATAAGAAATATGAATGGAGGAGACAGTACCTATTTGACATTTGTTTGTTCCCTCAGCCATGAAAGGAGAGCATTTATTTGCCAGCGGTGCTCCATTCTTCCGGCGGGTCTACCTCCTTGGAGGAGAGGAGCTAGTGGTCCTGCAGTCCACTGTAGGAGACACCTCACTGGGAGACAGTTTCCATCAGATCACCGATTTCAATGACCTCCCTACCTCCCTCTTTGCCTGCAATGTGGACCAGTCTGTGTTTGAGGAGCAGGAGGGCAAGGTAAGGTCAAACTCGTTTTACTCTTGCACTCCTGCAGGAAGCTGCTGATGCAGCTAAATGTACAAACTCTTCCTCGGCGAGTCTGATTAGGGCAGTTTCGCTTGACTTTGACAGTGTTGGCATTGACAGTGACAACATCTGACACCACAGTGGCTGTAGAGTCCCACAGTGATTGTTTACTTGGTTAAAGTTGAGAATTTTGCATTCACACACACACACACACACACACACACACGCACACACACGCACACACATTTTTTAAGCCGCTTATCCCTCTGCCAGCAGTCATTGGGTGGAAGGCATGAAGTCAACAAGGAAGACCACTGGGTGGTTCGAGGATGTATTTGTTTGCATGTATGTGCATAAGTATATAGCATTTCCACAAATTGGCTGGCTTATCAGGTGATGCCACTGAGCCCTGACTTTAACCAAATTTAAAGGTTTTGGCTTGTGCTCGGAAAAGGAATATTTTTTTTCTATGAATTATAATTATGGGTCTTTGCAGAGTGTGAACATATGATGGACACATTGCTGCAATACCTTTTTGATTGACAGGGATGCTAGAACGCTCCAATGAGAAAGCAATTCCCAGCCCTGCATTACATGAGTGTAGAATTAAGCCTTTTCATGCCAATTATCGATGTGGGCCACATCAGGTGTGAAATTCGCTTCCTGCGCGCTCATCCAAACCACTCGCAGCTCTTTATGGAATCAGTCCGAAGTGCGCTTGCTGGGAGTAGCAAGGTTGTAATTTTAACCAGTTTCTATCCCTGGGATGCGTGCCTGAACGTCATTTGCTCCATTTGTGGGTATTTGCTGGTGCTGGGAAATAGTGTCTTAGTGGTTTTGGCAAACCTGTCATGAAAGTCTCTGTTATGTTGACTGTCTTGTATTATAGCAGTTATAGAGCCTGTTTACACCTTACATTAACCTGTGTTTTGTGTCTAGATCACATCTGGATAAACTTTAGCCGGAATCCTTTTGCACTTTTCACTAAAATACATCCTCAATGTGACCAGATAAGATCTGACTGTGCTTTTCCCACATAAAAAGCACATCAGTGCGTTCATCGTTTCCAAATTTCCTTTTTTGTTTACTTTTGTCCCCTTTATGATACAACTTAAGATTACACACACACACACATATATATATATATATATAACAAAACACATTCCGTTTACACTTGTGCTGAGTGTGGTGAAGATCTGTCTCTGACCACCTCCGAATGTGCTTTTTTCTGGCCTGATCGTAATCTGCTCACAGTCCTGGGGGTGTTTACATCGGCACTTCATGCGATTAAGTGAAATCCAAACGTGATCCGATCACTGAAAGCGTGTGATGATTCAAGGTGTAAACAGGCTCATAGTGTTAGAGCTACAGTGTCTCTACTATTCCGTGTCTCTGTGTTTTTGTGTCTTAGTAACTGCACTGACTTGTTTACCTCTTATCATTGTCTAATCACAGTCGTTTAAGCTGATTGCAGTTTTTCAGGCTGACCACAGTTATCCTCCACAGTCGGTAGCTTTCACAGATTGGTGAATTGTCATCAGTTCAGTTGAGGCATAAACGTGTTAATAAAAGAAACCAGAAAATTACAAAAGTTCTAGATTCTTAATGGAGTAATTTATTATTTTTTCATTATTTGGGCTCAAGCTGTATCATCAGTTGGGAGCTACTAATTAACGACAGTTCAGAAGCAAGACAGCTGATCAACCAACTTGGCCACTTTTTAGCCTTGCACTTTAATAGTTTTGTGCAGTAAAAAAAAATAACCCAAATAGGTAATTTCAGTAATTTATATGACAGTTAATCATCTGCTAAAATTTTGTGACAGGTGAGGCTCCCGTTTCTGACAGTGTCGTAGCTCAAGGGTATCTTTGGACTCTAGTCTATTTGCGGAAGCTTAAGAATTTGTTTTTCAAGGAGACAATAAACCAGTTTTCCAGATCTCTCTGTATTAGAGTGTTTGCTACATGCTGTAAATTAAGTACTTGTAAGTTTTCTCAAAAGTCTTAAATTTCTTTGGGTCACTTGCGATGAATTTAACTTTAACGTTAGTTGACGTTCACCTTTACTAGATTGTTAGTCTTGGTTTGCTCAATGAAATGTGCAGGAAACTAACCTGTGGCCTTTTGATGAGTCTCCACTCTGCTGGCCTACACACCCAAACACACACACACACACACATTACATAAACGCAAAGTGCTTACACTGATGTGTCCTTCTCTTGACGGAGGGTGTGGATGAAAGGTGATCATTTGGTCCGTCAAGTGAGTCACAGATGGAGGTTCATCAACAGCTCAGCAGCACAGCTGTGTCAAGGAGATGTGCAATCTTGTCTGACTGAACATTTCAGGAAAAGAGCTCTCACTTCTCTTTCTGTCAGACTCGCTCTTTTCTCTGAGGGTTTGTTTTTTGTTATGGATTTGCATGTTTATGAGCATCGTCTTTCATAGTTTGCACAGTTTAACCTTGACTTTAAATGATAAATGACCTAAACATGATAAATGACCTGAAATCCTTATTTATTTAATTTGTTCTTCTTTATCACGTAGCTTATCAAAGGGAGTCCACTAACTTGGATCCATATGCAAGGCGAGTTTAGCATGGTTAGTTTTGCTTTGGGCTAAATCTACATCTGTTTGTTTATTGTCCTATTTTAAGCTAGATCACCAGAGATCACCTATGCAGTTTTACCTGGAACTGTACATCCTGTTGTGATGTACTTCACCATGTTAAAGCTACAGTCTCTAAAGCTCCACTGTCCTACTATTTTAAATTAATTGGTGAGTTGCCCTCCCGTGTCCAGTGTCGTTTAATTATAAATTACCTTATGTCTATATTCTGTTCAGTAGGGCTGTCAGATGAGATCAGAAATAAACGTAGAATTTCCATTTGAATATTCAAATATCTTTAAATTGTAAATACATCATTTAAAAATATATTATTTAAAAATAAGTTGCTGCACTGCTGTGAATGTCCATGTCATGGTTATGTGTCCTAAATCCACCAGGGGGGCTCAGCTTAAATGATCTAGAGTCCCCAAAAGCACATCGTGTTTAAACCAGTGATCCTCAGGCTCAGGGTCACCACTTGCAGGCTGGTTATCAGAATAGGTACACGGGCACAGAGAGTCTTACACTAAAGTTTAAATAAACGGTCAAACTGCATGTTTAGTTGATTTTGTGAAAAAACACATCCTCTACAGAGAACATTCTTAAATATGTCTTTTTTTATTTTAATACAATTTTAGTGTTTGTGTGCTGTGTTTAACATATTGGGAAAAAATATGAAAAATTATGAAGCATAAAGAGTTCATCTTAAATATTGCAATGAACATTTTTACTTTTGAATGTGAATTTTTTCCATTGGATTTTCTAAATATTTGAATATTGACTTTTTGACAGCATTGCTACTTACTACTGCTCAGTGGTGAGTGATGAGTTTGAAGAAGAGCAATAACTGCTCATGGGCTGCTGCCATATGTAAATTAACTAAAAAAAACACAAGAAACTACCCCACTCAACAAGAAAAGGTCCATTAAAGTAAGTGTTCATCCAAAATAACCTGAGTTTAAGACGTTATTCTGGATTTATGAGATGTAGACCCACTTCTTTATGACCAGATAGGCTGGCATCAATGAAAAATTATCGACCTGATTGATGAAATTCTGTGAAGCCTTAACGTTTCATGAGTCATTACAGCCAAAATACCGTACCTGTCTTTAGGTAAACATGCAGCACGTGTGTTCGGGATGGGGTATTATCCATTTTTATCACATATTTGCATTTTACCTCACATTGCCTCGGACCACTGTATCCCCCAAATCCCGTCAATGCCGAGTAATCAGAAGAGCCGTGACCGTCCGTGTCCATAAAGCAGTAAAACACTCAAGATCTATGATTGGATTTGCCAAACATCCAGAGAGCAACCAAATGCTCGAGTTTAGCCGGGCCTAATGAGAAGTGACAGCCAGACAGAATGGACTGCAGCTATTCTCAGTTCTCCACACCCCCTCTCGAATGAGCCGGGTGAGCTGCTGAGTGCCCCCCACATTGCTGTGATTGATCAAGGAGGTCAGGTTTGTCCAAAGAAGCACAAGCATTGTGCCGTCTCCCTTCATCCCTGATTTGCAGTGCTGTCAAAACATTTGATTGCGCTTGGCACCTCTGGAGGAGGTGATGCTTGTGCATCTGAGCCTCCAAATCAATTTAATAGGCCCTGATGATGATATCCCCCTGAAAAGCCTAGTCAATGCATAGTCCCTGCTTCTAAATATATGGTGTTACAGATGCTCTAAAAATAGCCTGGCTGTCTGGCAGAGTTTGGAAAATCAGTTTCAAGTCCTCTGTGGGGAATGATGGAATGGGAATGACATTGATTGTGTGCTGGTTACTGCAGTAATGCTGTCACCAGCTGTCCCCACCTCTGGTCTGCAACTCTGGTATTGTGTCATATGTTTCCCATGTCATCGTGTTCAATTCAGTGTAGTCCATGATTTCTCCGTTAGAATTCCTCCACAGACTGCTTCCTTCTTGAGTCAGCTATGATATTTTCACTGGTGTGAGAGCCTCCTGTCTTACAGCGCAGAGGAAATTAGAGATGATGCTGATCTGAGATCTGATACCCAGTATCGGTATCAGGCCAATACCAGCCGAGAGTGCTGGATGGAACATGAGAGGAAAACACATATGAATTTCATCCAGTCCAATACTGTAACACATCTAGTCTCAGATATCACAGAACTTCAATCACAGTCCACTGCGGCTGATAAGGCAGTGCTGTTTTAGCAGAAATCTCAGTCTGTCTTTAAATTAGCAGTGGGTGATTTTCTTCTTTGCTTTAGGAAGCAGCCAATATGGCGATGTTCTTGGAGCTCTATACTGACACCTAGCCTATAGCTTTGGGTGATGCAGAGAGTCTATACTGCCCCCCCCCCCAGTGTTGCGGAGAGGCAAACACCCTCTCCTCATTTGATAGTAGAGTGACGGTTCTCGGCTGTGCTGTCAGTGTTGCTCTAAAGTCGAGGTCAGAGGTCAGAGGTTAGCTGCTGGTAACTATAAGAAATGTTTGTTTTTGGATTCTGTTTAGTCAATAACTCACACAGCTGTAACAGGTATAAGTAACACACCACAGCTACCAAATACAGAGAGAAGCATTGCATCATTTTTGTTTGAGGCTGAGCTGTTTCTCACTTCAGATGTAAATTATTCCCCATCTTTCCTATCAGATACAGTTGAAGCTGACATGAGGAAGTGTCAGACTGACAGCGAATTATTTACTCTTCCTGATGAAGAACAAGCACTTATTACATCAGTACTGCTGCAGGATGGAAACTAGAGGTATATTGACAACTTCTATATTTAGATTGATTAAAGTTCCGCTCGGAATGTCACGGGAATGCTATTAACATGTATCCTAGTGCCAAAATAACGTCATACTTCAACTTATATTTATACTTTTAAAAAATAAACGGCATCAACTTCTGGTCATGTCGACAGTGTCTGACAACAAATAAAGTATGTGACCAATCAAATGTATATAACGGACAGCAAAACTGTATGTTCAGTTTGTTAACTTACATTTTCTGCAGAAAACAAGCAACTTGGCCATCAATCTAAAGGTCTCTGTCCTTCATGAAGCTTTTCACCTGGAAAACGTAACACTGATGTTTATCCTGCTTCTTTGTCGAGGCTGGTCTTTTAGTTTACTTCCATCTTTTTTGTTTGTTTTCTACAGTGCCTAATGTAACTTGTTTCCAACACCTCCGTTGTTTCTGCTTGTAAAAATTAGTGATGATCCTCTGTGATCATTTTTTCCATTCAGTCATTATCAATATGCAACTCCTGTGGGAAAGGAACAAGCAGCTTTAAGCAATGAGGACACACATCTTTTTCTTCTACAGTGACTTTGCCTGGCTGTTGTCTCATGATGTAAACATGGCATTGCCCTTAGCTGTGGGCCTGCGCACCATTATGGTAAAATGGTTCTAACAAGCCTACGAAGTCTTCATTTCAGGTGAGGCTACCTTATGAAAGAAACTTAGACAATGAAAAATCGCATTTATACACAGCGTTTCAATATTATTATTTTATATTGTAAACTTGCTTATAGCTGTTTTACAAGAAGGAGTGAGTGATTTTCTAGCTGTGCTATGTACATTTTTACATTAAAAAAAACTGAAAGAAGCAGCATCACTGAGTCAGAAGAGGAAAAACGTTAAAATATGTGTGTGTGTGTGTGTGTGTGTGTGGGTGTGTGTGTGCGTGCTGCTGCTGCGAGTTTCACTGTAAAGCCTGAAATAATCATTTAAAAGTCAGGGGTGTCAGATCGGGGTTTTTTTAGACCCCGTTGTATGTCTTTACGTATTAACATCGCACAAACAGGCTCAAAAACAAGCTGATTGGTTGGTGAGCTGATCATCTCATTGGCTGAGTGAAGCGGTTTACGCTCAGTGACATCATGAACGTACGTAGGACGCTGTTATGCAGTCATATAACTTGAGTTCAGAAGCGCTTAAAAGGTTAAACCAGCAGTGTTAAAATAGTTTATGCTGTTCTGTGTTCAGGAAATTAATCCATTATTTTATATAAAAAAATGTTTAAGCATTTACAAACTATGATACACATTCATTTTGGACTCTCTTGAGAGCGCCCTCTAGTGTTTGACAACCCCGGAAGACATTACTGAGTGGCTGTTCACCTCACTACACATGCTGTGGTTATACTTTGGACATGTTGTTATGGACGAGGCTGAGAAGGCTTGAATAGTGATAAAGCTATGCTAACTGTTCTAGCTGATATTAGCTATGTTTATAGATATTAGGTTCAGAAACAGTGAAAATCTATCTGACATATAACATGTTGACACATCGTCTACTGCGGAGAAAATTATATAGAAATTAGCAAGACCAGGAATCCTCATCAGCATCCAATGTGACTCCGGTTAGCTCTGTTAGCTCATTAGCTTCTGAAGAGGCAGCCTTCATTACTCACCCAACGCAAAAAGGCAGATGTCCGTTGGCTGGTTTTGAATAATGAAACGTTCCTCTGCTGCTATGTTTTTGTGCAACACCAGTGCATCACCTAAAAGGGTGATTCTACAGCCCTAAATGATATTTTATATATTTTATATATTATACAGATACTTGTGCATTCCTAGCTTAACTAGGTGCCGTGGTGGTGCTTTGGCATTTGACCGAAAAAGTACAGGCAAAATGAAAGATGGTATTTCTTTTTTTAACTCTAACCGCTTTAGCATGTTGTAAATTGTTGTACTTTCTTACATCCCTAATGTTCACACTCTCACACTGAACTCATAGACCAAGAGAGAACCTACTTTCCTCCATCGCTGTGAGGCACCGTCATAGATCCACTCCATGTGCCGTGCCTCTCATACTATTACATTCTCTGCTGAACCAGAGGAGCTTTTAAAAATGCATCACCCATGGAAAGTTTGCTATTAATGGCACTCGAGGTTGGCTATTAATGGAATGTGAGGGAGGGTGGTAGGTGGCGGGGGGGGCATAGTGTGTCTTTAAGAAGGACAGCATTGAGAATTACACCTCAGTGGACGTTCCTGAGAACAGAGAGAGAGGAATCTGAAGTTTAGAAGAGTTTTGGTTTAGTGGAGTGTTATGTAGTCTATCTTTCTGCTCTGCTTTATATGGGCATATCAGTTTTAAGTGGGGGGTTTCAAGTATGGCCCTTTTGTTCTGCATGGCTGCCCCTTCCCTTGGGCCAACATACTATCCTGTAGCGGTGAGTGTGAGTGTGAGTGTGTGAGTTTGAGTGTGAGTTTGAGTGTAAGTTTGAGTGAGTGTGTGTGTGTGTGTGTGTGTGTGTGTGTGTGTGTGGTAACCAGTCACTAGGTTGGCTAAAGTTCAGAGAGAAAAGCTGAAACTGTATCTCAGTAACGTGACGCTCTGTTAGGAGATAAATCGGATGATTACCTTACTGAGCGACGTTTATGGGGTGCGAGGAGGGAAAAATGTTAGTCTTGTCCCTCCAGAGACGCATTAACATTCCAGTGTCACTCCTTTATTAACTTGTTCGGCATTGATATGTAATGCTGTCACCGGTATTCTGCAGACTTTATCATCATTAAATGCGCAAGCGGAGGGTCAGCGCAAGTTTCTGCATTCTTTCTTGAACAGGATCATTGTTCACTATGCTAAAAAATAATATTAAATTACATGGGTCATTCTACCAAATTTGTTTTGCTTTAATGACTATACTTCATTTATTAAAGCAGATAATTGAACATTCCATTTTGCCACCATCAAAAGTATCATAACACTACTGAAACTCTTCCAAATGTTTCAGTAGTGACTGTTTTAGCTGGTTTTGAGCAGAACCCAAAAATGCAGCCAGTATATTACCAGCAAACACAGCTTTGAACAGCTGCGCACACATAACATCATAATAATGCACATAAAGTTTACTTAATTGCAGAAAATCTGTGTTTCGGTACTGACAAATCTTAAGGTTCCACACTGATTTTCAGCCTTGGGGACACATTTACCTCAAAATCTAGATCTAACTGCTCACCATGTGGCCATGAGGGACAGGGATATAGCCTCACTTCCTGCTCTAAAATGCAGGGGTGTGGCTAAAATAAGGCCCCACCTACATCCTAAAACTCTGTGTTTTGATAGTGATATGAAAACATGGGACATTGTTTTTTGTTATTTTTTGTCTAAAAGCACTCATCTCACATCAAAATATGTCAATATTAAAACAAATAAAAAAGATATTTTAATAATCAACATTGAAAAAGAAGTGCAAAAATGTAAGTACTATTTTCACCATTTGAAATTTAGGAGTCGGGGTTTGGGACAGTCACCTCCCGGCGGAAAGTACCATATTAATGATGATTTAGCTTATCACTATCCTCGTCAGTGGAAAAGGTCTGATTACTTGATTTTTTAGTCTGAACTCACTGTAGAACAGTCCATATGCGAAAGGAGTATATTTGAACCTCATTTGAAACTCATTTTAGCTTCAGCTCACTTGTCATTTGTAATTTGCACTGCAGTGAAGCTCTTTAGGTTCTTAGCTTGTTCACGTGTGGATTAGCTGAAGGTGTCCTGTATTTCAGAGCCGAATGTAAGTATTTATTTTTCTCTCTTCTGCTCCTGCTGTGATGTAAATGACGCGAGTGTGTGACATCTCCGTTGCCCTGTACCTGTTTCCAGCGGTGTGGAATGCTTTTGCCAGGGGTCTGAATGCCTCCCACTCACTGCACATGCTTATGTCATCACCGTACTCTCCCTGTGCCTCTTCAGCCGTGTTACATAAGGCCTGTGCCCTTTGTAAGCCTGGTTTGAAACTCCCTCTGTAGCAGCAGCATGCAGCCTGCACACATGTGCACCCAGCTTGCCGTGACGTCTGGCTTAGCAGACAGTTTAACATTATATGCCTAATCCTTGAATGGTCTAATACAAAGCAGTGAAACAGTAATTATGAAGTTACTTAATAAGGATGTGAACACAGGGTATATCTGAAGCTGCTGCTGTTACAGTACCACAACAGCTGTTTACCAGTATATGAACCGTGTGCTCGATTAGAGGAGCAGAGCCTCAGCTAGGTTGAAAAAAGAAAAAAGGAAACACCTCCTTCTCTCATCAGTGACACTGCATGTTCTTGTTTTAAAAAGAGGCCCTATTATGCTCATTTTCAGTGTTCATAATTTTATTTTTGGGCTCTACTGGAATAGATTTACAGCTTCAATGTTCCAAAACACATTATTTTTCTCATACTGTGCATCTCTGTTCACTGTCTGTCTGACGCGCTCTGTTTTAACTCCTGTGTCTTTAAGCCCCGCCTCCTGATGAGCCCAGTGTGCTCTGATTGGTCAGCTCACTCACTCTGTTCTGATTGGACCACTAGAGCAGTTGAACGTGGTAGCAGCATCTACAAGTTTTGCCCCTACATGAATTTGAACCGCTGACTTCTTTGTTGTTCTACATTTGGCAGAAAAAACGAGAGATTTCCTCTCACAGTGTAGAACACAGCGTCTTCTCGACAGCGACAAAACCGAACACACACTTCTTCTCAGCCTCCACTGCGCTGATTTGTGGGTGTTAAACAAACTACACGAAGCATTTAATATGATTGCGTATTTTGCAGTAATCTTAATCTCTCAAACCTCCCAAAAATCTCAAAATTCTGTGCATTTCTGTGTTTATTTCTGAAATCTGTTAGTGTCTCAGTTCTGCTGTTCTGCGTCACTGAAATCATATGGCCCTCCAAGTTATTGTAGTTCTTGACTTTGAGTCATGTTGCGATTACTCACTGTAACTCACTCAGTTAAAAGGTATTTAAAGGATGAAAGTATGAATAAAATTGTGGACAGTGGATAAAACTGCTCACGCATGGAAGATTAGAGGTTCAGTTCCGCTGCTGTAGTAATGAGAGAACAGAACATTAGGAATGCATAAACAAAACTTCTCTAATATTACATTCACCTACCACTGTAAGTAGCTCTGCGTAAGAGCATCTGCAAAAAAAAATAATAAAAATTTGTACTTTTTATCTTTTGATGTTTTGCTTTATGTGGCAGCCAATTATTTTTTTCAGAATCAATTAGTTGATCCATTATGACTTTGATTATTCAGTTAGTGGGAAACAACCCAGATATTAGTCTGGCAAAAGTGTTTCATTCACCAAATTAAAATACAAGGCTGGTTCTTCCTTTACTGAAAAAACTTAAAACACATACTTATCTTCTTGTTTATGTTTTCTAAAAAGAGCTTTTATCAGGGTCACAGCGACAGGCGGCAGCTGAGAACTGTACTTTTAAAAGGTGCAGAAACAACAAAGGAACAACGTCCAAGTCCAAGATGATGAATCAAAATTAAAAACCACCTTTGTGCTCCACAAACACATTTAATGAAAAGTGATCTTGTGGGTCACACTAACTGTCCGAAACAGAGTTTATTTAAAAAAAAAAAAAAAATGAACTGTTTTTTTTTTAGTGGACGAGAGGCTAAAACCTGGAGAAAAATCTAAAACATCTGAGCGGGTCTGTGTGCATTAGCATACAAGCAGCCCTGATAACCGTCCAGTTTAGCCATGAAGTTTTAGACCAACAGTTTCAAAATCCAGCTCATCCCTTCAGCCAGAGCTGCTCTTTCTGTCTGCTACACGAAAACAAATTTATCTGACAGTGTTTTCTTTTGACTAAAGTTTTAATAAGATTTTAGTATCTCACCATGTCAAGTTTCTGATGTTATGCAGTGTACATTCTCTCTTATACTCACACCTGACGGTCATGCTGCCCACTGAGCTTTGTTTTAAATATTGTACAGGAAACTGTCTTTTTAGATGACATTAAAGTGAAGTGCTTTAGGGTTTTTTGGGGGGTGTACAGCTCTGTACTGCCGGCTCTGTAGTTCCCTCTTTCAGTCATGTGATGCTCAAACTGTAAACTGTTAACTAAACTTGATTAGTGGCCAACAAATCTATATTATCAATGTTATTGATATTGATAATGTCAATTAGTTGTTGCAGCCCAAAAATATTTACATAAAATGTTAGCAAAATGTAGTAATTGCCATGTGTGATACTGCTACGCCATCCAGTAACATGATGTTTACTGGTGGACTATTAGCTTTTGTTCCTTGTTAGCTGCATTAACCTCTTCAACAGTAAACTGAGCTCACCAAACATATCTTGGCTGATCAACAGTGTTTTGGGCTGAGGGGAAAATCTGCATAATTTTTATTGATTTTTCTCCAAAATATTCCTTAAAAGTGGCCGGTTACAAACTGTTTTCTCTACATCAGTAAAATAGACGGGTATTCAGGTGACCTAAAGAGTCAATAAAAGAATTTTACTGCTATCATTGTATTTAGTATCGGTCATTCTTTATCCACAATCACAAAACAATGCGTGTTGCAAAAGGAGGCCAAGGCCCTGATTTATACTAATCAAGGAGCAGAGAGGGTCTATTAGCCTGCAGCTGCTTCCTGGATTAACTGCACAATTGATATTTAAAGTCCCTTATTAAAACAGAATATAGTGGTGTTATCATGTCCATTATCGAAAGGCTGAGGGCTGGAGAGCACCAGTTGTTCATATAAGCCATGAACTCAGTGTGTTTGGTTAAGGTTTTAATGTCTAGATGAGACAATGGTGGGGGGGGCGTTGAGGATGTGCACTGCTAATGCAGTTAGGAATGTAAACCTCTGACATTGCACCAACGTTCCTGAAGCATTTGTGAGGTTCAGCCGGTTCCTGTGAGGCTGCTGCTCTGACTGGATGATTCTGTGTGTATTTTTGAGCTGTAACAGTGTGTTGAAATATTGATATGAGCTTACTGAGTGTGCACTTGTGAGTCAGAGTGTGGAGAAGAGCAGTTTCACTGCGCTGAGAGGCTGGAAATAGATCACACGCGCACACATTCGCATACACACTCGCATTACTCACAGCGAGGGCTCTCTTTAACAATACTGCAGAGATCAGTGCCATTGTTGCCTCCCGCCTCTGTAACCGCTACGTAAAGCGGCAGAATGTTTGCTATGATTAATGATCCTCACCACTACAAGCAGAACAATAACCAGTCATCAATAGAATTAAATGTCACAGTCGTTTTTCTCCTACACCTCTCAGCGGTTTCAGTCAGCTTCAGATGAGGTTTTTTATTTTCTTTATTTTTTTATTGGAGTCAGTTGCAAAATGACCTTAACATACATTACAGATTTTGAAAAAATACTTTTGAACGACCCAATTTCATTAAGAATACACCACACATCTGGTGAAGAAGGCCCAACAGCACCTCTTCTACCTCAGGAGGCTGAGGAGATTTGGTGTGAACCCCATGTACTCAGGACACTTTACATCTGCACTGTTGAGAGCATCCTGAGTGGGTGTATCTCCGCCTGGTACGGGACCTGCACTGCTCTTGAATGCAAGGCTCTGTAGAGATACAGCTCTATATCACTGGGGTTCAGCTTCCATTTACACCAGTCGCTGTCTGAAGACCAGGAGGATCATCAGGCTCCACCCACCCAAACTGCTGTCTGTTCTGGCTGCTGCTGAATGGCAGACATTACAGATCAGCCGATTCCAGAATGGCTTCTTTTCCCAGGCCATTTTTTTTAGCGATACACAATCATACCGGTCTATAATTTGGGTATGTTACATCTTGTGTATTGTATTGTCATTTTGTATTGTTGTATCATGACTAGCATGACAGCTTATGGCTAGCTTGTTAGCTTGGGGCTAACGTATTAGCTTGTGGCTAGACCATTAGAATAAACTTTATTTCAGATCTTTGTCATGTTGAGTGCTCTAGACTGAAAACTATATCACATCAAATCTAATAGTGAATTTTGTGAACCGTTCTAACGCTAAAGTAGCCTAAAGTAGTAGATATGCTGTAACTAGTTGACTCTCACGGTTAGCAAGACTAGCCTAGCTAGCACAATGGCAATGTCACTAAAACACTTGTAGCTATATAAACAGCCTGCCTCTCACCCTGTAGTCAGGGTGGTAGTCAGGGTGGTATTCAAGGTGGTATTCAGGGGGTCCCATATTGGCTGGCTACTCCATCACTGGCTGGCTGATTACTCACTCACCATAGCGCTGCTAATGCTAACTACACAATACCTGTTTTAACAGTTCTTCTTTTGGAAACACTCTTTTCCAGTTCCACACATTATTTCAGATTTACAGATAAGCTACGGCACAAACAAAGATTTTCAGAAGTATCTCGGGCACAGTTACAGTCGCTAGGCTATGTAGGACCACCTGAAAGAAACCAGTGTGCTACAGCACCACCCTGAGGCAGAGCAGTGCATATGTAGAATACCAAAGACAGAATCTCACTGATTGTGGGTGGAAAAGCTGAACAATGAACTTTCTCTGAATTTGTATTTGCATTTTACATTTTTTACATCTGTTGTTCCCTATTAGACAGCATTACATCATTATAACTTTCAGGGACTTTCAGGGACCCCCCCCCCCCAGTTACATTACTGACAATTTCAAATATTATCTTAATTTATGTAATTTTGTATTGATATTCATTCTGGTCATATTTTAGTGATCCTAGTTTAAATTGAAAGTTATGCTTTAGCTGGCATGTGTTCTGTAGCAGAGCGTCTAAGAGGGCTTATCTATCTGCTGTGGTCTCTGCTGTCATTCATAACTCAGTGGAGAGACCGATGACCTCATGTTCTGGTGGAGTCCTGCAGTGAAGCCCTCTCCAGTCCATCAACCTCCAATCATTCAGACCCTAACTCCAGCACGTTGGGGGCAGTGAGGGGGTGGTGTCAGGGCAAAAATCACTCATTACAGCTTTAGCAGAGGCGGGCAGCACTTCCCAGCCTGCACGCTGTCACGTGACCGCTTACAAAACACAAGGTTCTACCCTTGATTTGACATACCGGTTCTGGGAAATGATTGCATAAAGCCTTTTAGCGTATTATGAAAGTAGCGATGCACAAATAGTGAATTTTTATGGCTGAGTTTAAATATTTCACAATCATACATTTTCAAAGAACACAGAACTGCCTACTAACGTGGTTCTTTTAGACCAGCAGCCCCTGGAGATTCACTTTCCCGCAGACCCTAATCCACTTTACCTGATCCATCCAGTTATTGTCTCTGGAAGTTCCTGATTAACTGAATGAGGTGTGTTAGATTTGGGTTGGAGGTGAAACTTGCAGGTTGGTAGATCTCCATAAGTGGCGTTGGTGACCACTGTTATACTACAATAATAAATCTGACATATTCCTCACGTTTCTAGAATGAATGCATGTATGTATGCACATACATAACATTCATCACAAATTAAGTATATTTGAAGTAAATATTTCCTACTTAATAACATGGTTATGTTTAACAACCAGCTCAGCAGAAAGCTAACAGGGTAACAGGCTCGTCTGAGTATTTAACTTTTAGGTTAAAGTATTTACTAAAGAAACAAAGTTAAAAATATGTGACATGCAAGTTTTACAAGTATCAGTGTTTTGCACTTAAAGCTTGAACTGCCATAATAGTATTAACCCCTTAAAATCCCAGACTTACTACATACTAATGGTTATTATTCAGTAACTGCAGGTACTTCAGTGTGAGCTGGTTGAGCTAAGCTTGGGTTGTAGAAGTGTGTAATAAAACTTTTAAGGGGTTAAACACACTGTGGTTAAAATTCCCATCCCTCCCTTTTTAATGAGCAATAAAGTAAATTCACATCATGTTTGTAAAATTGTAACACATTTTTGACAAATTAAAGATAGATCGGCTGGTCGTGACCCTTAGAAGCTTATGAGTATTACTTTTGCTTTACTATTCCATTCAAATATTATTTAAATATGTAATAAAGTAATTATATTTGAATAGGATAGTTCATTTTTTTCTTCCATCTGTTTCCATGTTGAGATATGACATTGTAACATTGTAAAAACATATAGACATTGTAAAAATGTAACAGATGTTTTTCTTTTTGAAAAACAAGACTGCATACACAAATATAATATTTAATCAAATACAAATCATAACTGTAATGTAAAAACTTCAAGTTGGCTTGACAAATTTGTTGCTGTAGAATCCCAAGTGGTTGCTAAGATGTTGCTGGGCCATCACTGTGGTATCCCAGGCGTTGGCTGGGCAGTTGCTATGGTATTTTAGGTAGTTGTTAAGGTGTTGCAAGGCCATAACTGTGGTGTCTACAGTGGTTGTTATGGTGTTGCTGGGCCGTTGGTATGGTATCCCATATGGTTGTTAGGTGTTGTTAGGCTGTTACTATGATACTCAGGTGAATGAGGGGCAGTGTGAGGGGTGTCCTTTGTGACATTATTTGTTGCTGTTAAGGCCAGAAAAAACGCTTTGTTGATGTTTGTCCGGTTGGTATACACTGACCATTATAGATTTGGACATTCTCAACATTCCACTGTTCATTTCCTAAAACTACGAACTGTAAAAAAAGAAATGTATAATAATAAGAAGATAACAAAGAACAGTAAGTCAGCTTTGTGAAGCCTCTTTCACTTACGAACACAGATGAGGTGTGGATTGAAAGTCTAGAATCTTTACTTTTCTCAAAATTTCTCTGTGAGTGTCAAATAATCAGCTATGGGTGAAACATAACGTCGAATTACACCATGTATTTGTTATTATTGATGGTAACCACAACTTGTAATAAGGGTCAGTGTGGGTGTGAGAGATGCAGGGGCATGTTAGTGTAGAATTTATATGTAAATGTGATTTGACAATGTTTTTTTTTAAATAATCACACCTGTTCCTTATATATATTTTTGGTAATAAAGCCCTCAAAACCAGCTTTATGTGCACCCTTACTACACTGACAGCTTGGAAATATTCTAATATAAAAAATTATTCATATAGGCATATACCAGAGGTTTTACTTGTGTTTATACATGTATTGTTGTCAGAGCCATGATGGCTCAGTGCTACAGTGTGTACAGCATATCTCTTCCTAGTCTGAAGGCCTGAACATCATTATAGGAGAACTGAACTTGGCTGAGAGTTCACGGACCTGCACTAGTGGAGCTGTGAACTCTCCAGCACACGACGGGCCGGCTCTCGTTCTCACCTCATGTCACCTCATACTATCTTTAATGCAGCTGAGATTATAACATAATGTCTGTCCCCTAAAACTTCCAGCTATTGAAAGGGCAACAACCCTGACTCCAGTCCAGGCATTGTTAGCTCCATGTTGGTCTGCAAAAACAACAGCTACGATATATTCACTCTTTATTCACTCTGGAATGTCTCAGTTCTTGCGTTTCTAACAGTCTTTCACAAGGTAAGTGAAATAAAGTGAAATAAAGTGTTACTTAGGCTCCTATTTGAGAATCCAGAATCTCTCCAGGCTGTACATAGTTGCCTCTAAAGCCAGTGATTTTTATTCTCAGTAGCTCTTGTTTGCTTCCTCAGAGTATTTCACCTTTTGGCGTTTTTTAAGTGGTGATATTTACATTAACAGGTCTTCATCACCTTTGTCCAATGTAGAAAACACGAATAATTAGGAGACGGAATTATTTCCACCTTTTTCTGTTTGAAACATTGCTGATGTGTCATAACTCATTCTGTGCTCCATCTTTCCGTTGTCTGTGTTTTATAATATCACTTCTAATGACCTTTCTGAATCAGGTCATCGGCTGTCATTCACATCTCAGCCTGTACATTAATGTTTGATCTTAAAGGTCTGGCCTGATGTTAACTATCTTCTTACCTCCCTGGAAAAGACGACACCTTCTTATTCTCCTGTCAGGAATGTGGGATTCATTTGTCTAAGTATGCTCAGTGCCAGACAGTTTGGACAAACTTTGCCTTTTCTCCCCTTTGCATAATAACAAATACAACAGGGCTCAAATGCCTTCAAGTAAAGTCGGTTAATGCAGGCAGATTAGGAGCACGTCTCCAGTTAAGATGTGGTATTTAGTGTTTGGGATGGGGAAGATTAGACGAGATCTGTCCTAAGCCGGGTTGTTCCTTCGCTGAATGATAAATGAATCCAGTGCAGAAACAATGCTCCAGTTCCTCTGAGCTCAGGACTGGTTATGAAGTGTTTGTAGAGATGTGTCAACATAAAACAGCTGTGTAAATTTTCACCTTTGTCTGAATTGTTATGAATCAGTAAATATGCAGAGAAAGTCCACTGAATTTAGAATAATCTTGAGGGACTTTACTCTCAACCCAATAACCTGGACTTCAGTTTTTAAGATAAGATAAGATAAGATAAGATAATCCTTTATTAATCCCACAATGGGGAAATTTGCGAAACATAAAGCTGGTTTCGTATATTTTCATAATAATATACGATAACTGGCACCTTGTTGTGGGTGGTACTGATACCAATAGCTGACGTGTTTACCAGTTCATTCTGACTGGCAGGAACAGTGAACACCCAGTTTTCACCAAACCGTTTTAGCAGTGAACATAAAAAACATTCCTCAACAGCAAATGAGCTCCTTAAACTGGACAAAGGTGGAAATTTACACAGCCGATTTTGTTGACACACCTCTGCCTTTGTCTTTGTCTTTACACTAAAATTGTAACCCCTCTAAAACTTTTTACCAAACGTTTCAGCAGAAAAAGAGAATTAAGCTGTTAATTGCAATTATTTATGTGATGGTTAATCGTCTGCTGAACTTTCATGATTGTGATTTCTGAGCCCCAACAGTAACGGTTTATTAAAGTGTGCAGAAGTGTTTCTCTGTAGACGATGTTCACATACTTTCCCTTAGACAATCAGAAAAACATGGAACTTTTATTTATCACTGTACATCACTTGTTATTTGTTATCCTATCTCAGTTCTGTAAGTCGCTTGCAGAAGCATTAATTCACACTGTCCAAGATTGATTTACCTCTTTACTAGAAATATTGATTTTCCTCGCACTTGTGCTGGAAATGTTTTATTGTTTTTTGCTCCGTCGTCCTCAAATGCAGGATAAAAGGTCAGTATATTTCTGGAATAAAAAAACAGTGACAGTTTTAGCTAATTTTGGGCTTAACTCAAAAACACTAGCCAGTACATGACTAGCAACAGTCATGCAACACTTAAACAGCTGTACACACACACACACACACACACACACACACACTAAGCCGCTTATCCTCCTGGGTTGCGAGTGTCTGACTGTATGTCTTTGGACTGTGTGAGGAAACCGGAGCAGGTTGTACACACAAAAAAATCATAATATTTTTATTAACACACAAGAAAGTTTGCTTAAAGTTTCGAGTGGCAGTTCTTAAGCTTCACTGATTTTCGGACTTTGGGACTTGGGACTGTAAAATAAAAAAACAAAATAATTTATTATTTTCACACGTTGAAATTTAGGGGTTAGGGCTTGAGACGCAACCACCCCATAAGAATAATTACATGGTGACTTTGTATATATTATTACTATCAACTACTATCTACATCTATCATAGATTATTACTATCTCAGTGAATGCTTTGGGTGTAAATAGATCATAACATAATCACTTTGATTAATCATTTGCTATATTGTTATAGTACTTAGCCTCAAAATGAATCTATGTCCGTCACTGATTTGAAGCAGACCCCGATCCCAGTTGTGCCTGCATGGTTGCGTTTCCCCACACAGAGATCATGACAATTACTGACATTTACAGTCGATCTGGGAGGCTTCAGACACCCTGGAGAGATGGGGCACGGATGGAGCACCCTCAGGCTTCCTCAGCTGCTGTGCAATGGCCTTGGCATTGGGGCAGGCCACTGTC